>NW_023270433.1:19784241-20134667 GCF_011800145.1 Mirounga leonina | reverse complement strand
TGGAGCAGGGAGCCCGATGTGGGACTCGATCCCAAGACCCTGGGATCGTGACCTGAGCCGAAGGCAGACGCTTAACGACTGAGCCACCCAGGCGCCCTATTAAGCTTGCTTTGTACAGTTTCAGCTTGCATGGCCACATTTGCAGTAACTCACTACCATACAGTGAGTTCTGCCTGTATTTGGTTCCGATTTCTCTACATCTTTACCAGCACATTATTGTCTTTTTGATAACAGCCATTCTAGTGGGTGTGAAGCAGTATCTCTTCGGCTTTAATTTGCATTTCCCTAATAACTAATGATGTTGAGCATCTTCTTATGTACTTATTGGCAATTTGTACATCTTCTTTGGAGAAATATCTATTCAAATCTTTTGCTTATTTTATTTTTTTGTAAAGATTTTATTTATTTATTTGACAGAGAGAGAGAGACAGCAAGAGAGGGAACACAAGCAGGGGGAGTGGGAGAGGGAGAAGCAGGCTTCCCGCTGAGCCGGGAGCCCGATGCGGGGCTCGATTCCAGGACCCTGGGATCATGACCTGAGCCGAAGGCAGACGCTTACCCAACTGAGCCACCCAGGTGCCCCTCTTTTGCTCGTTTTAAATTGGGTTCATCTATTTTTCACCTGAATCTATTTGCTAGCTCATCAGTTTTTTGTTTTTTGTTTTTTTTAGATTTTATTTATTTGACAGAGAGAGACACAGCAAGAGAGGGAACACAAGCAGGGAGAGTGGGAGAGGGAGAAGCAGGCTTCCCGCCGAGCAGGGAACCCGATGTGGGGCTCGATCCCAGGACTCTGGGATCATGACTTGAGCCGAAGGCAGACGCCCAACCATCTGAGCCACCCAGGCGCCCCTCAGATTTTTTTTTTAATAGGTGAGTTAAGCCTAAATCAAAAAGGTGACTACACAGTCAACAGCAGCAGGCTGGACTATGTGGAAATTTTAGTGAGTGTTTTGGGTGGAATAGGGAAAAAGGAACCAAAGCATAGCTTAACTCCAAAATAACTGAGCAACTTAAAGAACCCAAAGCGGAACTCAGTGGATATAGACCATCTAAAGTGAGAGCAGGGGTGGAACACGGTGGTAAGGGTGAAGAAAGGACTTAAGGGTAGGTAATATACAGCCAGTCACAGTGTAATTCAAAAGATCCTATTCAAGACCAAAAGAGAGCTGATGTCATTTTATGGTCATTCTTGTACTGAACTCTCCAAAAGAAGCAACTTGAGAGCAGGGACAGTAGCTTAATCATTTTTGTAACCTCTTAGCAGTAAGATGAGGAATGTATGTTGGGTGTATTCATCACCCCTCTGTACATTCTTAAATTTGTTAAACATATGTTCAAAGAAAGGGCTCTGTAAGGATCAGTACTGGTAGCTCACTTTCAAAGGAGTCAAGCTGTCTACTTACACAACATGAGGGAAAAGGCTAAACTGATTATGGGGAGAGACAAAACCCTGCCTCCTGAAGTCCTGCACCCCAGGCTAGCATATATAATGACTGGGGGCAAGGGATAGCGACTGCAGTCTCTTACATTGGCTTTGAGCTTTTAAGTGCAATTTCACAGCTATCATTCATTCAACAGGCACTTCCGGAGCACACACGACATACTGTGCTGAGCGCTAGACACAGATGAACAGCAAAAGCAAGTCCCTGTTCTGTCAGGGTTCATAATCCGGTAGGTTCGGTGTTGCAAGGATAGAGGTAATCAGCCTAACTGTGGGAATAAGGAAGAGAAAGCAAATGCATTCTGCCCGGGTCTGTGGGAGAAGGGAAAGCACCAAAAGGTGACATCCGGGCTGGGCCTTGAAAGATGCGGAAGCTAACCCACAAGGGCCAATTCTGAAGTGTCACTGCTTTGTCCACAGGGAAGAGAAAGTCTCATATCAGCCCCAGCTGACTCCTATAAAAACTCTTGAGGCAGACGTTCTCATCAGTAATCACCTCCATTTCACAGAAGGAGAAACTGACCCACAAAGCAAAAGGCGAAGCCCAGGGCCAGGCTGAGTGACATGGGACACGCCAGGTCCAGAATCGAGGTGGACAGACACGGCACAGTTTCGAGCTCTGCCCGGATTCTGAAACCTGAAGAGCACCGGAATGTGGCAGGGGTCTGGACCCGGAAGTTGGAGAGAAGTCTAATAGGAGAGCGACCCCTCCCACCATTTGCCCAGTTCTCTCAGTTACGCCCCCTGTCCCACGCTTCTCAGTCACTCACCCGCCGCTAGGCGAAAGGAAGTCGGTGTCGTCTTCGTCTCCCGCACCGAACATCGCGGTGCCTCTCGCCCAGCCGTAGGGGGAAAACAAGAGTGTTTTCGGGCCTTTCACTGCCGACGTCGTGAAATGCCGCGGTGGCGTGCTGCTTTCCGGCAGGACGAACTCTCGCACGGTGGCTCGGCTGGGAGGGGTCTAGACTCCGGAGAAGGTGGGGGAAAGGCAAATGGCAGGACCTCGCGGGCACGCGCGCCCGTGACGTAAGGCTTCTCCAGCCTGCAGAGGCAGTGAAATCCGCGGGAGCTCCGAAATCCTGCGCAAGGATTGGCCGACGAGGCGGGGGGCGGGGTAGGGGCGGGAATCCGCGGCCTCGGTGGCGGTCGTGGACACGTCGAGCCCGGCAGAAGTGGAGGGGGCTTCCGAAGAGTCGTCGGGGTGGTGACGGGTTAAGGTTCTAAGAGGGAGGTGCCGGTGGCGAGACTCGATCTGGAAGGTAAGCACCCACCGCCCCTCTCACAGCCCTGGCATGGGCACAGTCCTTTCCCCCCGGGACAAGGACCCTCCACGCCACTCTTCTCCGCTCTGCGAAAGGAGAAAGGGCCCGGGACTGGCAGTCTGGAGAACTGAGCTTTCGGCCGGGCCCCTACAGTGACAGCTAGAGTGACCTTGGGGCTGGGTGTTCGGTGCCTCACTTTCCTCGTCTATAAAACGGGCCTGCCGTCCCTCTCGCTTATTCCCTGTGGCCGACCTCGCTATTTATTCAACGGACTCTTTGTCCAGTGTTTCTCTGTGCCGGCTGGTCAAGAGGCTTTTAGACCTCAGAGGTCATCCAATTCAATCCCAGTCTCCTCATAATCCCAGAATTTGCAATAGGGAAACGAAGTAATAAGCACTTGGATGACTAGTCCGAAGTCACACAGAGCTGGATCCCTGGTCTCTTGATTCAGGACTTAGTAAGCTGATGGGTGAACAAGAACCTTATCAACTTTTAAACACTGTGCGTCTTTCCAGAGTGGTTATTGCTAGACTGTGGCATAAATCTGGAGAGAATTCCCCTCCCTATGCAGGTGAGGTGCAGAAGAGCTGGGATATTCTGCGGGTGAGTGATGGAAAAGAGAAAACTTTAGAAGGGAAAATCCCCAGTCCCAATCTTGGTCTGGGTTTTGCATAGTCTTCTTGCCACAGACCTAAGTCAACATCAGTTGTTGGGGACTTCTCTGTCTCCAGTTTCCACCTTCTCTGTATCTTATATAAGTATTTCTTTGGTTAACCTGGTATAATTCTTGAAACAATCTCTGGGTAAGCTTGGTTTAGCCAAGGTGTGGATAAGCAGATAATGTTTCACTGTAGCATCCGTTTCCATAGATCTCAACTGGAGTTGTTTCACTCGGGGCTTCTCTTAATCAGGTTAGTACAATAGGTGTCCCTTACCTGGATGTTTTAGTCTGTTAACATGAAATTGAAGTGAAGTGATTGGTAGTGATTCACCTCCTAGAGAACTTTGTACTTCTTGGTACTTCCTTTGTTCTGCCTGTTAATATAGTTTGTGTGCTTGTACTAAATTGTAAGCTCCTCAAGGACAAGGACAGTTTTATTCATCTTGATGTCACCTGTGTCACAGAGCACTATGCCTTCTTGACCATAATGGATTCTTATTCTTTGTTAGACTGAGTAATGGAATTCATCCTTATTCCCATTCCTTAATTTATGCCCTTGGGATCTTTTTCACATGTGACTCAGAGAGCCTTACAGTGGCTCTTGCCTTCCAGAAAGATAAAAATGCTGTAGTAGCTGTGAACTATCAGGGTTGCTTCGTCTCTTTTGTTAGTTGAAGATGATTTTACTATTGTTTAAAGCTCTAGGGGAGGGCGCCTGGGTGGCTCAGTCGTTGAGCGTCTGCCTTCTGCTCGGGGTCATGTCGAGTCCCGCATCGGGCTTCCTGCTTGGCGGGAAGCCTGCTTCGCCCTCTCCCACTCCCCCTGCTTGTGTTCCTGCTCTCGCTCTGTCTGTCTCTGTCAAATAAATAAATAAAATCTTTAAAAATAAATAAATAAATAAAGCTCTAGGGGAGGGGGAAGAGGGGGATAGAATAGCTAGAAATAGTATATGGAACTGATTTTTGTTGGTAAAGTATCTCTCTATTAAACTGAGAGACAGGGCTGTTGTCTGCTTCCTGTGTACATTTTACAGATTAAGATGGTTAAAGCAGTGAAGGCTGACAGTGTGAAAACAGTGATGCAACTGGAATCTAAGCACTAGAACTGGAATCCTTTGCAGTAGCTCTGTTTAGAATATGAACTTGGCTACCTCTCAGGGAGAGGGAGAATGAACTGCCTAAGTGACATCACTTTTTCTAACCCCTTTCCCCAATACTGGTCATCGTCATTCCAGCACTGAAACATCTGAATAGTACCTTTTAAAAAATGCTAAAAGATCATTTGAGTGCTTATCCTGAATTCTTGAGTTGGGGATGTTTTCATCCAGTGTATTTAAGTAGCCTTTTTAGATAGGCAGGCACGTAAAATCTGGATCAGCATTTTTGGCAATTGGGACACCACAAATATGCATGCCCAGGTCACCACTGTGGGAACACAGCTGCTAGTTCTGATCAGCAGTATGAAAAAGGGGAAGACAGTGGTGAGGCTCCCTAAGTCCTGCAGCATTTGAACTGCAGGATTAGGTATACATCTAAAAAGCCACTGTCTGGGCCGCCTGGGTGGCTCAGTCATTAAGCATCTGCATTCCGCTCAGGTCATGATCCCAGGGTCCTGGGATCGAACCCCACATCCGGGCTCCCTGCTCAGCGGGAAGCCTGCTTCTCCCTCTCCCACTCCCCCTGCTTGTGTTCCCTCTCTTGCTGTGTCTCTCTCTGTCAAATAAATAAAACCTTAAAAAAAAAAAAAGATAAAAAGCCACTGTCGGGGTGCCCGGGTGGCTCAGTTGGTTAAGCATCTGACTCTTGATTTCAGCTCAGATCATGATCTCAGGCTCCATGCTCAGGGGGAAGTCAGCTTGAGATTCTCTCCCTCTGCCTCTGCCTCTGCCCCTCCCTCCACTCGTGCTGTCTCTCTCTCTCTCTCTCTGTCTAAAAAGTAAATAAATAAATAAATAAATAAATAAATTTTTTTTTAATGGAAAAAAATTTTTAAACAAATAAGTAAAAAGGCACTGTCTTCCTGAATTAGAATATTGGAGCAGGAATCAGGAAATCTGAATTCCCATCCCAGCCCTTCTAACTCGCTCTGAGCTTAGGCCATGCTTCCTAAACACTTTGTGAAAGGAGTGATTTAGACCCAGGTATCTATTAAGTACTGCTGGGAATACGGAGATAAGGAAAGCACAATCCTGATCTCAAGTTTGAATTAAGCATTTTTGTTTGTTTGTTTTGCTTAAATACACAGTTTTTAAATGTATTTATAAAATATATTTTATATTTAAATAAATATAAAGATTACCCAAGATTAACCAGTAAGTGGCAATTTTAACAATTCCTTTCAAATTATCAGCAATTTTGGGGGCACTGGGTGGCTCAGTCGGTTAATCATCTGCCTTCGGCTCAGGTCATGATCTCAGGGTCCTGGGATCGAGCCCCCATTGGGCCTCTGCTCCCAGGGAGTCTGCTTCTCCCTCGCCTCTGCCTGCCACTCCCTGCCTTGTGCATGCGCGCGTGCGCTCTCTCTGTCAGATAAATCTTAAAAACAAAAAAATTATCAGCAATTTTGCTGTAGAGATGATAATTTTTATATACAGGTACACCCATACTAATCTGTACTAGTGAATGCATTGCAAATATTAAACTATAATTAAAGTTTAAAGTCATAACCAAGTTAGATGATAGGTGTGGTGATAGCAATATGAATTGAATATAGGTTTGGGGGAGTTGGTATAGTGTTCTTTCTGTTCAGTCACTGAAAACAGAAGAATGTCAGAACACAATTCAAGAAATATCTGAAAACCTTCTATGTGTAAGGTACTGTGCTGGGTGTTGCCTGGAATAGGAAAATGAGTAAATCATTGTTCTTGTCCTCAAACTGCTTGTACTTGAACAGTAGGGATAGTTGAAGTATACAAATAATTATACTAGAAAACATAGCAAAGTAAGTCCCATAAGTAGAAATTAATTATTGTAGGTTTTCAAAGGAAGAAGAGATGATATCTAGTTTGAAAGAGTATGTGTGGTTAGATAATAGGCTTTGAGGATGAGTGGGATTCCAAATGGAAATGAGGAAGTATGGTTCTCCAGGTTGAGGGGGTGGCTTTGGCAAAAGCACAAAGACAGGAGAGATGGCACAAATTTCTTACAAGACCAGAGTTGCCCTCTTATTTGATGCAATTAGGGCCAATAGTTGGCCAACTAAAAAAATAAGTTAAAACAGAGAATCCTACAGATACTAGTTACACACAGACCTTAACCATTTGATCTTAACTTAAAGCATAAACATCTTTTTGCCATTCTTTAAAATAAGGCTTTTCTTGGGTTGTGGACCCCAGGAATCTGTAAACTACAGCATGAGGGCCAAACCTTGTCCTAGCCTTTTGCCTATTTCTGTAAATAGTTTTATTGGAACACAGCCATGCTCATTTGTTGACATATTATTTATGGCTACTACTTTGATGTACAAGGTAAAGTTGAGTAGTTGTATGTATCTGTGTGACTCATTTTTATCTAGTCTTTCCAAAGCTTTCAACTTGGTTTTCATGGAAACAACTACCAGACAGTCCATGTAGTATAGTAGCTAAATTCTTAAGCTCTGGAGCCAAATTGTTTTGCCGTTTATTAGTTATACAGGTCTTGGGCACGTTGCTCAGTTTTCTCCTTCGGAAAATAGGGACAATGATAGTACCTAGTTTCTAGGGTTCTTGTGAAGATTATAGGAGTCAGTTCATGTAAAGCACTTAGAACAGCATCTGGCAGGTAGCAAGTACTCAATATTAGCTGCTGCTGTTTTCCTCTTGTCATTTACAGTTAATTGCTTTATGTAATACTTTATTAAATTATATTCTTACATTAATAAGCACAACTGGCATAAGTTAATTTATGAATAAACCTACCTGACACTTGATTAAGGACACAACTTCCCTGAGGGAGAGAAAAAAGTGTTGATCCCATAATATTAGAGACTAGCCTTGTTAGTGTGTTATCATTTAAGTCAGGTAAGAGAATTCTCTGGGATTGTTTGCTAAGAGTATAAGACAACAGAACAGATAGGGAAGTAGTGGATTAAAATTGAAAAGGAGACCAGAGCCGTATTTGTCTAACACCTTGAAAGCCAAGGGGATAAGTTTGTACTTAGCCATGTAGGAAATGGGATTATTTATTCTAAAGGACATGATTGATAGGAAAAAATTCAAGTGGTTTAGGAGTATATGACAAAAAAGTAAAAGCTTCCCGTGTAAGTATCTGCTTCATTTTTCTTTTTCTTTCTTTCTTTTTTTTTTTTAGTTTTATGTTTAATCTTCACACCCAGCATGGGGCTCAAACTCACAACCCCAAGACCAAGAGTCACATTCTCCACTGACTGAGCCAGCCAGGTGCACCTTCACTTCATTTTCCTAATAGTCCTTAGAATGGGGAGTTGTTGTGAGGATTGAATGAGATAAGGTATGGTAAACACTACTTGTGAAACAGGTATTAGCCCTTGAAAACCTTGATCCAGTTTTTCTTTGGATTATAATCTCAATTTTGAATTGAGAAAAAAATAAAGGTTCTAGGCTGAATGTGAATAAAACAATTTATGCCATACTCTGTGGAGTCTCTGAACTTTGAGTCTTTACCCCTCCTACTTTCAGTTTGGCTCTGCTGTGGATTCCTCTTTGTGCCTTCCTCACCAGAAGTGCTACAAAAGAAGAGATGGCGTAATTATCACTGGAAAAGCAAGTGTTTACAATGACAAGATGACTAACTAGTGGAAGACATCAGATAAGTCAGTCACCAGGCATCCCCCAGATAATTCTGCCATTTAAAGTTGGCAAGCCAGGGGGCGTGTGGGTGGCTCAGCTGGTAAAGCAGCGCAGATTTTGATCTCAGGGTCGTGAGTTCGAGCCCTGTGGTGGGCTCCTTGAGCCCGCTTAAAAAAAAAAAAAAATGGCAAGCCAGGAATGACTGGGGGGAAAGAGAGGGGAGAAGACAGGGCAGGTTGTTGATGCGGGTACTCCCACATGCAGCTTTTAGCATAATACAGCCATTTAGGAAATCAAAAGTTTTCTGTAGTTTGCTGTGAGAAGTCATCAGGAATCTGATACTTTATACATTAAAACGAACCTTTTATGCCAAAAGAAAGCTTACAGTAGGGACTGGGAAGGAAATGCTTTTGAAGTTCCATGCTTTGAGTGGTATCATTTCAGATTTAGGTAACATTCCCAAGCAGAGGAGGGGCCCATCCTTAGGAATGCAAAGCGCTGCGGAAAAGGAAAGGGTTGAGGAGGGTCCACCCTACCTCTTCCTTTACACAAAGGCCCTAGGCTTTTGTATACAACCTGCTTTTGTAGGTTGAGAACATTATGCAGTACAGTGTAATGAGATGGATACCTGCATTACAAGGAGAAATGATTTGGAGGGAATCTATACATTATAGAGAGCAAATCTAGCAACCAGTGAAATATTAGAGGACCTTTTCAGCCAGGTTGAGTCTTTCTCTAAATAGGTAGTAGAGGTGTTAATGAGACTGTGCTGAGTGTTGACACAATTTTGAAGCAGTTTAGAGCACCTAGAACTTAGTCTTTTGGTTTTCAAAATCAAAGGCAAAGGCATGCTGCTAACTATGTACCCACAGGCCCCCATTCCTCTCTCCTACCTTTTTCCTCCCTACCTTTTCGGATGACTTTTTATCAGCTCCCACACAACCCTGTGCATGATCTATATCTTAGTACATCTTATACTGTTTTTCATTATTTGTATGTATCCCTTCTCCAGACTGGGCTTCTTGAGGATAGGGGTTCATCATCGTTCCATCACTCCATACGTACACAGTACATTTGAGTGAATGAATGAAGAGAGTGAGTTCCTCAGGGTCACAAAGATAGTAAGTCCCAAGAGCCAGATCTAGAACCCAGGGTTTCTGATTCCTAGCCCAGTAGTTTTCCACACACTGTGCAACCTCAATCTGAGGTATTAAACAACTTTTCTCATTTTTGTGTATATTCTTTCAGTGTGTTTTCATTAAGTCATCCTTTGTTAATTAAAGGGAGGGAGGCGGGGCGCCTGGGTGGCTCAGTCACTTAAGCATCAGACTCTTGATTTCGGCTGAGGTCATGATCTCAGGGTTATGAGATCGAGCCCCATGTTGTGCCCAAGCTGGGTGGGGAATCTACTTGAGATTCTCCCTCTTTCCCTCTTCCTCTGCCCCTCCACCTGCATGTGCACACTCTCCAATAAATAAATAAATCTTTTTTTAAAAGGGGGGAGGGAGGAGTAAAATAGCAGTTAAAATGTTTTCTAGTTTCTGCCTCACACCAAATTAATTCCTACGTCACTATTCTGTAGATGTTTCTAGTGCAAATTAATTCCCAGCATTCACAGGCAAACCAATAACATTATGATCTAGATTATTAAAATCCTGTATAATGTAACTAAAGGAGAATTTAGGGACGCCTGGCTGGCTCAGTCGGTAGAGCATGCAACTCTTGATCTCAGGGTCGTGAGTTCAAACCCTACATTGGCGTGGAACCTATTTAAAAAAAAAAGGAAATTTTAAGCAAGGGGAACCTTTGCCTTTGATTATAACAGGAAGGCAGTTAAAGCAATGCTTTGCTGATGTATGTTTATCTGATTAGCTTGTTTTCTTTAAATCAAACTGTAAGAGACTGTATACTTTAAGTGACATGAAAGTGAGCCCTATGTGTGACTTGGACATCTCCTTTCAGAGATTAATTTTGTCATCTAATGAGTAAGCAAACCATTACTAATTATATTTCATCCTTTCTGTACCTTAGAATTAGAAAGTATTTTGACATATTTGATCCTTACAACCCTATGATATTGACAGAGTGTAGGTATTTTTATATCCATTTTGCAGTAAAGAGACTAGTACTTGTTGGGTTTAAGTGATTTGCTTAATGTCGTGTGGCTCATATATGGCACTTGTGTCTATAGCTCAGAGCTTCTCATGTCTAGTCCAGTGCTTTTTTCTACTTTTATCACACTGTCTACAAAACACTGAAATCTACAAAAATCATACTAAAGCATTCGTGGTTAGCATGTTGGAAATGTATCAAGACTACAAAAGGATCCAGTAAGAGGGTACGAAAGGGTGTATCTCGTGATTGCTGGATTTCAGAATATGGCTTAGCCAACAACAAAGGTATCCAAGAAATGGAGCATAGTAGCTGGGAGATCCACTCCCCATTGGACTTAGGCCCTTCTATCATTGCATAACTAAAAGACCTTTTCAGTTTGTTTGCTTGACATATCAAATTTGAGTTGTCCTATTCAAACTAGGCAAATAAAAGCTTTGCTAAAGGCCTTTGTGAAGAATGTAGTTGTATACTTGATCTTGTACAGAAAGGTGAGAGTGGGCAAGAGAAACAGGAACTTTTATGGTATTTGTCACTAAAACAGGATATGTAAAGCTCAGAAACACCCCCTGCTTAGCTGCTTCCCAGCAAACCATCTGGAGAAATGGGAGGTTTGGGGTAAGTGGTTAGACCACTGTTACAGAAGCCTTATATGAAAAGTAGATGTTATGGGTTCAGTTGACTAAAGAGTATGTTAGTGCCATTGTTTAATAATGTGGGCCTCAGTTTCTTCACCTGTAAAATAGGGGAGTTGTATTTGATAATGTAATTTTTTAAAGTAAGAAATATATTCACATGGTTCACAATTCAAAAGATACAAAAGGATATTTAGTGAAAAATGTTCCTTCTGCTCCTACCCACATCTGACCAGTTCCCCTCCTAGGGATCATAGTGTTACCTCTTTCTTATGCCCTGACCCCTAGAGATAGTATAGGTGTTTATAAATAATATGTATATACTTTTAACCCTATTGAATTTTTTTTTACAAATGCTAGCATACAGTACACCTGCTTTTTTTCATCTCAGAACTTGGAGATCATTCTATATAAGTATATAAAGAGTTTCCTCATTCTTATTTATGGTTGCAAAGTATTCCATTTTATGGAAATATGATAATTTATTTAATCCATGCCCAATCAGTGAATATTTATGTTGTATTTTCAATATTTGGCTATCACAGACAGTCCTGTGACAAATAACTTTGTTCATATAACATTTGACATATGTGTCAGTGTATCTTTAGGATAGATACATCTGATCCTTGAACAACATGGGCTTGAACTGTGTGAGTCCACTTATAGGCGGATTCTTTACAGTACAGCACTGTAAATGTATTTTCTCTTCTTTATGATCTTCTTAATAACATTTTATTTTCTCTAGCTTACTTTTTTTAAGAGTTTATTTATTTATTTTTGAGAGAGAGAGCGAGCACAAGCACCAGCAGGGGGAGGGGTAGAGGGAGAGGCAGGCTCCCCACTGAGCAGGGAGCCCAATGCAGGACTCGATCCCAGGACCCTGAGATCATGCCCTGAGCCAAAGGTGGATGCTTAACCGACTGAGCCACCCAGGCGTCCCTCTAGCTTACTTTATTGTAAGGATATAGCATATAATACATATAAGATACAAAGCACGTTAATTGACCTATGTCATCAGCAAGGTTTCCGGTCAACAGTAGGCTTAATAGTAGTTAAGTTTTGGGGAGTCAAAAGTTCTACGCAGATTTTTGACTGCTTGGAGATCGGTTCCCCAACCTCGGTGTTGTTCAAGGGTCAGCTGTATTTAGAGGTGGAATTACTGGCTCAAAGGGTATGTACATCAGACGGATAATTAAACACTCTTCTAGTTCTGGTATTCTATGAGATTTTAATTGTGAATGAACAGCAAAAGAGATGAGAAGGTATCATTTTCTTGAAACATCTTAATTTTTTAAATTTATTTGAGAGAGAGAGTGTGGGAGAGGCAGAGGGAGAAGGAGAGAGAGAATCTCAAGGAGACTCCCCACTGAGTGCAGAGCCCAACCTAGGGCTCGACCCCATGACCCTGAGATCATAACCTGAGCCAAAATCAAGAGTAAGACACTTAACCAACTGAGCCACCCGGGCACCCCTGAAACATCTTCATTTTTATCTCTTGTTATTCGGAAACTACATCTTAAGTGAGGGCCAAGTATAGGCAACCTCACCAAAATGCTGTTGAATTGAAAATTTGATAAGTCACCTACTACGTCACTATCCTGTAGATGTTTCTAGTGCTGTTCAGTGTGCTGTCACTCAGGAGTTAATTTGTAAGGTGAATGTTATAAACTCAGGACAAAATGGGACTGGCTCCTAACTACTTTTACCACATAGAGGATTCAGTCCATCCATGTAGGGAATAAAAGTGGAAAAATCAAGAAAGAGAGCATAACTGAGATGTCTGTTTGTGTGTGTCTTTCACTGGCTTCCCAGGTTTTTGATGATTGTGGAATGTGATGATTTTGTGAAATGAGTGGTACCACAACAATCAGATGTCTTTCTGAGGAGCTAGGGACCACAAAGCAGATCAGAATTCTGTCATCCCCTCGTACCTCTTGACCAGACCTACTAACCTTCCTTCCTTCCATTTCTCACCTCCATCATTCTCTCTGTAGGTGCCTTAAGCCATTTGTGAAATTTGTTCTGTAAATAGCTTTCAATCAGAGCCTCTATCCTCTTCATCTCTAAATTTCCTCTAGCACCTGGGGTAGAGGGTATTTAATAAATACTCGTTGAATTGAGATTGGGTAGATGTCAGAGTGATCTGGCCTCTATTTGGCTACCCTCTCAAGGTACCATATCTTTCCTTTTCCCGGTATAGTGTGAACACCCTCCAACCCACTCCTCTGCACCCCTAATACAATGCAGGAAGGGACAAAAGGCCAAGTAAACTGCCTTGAAGAAGGGGGTGTGTGTGGGTGTGTGTGGGTGTGTTTAAGTAAGTGTACACGCACATTCCTTTTGGCTCCCACTGCCATTCTTTGTGCTGCAGTTAAAAATTTGGACCTCACTGGGCGCCTGGGTGGCTCAGTTGGTTAAGCGACTGCCTTCGGCTCAGGTCATGATCCTGGAGTCCCTGGATCGAGTCCCACATTGGGCTCCCTCCTCGGGAGGGAGTCTGCTTCTCCCTCTGACCCTCCTCCCTCTCATGCTCTCTGTCTCTCATTGTCTCTCTCAAAAATAAATAAAATCTTAAAAAAAGAAAAAATTTGGACCTCACTTAGCTACATGCTAGTGGTAGCTGTGGAGTTAGACATATTCAGTAGGAATAACCCAGGAATATTCAGCTCAAAATAAATATGTATCTTTTTATTCCCTCAAATCTCATGTATATGAAATCATAAAGATAAAAGGGAAAACTAGATGAATACAAACTCTGGCTTATAAATAAAGTTGTACATTTAGAAGAGACCATTGGATTAGTGTTGACTTTTCTAATTTTAGAATAAAGAAACTTGTCTATGGGCCATGCTTTAAGCACTTAGACACTCTGTGGGATAGGAGATTGTATGGCTCCCTTGTGCACTATAACTCCTAAAGTTACACAGTAAGAGGATGACAGGTCCTCACATGCAGCTTAATCAGGTAGGTCCCATCTTTTCAAATATAAACTTTAATGCCAGGCTCCCAAGGAAAATTACTTTTGGATAGCTTAAGGTAGATGCTTCACTAGGCTTCTTTCTGCCTGTTATTTGGACAACTTGTAAAAGGGCCATAAGCTTTCTAGCAATTAACCATGAAGAGAGTTTCCTTTATTATGGTTTCAGAAATACCACAGGGTGTATGGTGCTATGTTATAGCTTAGAATTAAGGGGCAGAATTAATACCCCTTCCCTACTCTTAATAAACGAGGATGTAGAAAAGATGGGATAGGCAAAAGCATAATGTATCATATTTCCATTTCAAGATGGTGGGTTTTTTTTTTAAGATTTTATTTATTTGAGAGAGAGAGAGCGCATGCATGCATGAGTTGGGGGAGAGGGACAGAGGGAGAGGGAGAAGCAGACTCCCAGCCCACCAGGGAGCTGGACTCAGGGCTCCATCCCAAGACCCTGGGCTCATGTCCTGAGCTGAAGGCAGACGCTTAACCAACTGAGCCACCCAGGTGCCCCTCAAGATGGTGTTTTGAGCAAATCCCTTTTCCTTTCCAAAATCCTAGTAAAATGACTATAGAAATCTAAACATTTTTTAAGTGTGATATTGTGATTTATAATAAATATATATTTGGTCTGCATCCCGTTTCTGGCATAGAACTCGTAAAACCTTTGAGATTTCCTAATTGATGTGAGCTATAAAGGTGTCTTTTTTTTTTTTTAAAGATTTTATTTATTTATTTGAGAGAGAGAGAATGAGAGACAGAGAGCACGAGAGAGAAGAGGGTCAGAGGGAGAAGCAGACCCCCCGCTGAGCAGGGAGCCCGACGCGGGACTCGATCCCAGGACTCCAGGATCATGACCTGAGCTGAAGGCAGTTGCTTAACCAACTGAGCCACCCAGGCGCCCTAAAGGTGTCTTTTGTTATGTTATAATGAGGTGACTTTTTTTTTTAGCATCTGTTAATTTAGTTGGAAATCAAGAACGTAAACCTGAGTCAATTAACCTTCTAAGTAAAGTTTATATTCTTAAAAAATGTATAAGACACTCAAGGGAAATGCAAACACAAACTGGATGCTTGAAGATATTAAGGAATTATTGTTAATTTTTCAGGTGAGTTAATGGTATTGTATTTTGTTTTGTTTCTTCTAAAGTCCCCTTCTTTTTTTTTTTTTTTCATTTTATTTATTTATTTGACACAGAGAGAGAGAGTTAGCGAGCGCAGGAACACAAGCAGGGGAGTGGGAGAGGGAGAAGCAGACTTCCCACAGGGCAGGGAGCCCAGATGCGGGGCTCGATCCCAGGACCCTGGGATCATGACCTGAGCCGAAGGCAGACGCTTAACGACTGAGCCACCCAGGTGCCCCATAAAGTCCTCTTCTTTTAGAGATACAGACATGTATACAAATAAAATGTTTTAATATCTGAAATTTGCATTAAAATTAGGCAGGCCATGGGAATGAATGGGGTATAGACAAGACAAGGCTGGCCTTGAGTTGATAATTGTAGAAGTTGAGCAATAAGTACATTCGGTCTACTTTTGTATATATTTGAAAATTTTTATAATAAATTATGTCATCTTATTTAATTTTTCTTCAGTTGTGAAATCAAACACTAAACATGCCTGGGGCCTCAATGATCCACCATACTTTATATTATACTCTCTCCACCTTCATATCCTAGCCAGTGAGCCTGCCTGCCCTTTCCTCCATGGCCTCTATCCAACTATAATAAGGTGCTTTTAGAAAGCCCCGACGTCCTCTAAGGTTGGTTGCCAGTAAAGCCAACCAATGTGAATTGGAACTTTCAGTACCCAGCCTCCCAGGAGGAGAATGGGGCTTAAGATTGAGTTCAGTCACCAATGGCCAATAATTTAATCAATTGTGCCTATGTAATGGAACCTCCATTAAAAAAAAAAAAAAGAGCTTTCAGCTTGGGGAACCAGAACACTTCCATGTACCACTGTGCCAAGTCCCAAACACCAGGACAGAAACTCCTTTGTTCATTCAGGACCTTGCCCTCTCTTCATCAGGCTATTAATTCATACTGTTTAATATACTTTGTAATAAATCAGTAATCTGGGGCGCCTGGGTGGCTCAGTTGGTTGGGCGACTGCCTTCGGCTCAGGTCATGATCCTGGAGTCCCTGGATCGAGTCCCGCATCGGGCTCCCTGCTCGGCGGGGAGTCTGCTTCTCCCTCTGACCCTCCCCCCTCTCATGTGCTTGCTCTCTCTCATTCTCTCTCTCTCAAATAAATAAAATCTAAAAATAATAATAATAAATAAATAAATAAGTAAGTAAGTAAGTAATCTATTGAGTAAGTGGGTTTCCTTAGTTGTGTGAGCTGCTCTAACAAATTGCTTGAACCCAAAGAGAAGGGGTTGTGGAGACTTCTGATTTTATATCCAGTTAGAAGTGCAGGTAATAACCTGAGTCTGTAATTAGCAGCTGAAGTGGAGGGCAGCCTTCTAGGACTCAGCTTAACCTATGGACTCTGCTGCTGTCTCTGGATAGTGTCAGAATTCAGTTGAACTGTACGACACCAAGCTGGTCTTGGAGAATTTCTTGGTGGTGGGGAAACCACCCATAAAATGCAATTTTTATAATTAGAAGAGAGGGAGAGAGAAGCCTGAAACTTTTGAGACATCTCAAAGAATATGGATGCAGATTGGAATCCAATTAAAGCAAATTACTGACCACCCGATTCAACATAGGTGAAGGACGTCCCTGTGGGTGAAGTTAAGTGGCTGGGATTCGCTAGCTCACCCCAAACCCTCCCAAAATGAGAACAGCAAAGGTTAGAAAGAAAGGTTAGCTGTGGAGCAGGCAGTGAAAGACAAATCAAAGACAGAGAACTGAAGTTTAGAGAGAACAGTAGATGAAGAAGTAACAATGCACTACGGCATTCCAGGGTCACTGTATTTGCATACACCATCATGAGATTGGTGCTATAGGCAGCCCTAGCTTTGAGGAAACTAACTTGCCCTCTTAGCTACTATGCTATCACCTTAGTGAGCTCCTCATAACAGTCCTGAAAACAATCCTATGAGGTAGCTACTTTTATTACTCTGATTTTTAGAGCTGAGGCACAGAGATAAATTAAGTAATTTGCCCAAGAGCCTACAACCAGTAGGTACAGTTTTACCAGTTAGAGAATGAATATACTGCCTGGCGTACTTGGAGAGCCGCCATAAAAAAGAAAGAGAAAATACCTTTTCTGCCCACAGCTTCCTACTTGTGGCTTTTTGTTTGCTTTTGGTGGATTGTTCAGGATCTCAGACAGACCTTTCGATCTCAGAAATGCAGGAGTTAATGGTTAGGGACAGACCCTGGGAGCAAATCCACTTTCATTAATCATGTTGGGAAATATATCCAACAATTTCTTCATACAGTAGTTTGGTTTTTTTGTTAATGCATTTCCTATTTGAGGTCTATCTTCCTGGTAGTTCAGTTACTGTAGTTCATAACTAGTCTAGAAAAGTAAGACTACAGGAGATGTATACATTCCCCTTCATCTGGAACTCAGAGATTTTATTTACATAGTAGGTAAAAAAAAAAACCAAACAAACCCTCAGATCCCAAAGATGAGCTGTTTGGTATTAAATTCAGTGTCAGCCCAGAAGGTTCTTTGATTATCAGGTGACAAATTTTAAGTGAGGCTAGGTTAGCTCTCTGCCCTTTTGGAATATCACAATAAACAAATGCTTTATTTTAGTTCCTGGCTGAATCTTGACTTTTTTTCTTTTTTTTTAAGCTCTCACTTGTTAAACATCGAATCTTTAGATTCTGTGTACTGTATATCTATGTTGTACATCTCTATAATTCAGAACTATGGTCTCAAAGTTTAGAGTGTGTAAGAATTGCCTATATAGCTTGATAAATAGCTAGATTCTGAGGCCCCTTCCCTGCAAGGAGATTCACTGGTCTGGAGTGGGGTCTGTAATTTTCATTTTTCACCAAACATCTCAAGTGATTCTGATTCAGGCAGTCCTGGGACCACACTTTAAGAAATCCTTGAATTAGGAAGTAATTAACATTTATTATTTACTGTGTATGTTATTAATGTATCAGTCACTTTCATACGTATTTTTACATTTTGATGTTCAGAATATTGGGAGATTTTGTTTCCTAGTTTTATATGGATGTATTATCCCACAAAGTTTTAGTAACTTGTTCTGAGCTTCAAAGATGACATAGCCTTATGACAGCAGTCTGACTCCCAGACCAGGAGGGCTCTTGCTCTCACTGTTTCTGCTTCAGCAAGTTATCTCTCAGAAGAGATGATTAAGATTGGTGGTTTGGAGGGCTACCTGGCTGGCTCAGTCAGAAGAGCATCTGACGCTTGGTCTTGGGGTTATGAGTTCAAGCCCCATATTGGGTGTAGAGGTTACTTAAATAAAACTTAAAAAAAAAAAAAAAAAGATTGGTGAATTGGAAAATGTGACAGAGCGATATGAACAGTATGCTCTGAAATGTGTTTGATAAAGCCACTGAGATGTTAGAATGTCTAAAGCATATCAGTTAATATTCACAGCATATCTAGAAAAGATAGGTAAGCATTGTTTCTCATGAAAAATATCATGTACACCTAAAGATGAGTTATTTTCTTTACCGAGGAAACTGTGACCATAAAGATTAAATTACCTGATGTAATGGAAAAACCGGGGCTCAAAACCAAAATTTCCTCACTTTACTCTTTAACATTCTTTCAAATCGTAATCACAGTAAGGGCTAAGGGCAGCTGCAACCCATATGCTGCCAGAGAATTATCCAAAGAACTGTGGAGTCAATGGTTAGGAGTGATGGCTCCTTGTGACAACATTGAGCATTTGAAAGTTTGCACAGAGACATAATAATCAGAGGTGACCTGGTATCTCAAAGGAGTAGAATAAATGATGACATTTTTAGAAGTCTGAAAATATATAGTAGAATGGCATTTTGGGATTTTGTGAATTTGAACAGATTGCTAAATGGGGCCTGGAGCTCGGGCCGCGTGGAGTGTTTTCTCACCTTACTTAGAGCCATGTAGAGGTCGAGGAGTCAAGAATACTGCAGGTAGGGGCGCTTGGGTGGCTTAGTCGGTTAGGCGGCTGCCTTTGGCTCAGGTCATGATCCCGGCGTCCTGGGATCGAGCCCTGCATCGGGCTCCATGCTCAGCAGGGAGCCTGCTTCTCCCGCTACCTCTGCCTGCCTGTCTGCCTACTTGTGATCTCTCTCTCTCTCTGTCAAATAAATACATCTTAAAAATATATATATATAATAAAAGAAGGTAACCATTTTAGCCCAAATTGTATGCCACAGCACGGTAGAAAGCATCAGAAGACACACCTGCTCTGCAGGTAGGTAATAGCTAGACTTAGTTCCTCCTGGACAGCTTAGTGGGCAAGGACTTCAAGACTTGGCAGGGCCCTTGGATAACTGGACATCAGTTTACCCCAAAAGTAGGGAATAGCCACGTGTGCCTCCCCATAGAAATAGGTCCACATTTCTTTCTAAGCCACTCTCCATTTCCTTATCTCAGCTTTCCTGGATTGCACCCAGAAAGCAAAATATCTGACTTTGTGCTAAGAGACAGGGACACAAGATAGTTCGATGAAAGTACCATGATACAAGTAATAGAAAGAGCACTAGACTTGAGGTCAGAATCTGGATTCTAATTGCAGACTGCCACTAGGCTAACTGCAACATGACCTTAGCTTGTCTGTTAACCTTGTGTACCTCAATTTTCCGTCTGTAAAATGAGTAGCCATTCCTGTTTAACCCAGGCCCATCTTTCAAGTGCCATTAAGTTTGGAAACACACGACATTGTTGTAGCTCAGCAGAAAATAGCCTGAGAACATGCCACAAAAGTGAATGGGGTAATTACTGGGCCCAGACTTAGAATCACAAATATTGAATGCCTGAAAGGTATATTAGGCTGCACTTAGCCTTAACTTAAGGCTTACGATGCATTCTATAAACAAGATGTGAGTAGTTTTCTTCAGCCTCATTATTGAGCACTCACAGAACATAATAATAACTCACTGATGCCAAAGGGGAGGTGGGTGGGAGGATGGGTTAAGTGGGTGATGGGGATTAAGAAGGGCCCTTGCTGTGAGGAGCACCGGTGTCCTGTGTAGGTGCTGAGTTGCTGAATTGTGCATCTGAATTGGTATTACACAGTATGTTAACTGAGTGGGATATAAATTAAAAATTTTAAATAATAATAATTATAACTCAGTGAGGGGCGCCTGGGTGGCTCAGTCGGTTAAGCAGCTGCCTTCAGGTCAGTTCATGATCCCAGGACCCTGGGATCAAGTCCCCATCGGGCTCCCTGCTCAGCAGGGAGTGTGCTTCTCCCTCTGCCTACCCCCCCCCCCCCCGCTCATTATTGTGCTCTCTCTCTCTTTCTCAAATAAATAAATAAACTCTTTAAATGATAACTCACTGAGTAATAATGCTTTTACATATGTTATGTGGTCTTTTTTTCCCTCAGTATTTCTTCCCATTCATTATTTCATTTGAATCATATAATGACCGTGAAGGAGAGTAAGACTGATGTTATCTCTCTCTTTCCCTGAGTTTTAGATGAGACACTGAAACTCAAAGACCAAAAGTAGTTCTCAAAGAGGTAGGGTGGTTTTTGCCGTCCAGGGGACTTTTGGCAATGTCTGGAGACATTTTTAATTGTCACAACTGGGACGGTGCTACTGGCATTTGGCGGGTAAAGGCTACGGGTATTGTTAAATACACTACAGTGGACAGGACAGCTCATACAACAACGAATTATTCAGCTTCAAATGGCAGTAATGCCAAAATTGAGAAACTCTGAGATAGGTGTTTTATCCACAAGAACACAAGGTGAAAGAGTTGGATGAACCAGAATCCAGATCTTAGACTCAGTCTAATGTGTTCTCCACTGTCCTCAAAACACTTGAGAATAAAGACTAGAGTCACATAAATTCTGGATTTTGTTGCTACTGTTTTGAGGAGGTACAAGTGAGAAGTGGGGTTTGTTTATATCACTGTTGAAGGTTTCCACAGTGCAGATTGCATAATCCAGTAAAAATCTAAGCACTTGCCATGTGTCTCACAGTCTGCTGTTCTTGTCCTTCAGGGAGCTTAGTCTACCTTTATCATATTTTTCTATTTATTGAGTAAATACCAAATTTGAATCATTTATCCAGATACTTTTGAAATCTGGACACAGCCCCTTTAGCAGTCTCTATGCACAGTACCTACTGATAACCTAAAGACCCATAGAATTTTTTTTTTTAAAGATTTTATTTATTTATTTGACAGAGAAAGACACAGCGAGAGAGGGAACACAAACGGGGAGTGGGAGAGGGAGAAGCAGACTCCCCGCCGAGCAGGGAGCCCGATGCGGGACTCCAGGATCATGACCTGAGCCGAAGGCAGTCGCCCAACCAACTGAGCCACCCAGGCGCCCAAAACCCATAGAATTTTTACAGGAAATGTCACCAGGACACTCAGCTGGAAATTAGCAGAGCCAGGATTTGAATACCATCTGACTCCAAACTCATGCTCTTAGCAGTATTCTGTAAGCTTAACTCTCACCTACAAAGGGTGCCATGGGATTTGAAAAGCTCTTACAATCCAGGATAGTTCTTGTAGAATATTCTTCAGTTTTGCCCCTCAAACCACTTTATAACCCAGAAATTAGAAGGTTCTTTTCCTTCTAAAGTTTTAACAGATATCTTTATGGTTTCTGGCAAATTAAAGGACTATAGCCCATGGTTCCATAAGGATTTTTTTTTTCTGTGAATGCCTCGCAGAAGAGCAAATAAAGGCCACTCTATATAGCAACAAAAGTACTTACTAAAAGATAAATCTGATCATATCACTTCCCTGCTTCTTACCCTTAAATAGCTGCCAGTTGCCCTTAGAATAAAATTTAGTCTCCTTAAAATGACTCAATGTGTTCTATTCATACTGACCTTGAATGCCCTTGGTTCTTTTCTTGCCTAGGTATGCTGTTCCCTTACCTTTCTACCCAACTCCAATAATTCATCAGTCTGTTTGAAGTTACCTCCTAAGGGGCACCTGGGTGGCTCAGTCATTAAGCGTCTGCCTTTGTCTTGGGTCATGATCTCAGGTCCTGGGATCGAGCCCTCCATCGGGCTCCTTGCGCAGCGGGAAGCCTGCTTCTCCCTCTCCCACTCCCCCTACTTGTGTTCCCTCTCTCGCTGTGTCTCTCTCTCTCTGTCAAATAAATAAATAAAATCTTAAAAAAAAAAAAAAGTTACCTCCTTAGAGTGCTTCTTTCTTCTTCCTCCCCCCCAATCTAAATTAGTTATTTCTCTGTTATTCTCTGCCACAGTACCATGTTTACTTCCTTCATACCACTTATCACGATTGGTAGTTGTATATACTTACACATATTTATTTGTTTATATACTTAATGAGGGCTTCCTCTTCTTAGAATAAGCCCCACAAAGGCAAGAATCTTGCCCTTTTGTACCTGGCTCCTTGGAGGTAGATATTGAAACCTATGGATTTTGTAAGAATTAAATACTTTTCGGGTACCTGGTGGCACAGTCAGTTAAGCGTCTGCCTTCAGCTCAGGTCATGATTTCAGGGTCCTGGGATCGAGTCCCACATTGGGCTCCTTGCTCAGCAGGGAGTCTGCTTCTCCCTCTCCCTCTGCCCCTCCGCCTGCTTGTACGCTCTCTCTCTCTCAAATAAATAAATAAAATCTTTTTTTTTAAGATTTTTTATTTTATTTTATTTATTTGAGACAGAGAGAATGAGATACAGAGAGCATGAGAGGGAGGAGGGTCAGAGGGAGAAGCAGACTCCCTGCCGAGCAGGGAGCCCGATGCGGGACTCGATCCAGGGACTCCAGGATCATGACCTGAGCCGAAGGCAGTCGCTTAACCAACTGAGCCACCCAGGCGCCCCTAAATAAATAAAATCTTTAAAAGCAATAATAATAATAAAAATTTTTAAAAAGAATTAAATACTTTTCTAATGAATAAATGCTTATTGAATGTTCTTCCAGATGTAGTAAGGAGGTAGAAATTAGAATGTTTACTTGTCCTCAGGGAACTTGCTGTGTAAAAATGGTATTTTTTATCTTGTATTTTAAGAACTGTAAGTCAAATTTTCCATAAGAAAAGATTGCCGGGGAAATTCAGAAAAGACATTTCTTCTGTCAAGAATCCAAGGAAAACCTAATGGAAGAGATGGCATATTAAATAAGCCTTAAAGAGGGGCGCCTGGGTGGCCCAGATGGTTAAGCGTCTGCCTTCGGCTCAGGTCATGATCCCAGGGTCCTGGGATTGAGCCCCACATCAGGCTCCTGGCTCAGTGGGGAGCCTGCTTCTCCCTCTCCCTCTCCCTCTCCCTCTCCCTCTGCCTCTGCCTCTCCCCCTCCTCATGCTCTCTCTCTCTCTCTCTGTATCTCTGTCTCAGATGAATAAATAAAATCTTAAAAAAAAAAAAATAAGCCTTAAAGAATGAGCTAGATTGTAAACTCAAAAGAGCAAGGGCCATGTTTTAACTTGACTCTAATTCTGACACATTTTAAGTGCATGATAAATGTTGACTAAATAATGGGAGAACTTGCACATGCTCGGGAAATGGGGGAAAGCAGGGGGAGGCATTACAGGGAATTACACAAGCCAAAAAGACATACAGGTGTCAAAGTGCCCAATTTATTCAGGAAAATGAGTAGGTCAGTTTCAATGGGATACTTGCAAAAAGGATTAGTTTGAAATAGGCTGGAAGGTAAGTCAGTAACAGATAGACATAAATGCCAGATAGGATAAAGTAAGCATAACTGATATAAAAAGTTGGATATAAAGATACTCAGGGGCACCTGGGCGGCTCAGTTGGTTAAGCATCTGCCTTCAGCTCAGGTCATGATTTCAGGGTCCTGGGATTGAGCCCCGCGTCGGGCTCCCTGCTCAGAGGGGAGCCTGCTTCTCTTTCTCCCCTCTCCTCATTCTCTGTCTCTCTGTTTCTCTCAAATAAATAAAATCTTAAAAAAAAAAAAGATATAAAGATACTCAGGTTTCATGGAGCGCCTGGGTGGCTCAGTCGTTTAAGTGTCTGCCTTTGGCTCAGGTCATGATCCCAGGATCCTGGGGCCCTGTGTCAGGCTCCCTGCTCAGCAGGGAGTCTGCTTCTCCCACTCCCTCTGGCCCCTGCTCATGCTCTCTCTCTCTCTCACTTTCTCAAATAAATAAATAAAATCCTTAAAAAAAAAAGATACTTAGGTTTCTTGGGGCGCCTGGGTAGCTTAGTCGGTTGAGTGTCCGACTCTTGGTTTCAGCTCAGATCATCATCTTCATGGGCATGGGATCGAGCCCTGCATCAAGCTCCATGCTCTGTGGGGAGTCTGTTTGAAGATTCTCTCCCTCTATTCCTCCCCCAACTCGCTCGTTCACTCTCTCTCTAAAATAGGTAAATAAGTCTTTTTTTTTTAAGATAACTTAGGTTTCTCTTTGCAGACAGTTGTTAGTTCAGGGGAGTAGAGCCTAAAATGCAAATTACAGCTTCAGGAATGTATGTAAATAGTACCTGGAGTACAAATACTGGTTTAGCTTTGAGCACTGGTTCCATTATCAACATCATCACCATCAAATAGGAAGATTCAGATTCCTGCAGAACATCTTCTGTACTTGGCTTGTCTGGAAAGAGAGTGTTTGCTTCCTTATATTTCTAGAAGAAAGCAACACACTAGCCTGACAAATCCCTGGGCATGTTCAAACAATTATTACGGAATTTGTATATCACTGAAGAGCTCCATGCAGTGCGTTCTGAGGTCCTTCCAATTCTTAGTGAGATTTCTATGACCCACCAATTAAGGGACAGTGCACTCAGGTTTCCATTTCAGGTGGTCTGCATATAGTTGAAGAAATGGCTCATGCATCTCTTTCCAGGCCTAATTGTGTTTCTCCTACCTTTTCTCAATACCATTCTATCAATGTGATGACCGAAATAGGCCCCAAATGAAAAGATCATAACAACATTTCAGGATATTTTGTGAGACCTAATCCAAGCTGGGGTTATTGGGAAAGGCACAGTGTGCTCTGAATGTTCGGAGGGCTTAGCAGGAGACCTTGGAAGATAAAGGGTTTGTTGCATCAGAGATGGTAAGGATGGGCATTCCAGCCTGAAGAAACAATGTAAGCAAAGATACCAGACAGAAAAGCGTGGGGTTTGTCCAGTTCAAGTTTTGGCTATTGGACTCGTTTGACTGGAACTCCAAGTATGTGCAGGCAGGAAGGTAGGTTGAGGCCTTTATTTTAGAGATCTGTGATCTCAGAACAAGGAAGTTAATAGACAAGGGAGAGGTTGGTAAACAGTGGTATTTTTTGAACAGATAAGTAGAGCCATGTCTTCAGTAGGTTAATTTGTCTTAGGTGTATCACATGGGATAAATGGGGTAGAGGATACTGTTAGGAAAACCCATGTTTGTAGGGATGCCTGGGTGGCTCAGTGGGTTAAGCGTCTGCCTTCAGCTCAGGTCATGATCCCAGAGTCCTTCATGATCCCAGGGTCCTGGGATCGAGTCCCATATCGGGCTCCCTGCTCAGCAGGGAGCCTGCTTCTCCCTCTCCCTCTGCCACTCCCCCTGCTTGTGCTCTCTCTGTCAAATAAATAAATAAAAATCTTACAAAAAAAAAGATAACAGAGCTGGGTTTATAGGAAGGAAGCGCCATTGCTTCATCCCCCATCATTTGTTCAGTTCCCACACAGTTATTCATTGGGTAGATGTGCAGAGTAAAATTATTTTCACATTGGGCTTATCTTAGTTTGGTCTGTTTTCTCTACTGTCCCTTTCTAGAAAGTGGCACTTAACCAGGTTCAGTGCCCTAGAGACTTGATTCATATAAAGGATCTAGATTTGGCATTTCAGGTCACTTGAGGGTCAACAGTGTATTCCTTTCTTCCATATTTTTTTCCTTTCGTCCATTTTTAAAACAGGTGTGTTTTGTTTACAATCTCTTCACACTCATCACCAAACAAATATTTCATGAAAGTATTTATGAAGGCAAATGAGGCCAGAACATGTAAATGTTAGATTCTCCCAAGCACCTGTGGTTTCATACTCTAGGCTTCCGTGAAATGAATAAATAGAACTAGATGAATTTGTAATTCCCTTCCAAGTCTTAAAAAGTTCAACTTGTCTATGTTATCTACATCAACTGCATTTTGCTACTTCTAATATAGAGCTATTGAATAATTTCTAAGCATATCCATCAAATATTATATAGCATTTTAGACTCACTAAGGTGGCAGAGAGAAAATTGAGGTTTGTCCAGTGTCTCATTAACAGATTAAGGAATTGATTTGTCTGTTTTATGTCTATGCAGAGAAAAACAATTCATTTCAGCAAGCACTTACTATTGTGTGCAGGATGTTAGAAAATGCAGGTGATTCATGGATAAGTAAGACAGGGTCAAGGCGTGTGGGGGGCTCAAATGGTTAAGCATCTGCCTTCAGCTCAGGTCATGATCTCAGGTTCCTGGGATCAAGCCCCACCTCGGTCTCCCTGCTCAGTGGGGAGTCTGCTTCTCCCTCTCCATCTGCCTCTCCCCTCCCCTGTGCTCTTGCTTGCTCTCTCTCAAATGAATAAATAACATCTTAAAACTTAGAACTTACAATCCAGTAGTAAGGATAAGGATAGAGAAGCATTCTATTCTCCTGGAACCTGACCTGAAAAAAGGTAGAATTAAGTTTTAGCTCTGGGTGAAACTTGACTAATCATATAATTCAGTGTTTATACAGTTAAGGAAAATGAAGCTATAAAATATAAAATTACTTGCCCAATATAGCATTTATCACCTGTATCCCTTTCACGTTTAAACTTGTTCTCTTTCCTTTATATTTTGTTGCTTACATGGTAATAGCATTGTCCATTCATGTTTGCCCAGAGGCATAAGTGATCTAGAGATTAGACAATGGCATTTTAAAAATTAAGTTTGTTGGGGCATCTGGGTGGCTTAGTTGGTGAAGCATCTGCCTTCGGCTCAGGTCATGATCCCAGGGTCCTGGGATTGAGCCCCGCATCAGGCTCTCTGCTCAGCAGGGGAGTCTGCTTCCCCCTCTCCCTCTGCCGGCAGCTCCCCCTGCTTGTGCTCTCTCTCGCTCGCTCTCTCTCTCTCTCTCTGTTAAATAAATAAATAATCTTTTTAAAAAATTAAAATTAAGTTTGTCTTTAGCATGCTCTCTCTTGAAAATGATAGGCCTCCCTGCCTGGATAATTCTCCATGTAATGGGTTCCTCCAGGACCTGTCTTGCCCCATCGGCTTCTTATCTACCTTGCTCAATCTGAGCAGCTTAATGAGGTGGACTGGACACGTGGAAAGATGAAATATATGATAGGGGTGACCTTGAACCCGTATCTGGAAACAAAGTGCTTGTCTTAATCTGATTAGAATCAAATTACAAGTTTGCTGTCTGTCTTTTCTGTGGATAGTTAGAATGAACTCAGGGCAGCTCCTGAGTTACCATCCTTTCTTACTAATGCAGATATTCTTAGTCAGGAACTTCTCAGTGAAAGAACTACTCACTAATTCATAGCTGCTCTTTTATTTTTCTAAAAACTTGTCAGTCCATGCCACATTTCTTGTTTGCCTAGATCACTGGCCACTCATAAATGAAGGCTCTTTAAGTTTTAAATGTAATTGTTTGAAGTAGTTTTCCCCTTTATGACTGTTGGCTACTTGTGGTGGAGCCCATCAGTCTGATACATGAGTAAGTCAGTCACATAGACTCTGCTGTTGTTTGAGGATGTAGACTGTGCCTAGTTTGGTTTCTTTCCATGAAAAGTGCTTTCAGGGAATCGTGCTCAGACTATCCGAAGCAGTAGAGCTCACTTTGGTAGATGGTGAAGAAAAAGAAAATAATATTGAAATCAGCAAATAATCACAACATTAATTCTTCGCCAGTTCTATCAACATTTTCTCGTATCAGCCCCTCCATGGCCGTGAAGAAAAACAAGTGAGAATTCATTGTGGATGATCCCTGGGAGTTATTTTTATTATCAACAAAGGCAAAAAGTTAGAAGGGAAAACAGTGGCCTTTGTTTTATTGAAGAATTTTTTTTTTTTAAGATTTTTATTTATTTATTTGCGAGAGAGAGAGAGAACGTGCTGGGAGAGGGGCAGAAGGGAAAGGGAGAGGCAAACTCCCCAATGAGCAGGGAAGCCGGACTTGGGGCTCGATCCCAGAACCTCAGGATCATGACCTGAGCTGAAGGCAGACACTTAACTGAGCCACCCAGGCACTCCGAAGAATTTTGAAAAGGATAAAAATCTAAGTGTTTTAGTTTTTGTCGTGGTAGTTATAGTAGTGATGGTGGTGGGGTTCTGGCCACACTCCTAAATTCTGACTGTCTTTATAAACCTACAGTCATAGCAAGTTTGTTTGTTTAATGGTTTGTTTAATGTTTACAGTCATCTCCCATCACCTGCCAAAGTTAATCTGGGGGGAAGTGTGTGTGTGTGTGTGTGTGTGTGTGTGTGTGATTTTAGGGTCTTTTACACTTCTTTTTCTTACTGACCTGACCTATTTTCTCTCTACCTCTAGTGCATCATTTTACTGACTGTTTAGTACCTCAATGGGGCGGAACCTCATCAGTTTTTGACAATTCTGGCTGAGAACCTGTGTAAGCCTAAGCCTACTACCTTTTGTAAATACAGTTGGTAACACTACGTATCTTTATGATCACTGTACCTCAAGAAAGACACAGGCCAAAGAAGGGCAGCTACAATATCCAAAGAGTTGTGTGGTTACATTCATACAATTATTACCAAATTTCTGCCAGTCAGTTTGGAGTACCAGAGTGAGGCCAGGGCAGAGGGGTTGAATGGAACAACATCATAGCCTTCAAGGGGAAGGGTCTACCCCCTATATATTCATCATATTATATTCCCCTTCCCATTTACCGGGAGCTACTACTTTTTTTTTTTTTTTTTCCAAAACAACTCAAGTATATTGGGTTGGAATGCCAAGTGATGGAGGGATACCTAAGCCCTATTTTATTAATGCATTATATCTCTTTACTTCTTCATCTCCTTTACTGCCTCCCTCCCCAAAGGACAATATAAATGTGGAATTCATAAAGCCATCAAGAGAATTTTAAAGTTCACCTACAGGGACACTTGAAACAAGGCCAGAGCTATTTCTCAGAATATCTGCTGACCCTGCGCAGGTCATCAAAAGGCAGGATTAGTCCAGTTGAACTGGTTGCTTGATCATGAGAACATAGTCCATAAGCATGAATCCCTGTTTATGGTAGTATACTGTCTGTGACCTTGAATTTTGCCTATCTGTGCCTGCCTAAAGCTTATAAGTCACCAATAAAAGTAATGACTGCAGGGGTGCCTGGGTGGCTCAGATGGTTAAGCGTCTGCCTTCGGCTCAGGTCATGATCCCAGGGTCCTGGGACCGAGCCCCGCATCGGGCTCCCTGCTCAGCGGGAAGCCTGCTTCTCCTTCTCCCACTCCCTCTGCTTGTGTTCACTCTCTCACTGTGTCTCTCTCTGTGAAATAAATAAATAAAATATTTTTTAAAAAAAAGTAATGACTGCAGAGAGCAGAAGAGCAACCAGACAGATTTGCCTCTTTTTTTTTTTAAAGATTTTATTTATTTATCCGACAGAGAGAGACATAACGAGAGAGAGAACACACAAGTGGGGGGGAGTGAGAGAGGGAGAAGCAGGCTTCCCGCAGAGCAGGGAGCCTGACACAGGGCTCAATCCCAGGACCCTGGGGTCATGACCTGAGCCTGAGCCGAAGGCAAACGTTCAAGGACTGAGCCACCCAGGCACCCCCAGATTTGCCTTTGTTTAATGGTTTTACAAATCTAAAAAGGAACCTGACCTTAATCGTTGTAAGAAGAAAAACTTTCTTCCTAATCTTCCTTATCAGGAAACTGTAGGTAGTCTCCAAAAGAATTGTGTAAAGCTCTAGATTTTATCTGTCTGTGCTAGAGAAGAGGGACCACATGGCAGATGTCTGACCACTTCTGTGTAGTCTTTTTGTGGGGGTCTAATCTCCATAGTCCCTATGGATTACCATTTCTTATCCATCATTGTGCAACACCAGGAAAATAAAAAAGAATTGGACGTTTAGAATAAACTATTAAAAGTAAGGTCAGTGTTAAGACTCAGGATGGTCATCAGCATTCAGCCTTCTTGCCAATTTCCTAACTTCTGTTCATAAACTCATGTTTATTTTGGTAAAGATGCTAGACTTTGCAAACAATCCGGTCCTCTAGTTAAGCTTTATAGCGTGCCTGTGTTGGGAGGTGGGAGGTGGACAGGAATAGAGGAAACTTCTTTTTTGATGAGCCTCAGAAGTAAGCGGAGAAGGAATTAGACCCTTTAATACAGGGAGGTTTTGGAACCTATTTGTATAAATGCTGCACAATTCTTACTAAGTGAGGGGAAGGGGGGAGAGAGAATGAAATGCAAAGCTACATGGCATGCACTGTGGAATGTGCCATCTCGTTTTCCAGATCTAATAATGTTCAGGGCGAGAGAAACAACTTGACATGTAGCCGACTTAAGTACCCAACTGAAGATGAGATAAATTATTCCCTAGGAACTGAAGAGTGTAAAGCCTTCCTGAGAAATCAACTTCTTAGCTATTCTATGTGAACTAAATTCCATAGAAACTCAAGCTTGAGGGACACCTGGGTGGCTCAGTCGTTAAGGGTCTGCGCCTTCGGCTCAGGTCATGATCCCAGGGTCCTGGGATCGAGCCCCGCCTCGGGCTCCCTGCTCCACGGGAAGCCTGCTCCTCCCTCTCCCACTCCCCCTGCTTGTGTTCCCTCTCTTGAGTTCTCTCTGTCAAATAAATAAAATAAAATCTTAAAAAAAAAAAAAAAAAGACACTTGTGCTTGATTTTTTTTTTTTTTTCTGTAATCAATTCCTAGACTATTTCTCTTGTATTTCCAGAGAGTTTCCTATGCTAGAAGAAGGAGCTATTATGACCTAGAGCTGTCCTGTGAGTGTCCATAGCCACTTTGTGGTCTCGGAGACAGGATAAGTGGAAAGGGCCCTGAAAATGGTCTTGGCTTGAAGACTTTGTGGGAGAGAAGCAAACAGCTAATATTTTGATTACGTCTTCTCCCACAGGGTTTATTCATTGGAATTTCCTTATCTAAGGTCTTTTATCCCCTCATATTCCACATAATAACACTACCATTTGCCAGGCACTCTGCTAGATGCTTCTTTAGCCTTTTATCTCCTTCATGCTCCCAGCATCCTCCATGATCTACTAGCTCCACAGAGGGTGAGGGACTTTCCCGGGTTGTACAACTGGAGCACCTTCAAAAGTCCTCGACAGATGTTTTCCAGCTATGTTGTTGAGCTCCTCACTCCATTCTCCAATATAAAGGTGCTTCTCCAGTATGGGTCCCTCTTAAATTCTGTTAGAGAGAACGAGTTTGCCTGAACTGGCAAAAATGTAAATGAAAATACCATATTCCTAATTTTTCCACGTAGCTCTAAACTCAACTTGGTAACTAAATATTGGGGGTGGATTTTATTGGTAGATTGAAAGTCAGGAATTCTAAGATTTTTTGTTGTTGTTGCTTTTCAGTTTTATCCCTGAGTGATATATTCAGATTTTTTTTGGTTCGTATTCTTCTTTATAAATAATTTGTAAATTTGATGAAGTAGAAGGCTAAGGATAAGAAGAGAAGTGAACAGTGGAGGTTTTAAACAAAAACAGGAAGATTAGCCTGGAATTAACATGTGCACATAGTTTGTCCTAAAACCAGAAATCCAGTGAATCAGTAAATATAAAAATTTTGCTGAGGTTCCACCTGTCACTCATCATTACTTACTCATTCACAGGTTCCATTAATTGCAGTTGCTTTACAAATCAGGAAACTTGATTACATAAAAAGTATAGTACAGCTACTTTATAGACCTTGACCCCAGTTCTTAGAGACAATAACGTGGAGCTACGTTAGAGAAAACAGTACTTGGACAGCAGCAAGTGGTTAAAGTTGGCTGTGGAGTCTAGAGAGGCTTGAGTAAAGCAAAGACAAAAGAGCACAGCTCATGGTGGCGCCTGGGTGGCTCAGTCATTCAGCATCTGCCTTCGGCTCAAGTCATGATCCCAGGGTCCTGGGATCGAGCCCTGCATCGGGCTCCCTGCTCCGCAGGGAGCCTGCTTCTCCCTCTCCCACTCCCCCTGCTTGTGTTCCCTCTCTCGCTGTGTCTCTCTCTGTCAAATAAACAGAATCTTAAAAAAAAAAGAGCACAGCTCATGATCAAACCATTTTTTTTCAGATTATAAATTGAAACAGCAAATGGTATTGCCATGTCGCTGTTTCTGATTTATTTTCACTTCAATACCCATTTTTATTCTGGAAGAAGCTGAGCTTGGATCTTCTTAGATTAAAGCTATCAAGGGAAGCAGACTAACACTAACCAACTGCCAGATTACCTCCTGTAAGTAGAATTTCTCTTCTAGAGAGAATGAGTTAGGGGTGTTTGATTGCTATAGAAGATCAGTTTTCCAAATACATAGGGCACATCACTGGAAAGTCAAGTAGGAAGAGAAAAGAATATAATTGCTTTTATTTTTATGCTTTAATAACAAGTTGTGTATATATTTCATTTGAGTTTGGCATATTCCCATGGCATCTTTCCTGGAACAGACTTTTAGTAAGCCTAAGGACTTGGCAGAATTGGTTTGAATATGTGCCTATGGTACATGTTTGCACATTAATCCACCAGATGTGTACCTTCCTATTCATATACTATTGGGCAAGCCTTGCATAGGATTCCATTACAAGAAAACCATTGTCCACTCACAATGAAAAGAAGTAGATTCTATTCTTGCTCTATTTCCTAGTATATTTGAATGTGAAATTTATCCTATAAAGATGACACTTCAGAACAGGTGCATACTTTGAAAGGTGTTCTTAAGATTTGTACAAATGAATTATTGGGCCAGCGATATGTCTGAAGAGATTTGATTACATGCCTCCATTTAGCAGGTGTCTCTAACTGGTAATGAAGTACCTGAACAATTAGGAAACTATAGGTCTTAAAAACTGTCGATGGGGGGTGCCTGGTTAAGCAACTGCCTTTGGCTCAGGTCATGATCCTGGAGTCCCTGGATCGAGTCCCGCATCGGGCTCCCTGCTGAGCAGGGAGTCAGCTTCTCCCTCTGACCCTAACCCCTCTCATGTGCTCTCTCATTCTCTCTCTCTCAAATAAATAAATAAAATCTTAAAAAAAAAACCAATACTGTCAATGGGAAGAATATGTGAAAATTAATCAAGGATATTTAAGGCTACAAATCTTAAGTAATTTGTGGTGCTAAGATCTTGCTTTTTAAACTGCCCTTTACATGTCTTCTTATGCCCAAAATGAAAAATTGCTGTTCGGTTTCCCCTTTTAGGTTTTAGCCTTGAGGCTTCTTGGGGAAAGACTCTGTCTAGTTCATCTCTGTATCTCCCTCAGTCTTTTACACCAGAAGACACTGCAAGTAATCACTGAATTTATGGCGAGGATTCAGGTTGATAATGTGAAATAAAGTTATCCTTATGGTTTTCTTTTGCTATAATCACTTTCCAAACTCTTACTGGAAGAGAACAAATTGTGACTTCTACTTGAGTCTCTTCATGAGGATGTGTTCTCAGTCTTCCTGGCTGGCAAAAGTCTTTTTATTCTTATTTCGCTGCATTTGCTTAGCTCAAAAACCATAATCTATCATCACTCAGATACCAGGGATGTCTCCATTCTACCATGATTCTTTAACTGAAAACTGCCCACTTAACCATTTTTCCCATCATTGAAATTTTATGGGTGCTGTCGTGTTGATTATTTTTGTGTGTTGTTTTTTATCCTTTGCTATAAAAACTTTATGGACAAGGACCCTATTATATATGTCCTTTATGCCCATGGTATTAATAATGCCAGATTGTCAAGCTCTATAATTACAAAGTAATATAGTGTCTGGCATGAAAGTTATTTATATTCACAGTTGAACTTTGATTATCCCTAACTGATGCTTTGCCTTGATCCTTTGCTGGAAATTCAAGCCTATTTCTTGAGCTTCCTCTCATAGAATCATGAGATGGGAGTTTGAAGAGGGAAAAATAGATGGCTGAGTAATTGTGCTTTTAAGTTATACATGCCTCCTTGGATCTATATAGATTTCCTACCTAAGGTATGCCTTTTCTCCACCTCTTAGTAATGTTGCCATTTTACCCTGTTTGTTTCCTTCATCCCACTAATCATACACCACGAAATTGTTCTGTTTACTCTACTTCCTTGTTTCTCTTTCCATGAGGTACCTTGTTTGTCTTACTCTCTGAATTACTAGCACTTAGCTCAGAGTTTGGCACATAGTAGGAGCTTGATAAATATTGATTGATTGAGTGAGAGGCACACTCAGGCTCATGAACATGAATACCTACTTGGAATTTTTTTTTTTTTTCTTTTTTAAGTAGACTGTATACCCAGCATGGAGTCCCAACTCAGGGCTTGAACTCACGACCCTGAGATCAAGACCTGAGCTGAGATCAAGAGTCAGAAGCTTAACCAGCTAGCCACCCAGGCACCCCCCTACTGGGAATTTCTAAAGCACTCTTTCCGCCACAAACTGGAGTCAAGGGACACATAAAGAGAATCCACCAACACCTCTATTTTCAGCTTCCCACTCCCCACCCCCACCCCAGCTACAGGAGTTTTTGCTCCTTGGTTTATGTCCCAGATGGACTTTTGCAGTAAAGCAGTGATGTGGTAGTAAAGACACAAGGCTGAATGTACAGTTGTCTAGACTTAATTTAATATAGAACATTCAATTTATACCTTGTTTTCAGTGTCCTTAGCGCTAATGCTGAGCTGGGATTGAAATTGTATCTTCTGAGCACACTGCTTGCCCAGGGCAGTAATAGACCTTTTCTTCAAGTTTAAATTAGCGGTAGGCTGGTTGTCCTGTATGTGAAAATGTATTCTTAATATCTTGATTGAACACAGGCCATCCAATTAGGTCAATTATTTGAAGCACTTGCATTTTATCTACTGACATTTATGATTAGAAAGCCTTAGAGCAGTTAAATTTCATTAATGGCATCAATTTGTCCACTGTTACAAATTGTCTGTTTCGAAACCTGCAACCCAGAGAAACTACTTTTCTTCTCCTCATCTTAGATTTAAATTTGAACATACATTGAACATATCTATTAAAGGAACTACTTTGCAGAATAAGGCTTAGGTCTCTGAAACCCTAGGTGCAAATCCCTTGTGCCACAATCTCCAGAGGTAATCGTATTGGATGAAATTCCACATAAATAAATAGTTATCAAGAATCAAGATTTTAGGGGCGCCTGGGTGGCTCAGTCGTTAAGCGTCTGTCTTCGGCTCAGGTCATGATCCCAGGGTCCTGGGATTGAGCCCCACATCGGGCTCCCTGCTCGGCGGGAAGCTTGCTTCTCCCTCTCCCACTCTCCCTGCTTGTGTTCCTGCTCTCGCTCTCTCTCACTCTGTCAAATAAATAAATAAATAAAATCTTAAAAAAAAAAAAAAGAATCAAGATTTTAGGGGCACCTGGCTGGCTCAGTTGGTAGATCATGTGACTCTTGATCTCGGGGTCATGAGTTCAAGCCCCATGTTGGGCATAGAGCTTACTTAAAAAATGTTTTTCAAAAAGAATCAAGGTTTTATATAGTGAAGTTATTATGTATAATTCTTTTTCTTAAAAGAATCTCCTGCTGACTCAACTTTTCCTGGAAACCTGGACCATTCCCACCATAAGGAGACAAGCCACATGGCTTACAACAGTACAACAGTACCTCATCACCATCATCCAACCACTTTGGCCTCCCACTCCCATGGCGGGGGAATGGGCAACATGATGATGGTGAGTGCTACAGGAGAGGCTACCCTTTTCCACCCACTTGGGTAATAGAAATAATCGAGTTTTAGGTCTGGCAGGTTATTATCTTTAAAGGTCAGTTTACCCAGGAAGAAAAGCGCAGACAAAGACAAGACAAGTGATTTGCCCAAGATCATGTGGCAGGTTAATTTCAGAGTCACACCAGAACCAGGATTTCTAGGACTCTTCTGTCTTCCTTCCTTTCAGAATTGACCCTTTTCTGAATTAAGTTCTGGTATTCATGCTTTGTATAGAAAAGAAAAAAAGACAGTACACTTACCATGATACGCACTGAGGAATGTATAGAATCGTTGAATTGCTACATTGTGCACCTGAAATTTACATTAACACTGTATGTTGACTATATTGGAATTAAAATTAAAAAGAGAGAGAGAGAAGGTTGGAGGGAAAGCAAGGGAGAGTACTTGTGGAGTGTCTGTGGTAGTAATGAAGGAGAAAGTCTGCCACTTCAATGAATGTCTCTTATTATCCAGATCTGATACTTTTAAATGCTCTCAGCTTCTTTACCTGAAATTCTCATTTAGAATCTTCAATCCTGTCTAACTGACTTGTTTTTGGTTTACTGGCAGCATATGACCTTCTACTTCGGCTTCAAGAATGTGGAGCTATTGTTTTCTGGTTTGGTCATCAATACTGCTGGAGGTGAGTAAGCCACCCTCACCAGGTGGTATTCAGAGGTGACACTCACATGAGAGACAGTGACAAAGAATCTGGAAACCCAGCACCTCTTCCTGCTGTAAGCACTGAATGGTTATGGTTATGATACATAATCATCTTCCTCTTAACTACCTACAAGGTAAGGATACACAATGCTTACTTTGGTCCTACAGGAAACCTCCCTTCAATAACATGTGTATGTTACGGGGCGCCTGGGTGGCTCAGTCGGTTAAGCATCTGACCCTTGATCTCAGCTCAGGTCTTGATCTCAGGGTCGTTGAGTTCAAGCCCCACATTGCGCTCCATGCTGGGTGTGGGGCCTACTTAAACAATAATAACAACTTGCGTGTGTTTTAGAGTTTCTGAAAAATAATTTAGAAACCAGATAGGAGTCTTCCGCAAATCCATTTCCTTTCATCCTTTTCCAGAGTGCTTCCTTATTTGGTAAGTTACTGATCCTGGACATAAGGCTCTAAGTCAAGTTAAAATGACATAAGAAGCATTTTGTAAACAGACCACAAAATAACCCTAGGTGGAGAGCTAATCATCCAGTACAGTCCTTCCATTTTACAGATAAATTAAGTCTCAAATACGGAAATGGTTAGCCCTAAATCACACAGTGTGAGTGTGTCAGAGATTGGACAGGGACCCAGACGTTCTAGAGCTGCCTACTCCAGTGCTGTTTCTAGCGTATCAAACTGGTCTACATCATTCCTGATTCTTCGCATGGCTCATCTTAGTGTCCGTCCTACTTTGGGGGTAACTAATACCCATTTTTGTGTGTCTGTAATGTTGAATGGGCATGCCTTAAATTCAAATTGCACAAGCTCAGTGGTCAGTTGGACTGCTTTAAGCATCAGGTATATCTCTGGAGCCACAAAAATCAATTTGGGGAAAGAGGGGAGCTTTTAATTCCGGTAGTGTGTTAAATCAGCAGTTTGAGTATATTTGTATCATTGCCAACACTTCACAGTGTGAAAGACTTAGAACTGAAATGTCTGGGGACGTCTGGGTGGTGCAGTCGGTTAAGCATCCAACTCTTGATTTCGGCTCAGGTCATGATCTCAGGGTCCTAGGCCTGAGCGCTGCATTGGAGTCGGCTTGAGGATTCTCTCCTTCCCCCTGGCTGCTCCCCACTCCTGCTCATGCTCTTTCTCTCCCTCAAATAAAAATAAATCTTAAAAAAAAAAAAAAAAAGAACTGAAATGTCTTTTCAAGAAATAGCACTTTATTTTTTTTAAGTTTTTATTTTTAGTTAGTTAACATAGTGTGTATTAGTTTCCGGTGTATTTAGTGATTTAACATATAGTGATTTAACAATTCCATACATTACCCTGTGCTTATCACAAGTGCCCTCCTTAATCCCCATCACCTATTTCACTCATCCCCCCCCCTCCCCTCCCCTCTGGGAACCATCAGTGTGTTCTCTGTAATTAAGAGTGGTTCTTGATTTATCTCTCTAGTTTTTTCCCCTTTGCTCAAGGAAGTAGTCAACACTTTAAAATGTTGTTTTATGGGCACCTGGGTGGCTCAGTCATTAAGCGTCTGCCTTCGGCCCAGGGCATGATCCCAGGGTCCTGGGGTCAAGCCCCACATAGGACTCCCTGCTCAGTGAGGAGCCTGCTTCTCCCTTTCCCTCTGCCTGCCACTCCCCCTACTGTGCTCTCTATCTGTCAAATAAATAAAATCTTTAAAAATACATATATCTATCTATCACCACAGTCACAAAAAAATAAAAACAAACAAAAAGGTTGTTTTATTCCCCTTTTGCATATTCTACATTGTGTCATAACAAGCTGATTTATGACACCAGGTAGCCAGACCTGCAGGTGATTGTTGTTCAGATGATTTTTTGTGTCATAATCAGAAAATGAGTATGTTCTCCAGTGGAGGCAATGGTTTTCACTAATTGAAAACCATCTTCACTCTTTTCCCTGTCTGTCTGCCTGCCTGTGCAAATAGAGAGGTAGCAATATAATGTATTTGGAAATTGAGAGTAGCTCTCTTCTATGTTGTCTCTCTAGCTTGGACAGCACACCAGCTAGTGATTTTGCATGTGTGACTGTACCACCATCTTTTCCTTCTCTACTTAGAAATGGCTGGAGCTTTTGTGGCAGTGTTTTTACTAGCAATGTTCTATGAAGGACTCAAGATAGCCCGAGAAAGCCTGCTGCGCAAGTCACAAGTCAGCATCCGCTACAATTCCATGCCCGTCCCAGGACCAAATGGAACCATCCTCATGGAGACACATAAAACTGTTGGGTAAGAAGACTGAACAGATCCAGACAGACGTTCTGGAGAGCTGGATGAGTTAAGCAGCAAAACAGCTATTTTATTAGCAACAGTCCTCTTCTTGAGTTAGTAGTGATTCTGTATGACCTTGATGAAAACTGTCTCTGGAGGTTAAGGTTGTGAATCATGAGCAGGCCAAAGAAGGAATGATAGGAACCCTTCTGAGCATGAACATTTGTTCTGAATTGTAAGCCTTGGTCACTGTGGAAGAAGGTAAGGAATCTATATTTTAAAATATTTGCCCAAATTGAAAAAGGAAAAAAATATGTTTGCCAAAATAGTAATATGCAGATTAAAAGAAATTCATGTCAGGTATAGAAGAATGACAGAATCCAATTGATTCTTTCCTATAACAAATTGTATGCCCCCAGCTCTATTTTCATTTTGTTTTATAATAGAAGATGTACAGATGTCTGTATTCTGTCAATGCAAGTATTTGGATGACTACTGGCTTTCCCACAGATTGGCAAATGCTTTTTGAGATTTTTGAGTTTTAATAGAAATGTAGGTCTTAAACTAAATTAGAGTTCAAGGAATCCTATAAATCAATATGCTACTTTCAAGTAACCACAATGTTATTTATTCCCATTGTAACTGATGAGCTTATTAAAGCCCAAACATGTTGTGACTTACCTAAGGTGACAGAACTAGTGAGCGACAGAGGGGCTAGCCAAGGCTCCTGACTCCTGGTTAAGTACTTTGTACTCTACTACCCAACCCTCAATTCTATTTCCATTCTTTAGAATGTGAACGTTGCCAAGGTGGAAGGCCTGAACATGTTTAAATAAGTAGGGGAGGGTTTAGGGCTTCCCTTTTATAGGAGCCAAGGTAGAGTAAGTTAGGGGATTAGTCCTCCTTTGTCTCCTCTCCTCCCAAAGAGGGTTCCTCCTGCTGACATATAACTGTATCTGGCCAATGCTGATTATCCAGGCAGCCCTATCGTGTTTCATTTCCAGGGACCGTAAACAACCTACATACACACAAGTAGCCATGAGTTGCCGGGATGGCTGTGAAGGAGTGCAGTTCAAGCTGAGCTCCCAACCACAACTGCTCCCCCTTTATCCTGATCTGCAGAGCTGCCTGAACACTCCTAAGGGTCCCTGATGGTTGTGTCCCTGTTTACTCTCCAGGCAACAGATGCTGAGCTTTCCTCACCTCCTGCAAACAGTGCTGCATATCATCCAAGTGGTCATCAGCTACTTCCTCATGCTCATCTTCATGACCTACAACGGCTACCTCTGCATTGCAGTAGCTGCTGGGGCCGGCACTGGATATTTCCTCTTCAGCTGGAAGAAGGCCGTGGTCGTGGACATCACAGAGCATTGCCATTAACGTTAAACTCCATGGTGCGGCCTTATCTATTGCAGTAGGAAGCAGTTCAAGACTGAAAGACGTGATTCCTACTCCAACCTTCCCTTCTTGCTCCTTATCTCCTTACACACATACACCCCTGCTCAACAGAGGTTTAGCTCCTTATCTCCTTACACACAGACACACACACACACACCCCACCCCACCCTCAACAGAGGTTTAGCCTACAGTCTCTGAGTGAAGTGAGAACCTCCCTGTTTGTTCTAATGAGCTGAGATTCCCTCAGGAGATGTCCTCTCCTCCCCCATCATCCTAGATCCAAATTATATGTTCTTGTCCAAGTCAGGTCGCTTTCTGTTCAATGACTTGATCACTGCTTCCTTTTTTACTCTTCTGTTTTTATTTGGTTAACAGACAGTATGTGAATTTGGTGGGTTTTTCCTGGGCCAGTGATGGAGAGAGATTCACTTCAGCTAGGATTGATGGCAGCTGAGGGAAATTCTCGCCCAACTAAACCCAGAACACAAACTTAACATTGAAAAGTGAGCTCCAGTCTTTGGATGCGAGGAGTATGAAGTACATTGTGCCTTTCAGTGTGATGTGTGGTACCGAAATCTCGGTAGTTTGCAGAAAGGTGGTTTGAGACTAAATATGGGCCTGGAGCTTGCAGAAGTGTGTGTGCATTCTTGGGTGGCTGACTCATCAACTTGTATTCCTACTTAACATTTTGATCAGAATGAACTTGTCAATCAAAAAAAGAAGAGGACAATCAATTTGAGAAAAATAGAAATAGATATTTTAAAATAAAACCATTGATATTTTACTTTCGGTACCTTGGATTGTCACAGCTGAATGAAGCAAAAGAATGTGAATTGTTTTCTTTTGTTATTGTTTTCAGGTGTTGGCCTCTGAACCAGTTTTCAAACTTTAGCCTGCATCAGAATCACCTGGAGGGCTTGTTAAAACAAGTGTTAAAACTAGTGTTAAAACACTAGTTTCTGGGCCTCAACCCGGAGCCCCAAAATTGGCATTTCTAACAAGTTCCCAGGTGATGTCCCTGCTGATGGTCAGGGGACCATGCTTTGAGAATCTCTGCTTTAAACTAAGGAAGTGTCACCTGGTGGGGTGAGCTACCTGGTACTGGGCACAGGAATTTGAATTGACAATTGGTAGGTAGTATATCTAAGCTTAATTCGTGTACTAAATGCTGCTGGTCAATACTTAATCATTCCACAAACATGTATTCATCTCCAGCTGTGTGTACGTGTGCCCAAGGACTGTAGCTAAAGTAACTTTTATCAGTATGTATGAAATCACTAGTCTTTATTTTTAAAGGTCTGTGGTTTCTTGGAAGTAGCTCAAAGATTAAGGAAGACCTTTGATCTGTAGTGTAAAATCAGCCAGTCATGGGTCAGGAGGGCAAAAGCCCAGCCCTCTCTTCGGAGAGGTTTAGGGTATGGTCTGCTGATGACCAGATTTTCCTCAGCCCCCAATATCCATGTCCACACCAAGCAGATCCTCATTCTCTATGTGACTGTCTTTGTTACTCTTGGGGGTTTCGATAGATCACATGTGGCCAAAACCTCTTTTTCTCAATGAAGAATCATATTGGACTTTTATTCTGTTCAGTTAGTTTACACCACAGCCTGGTCCTCAATCCAGACTACCTGTGTGAAGTGACTCTTCCCATGCTGGTCTGTTAAATCCTGCCCTCCTTGGTGCTAGACTCCAGTCGTGCCTCAGGGCACACGAGAAAGCACATAACTCTTCTGTTGGCCTCTGTTGTGGTTTTGAAGTTTGTACTTTCTCTGTGGGTGCCAGTTAAATATTGGAGAGCGAGGAATGTGTACTTCCCTGGCTTTAAACCAAGAGAAGGTTACAAGCTTACTGGATCGAGGGTAAAATCTGAGAACCAACATTTAGAGTTTTGTGCTTTTCTCTCATTCCAACCCCTTGTAGTACTGATCTTTCGCATGAGCGGAGTGAATGACAGGTAGTGACAGAGTCCAAAATGAAGGTGTAAATAGCCAATTATTGTCTCAGTAGCCAAGGAATAATAAAACTGTGAGAAATAAAATACGACTCAATGTAAAAGTGACCCTGGTGCTCTCTAGAAATCTTGGCCTGAGCTGCTATAAAATACCCTTTCAGAAATAAGACCTTATCAGTAAGGTAAGAAAAATCAAGGCCAGTTAAGGCAAAGTGCTGTGAATTTGAAACTCAATGGAGAAACATCAGTCTGGGATAGGTCTTCAGGTATTCAAGATAGAGTGTCATGAAAAACCTGAATTCCAGCAATTCTTAGATTAGGTTGCCAAAGGAGGAAGGTAGTGAAGGAGAAAAAATGGAAAGCTTAAATTCCATCTTTCTTGAGCTTTTAGATTGTGATAATGATCTCATTGACTTTCATTTCTGTATCCCTGTTGATCTGGAATTTAGTGCCTGACTTTTGTTCTTTTGGATCCAAATTTCTCTTTTCCTCCTTCCCTGTTCACATCTCTGAGAAGCTGGTATCCCCATTTCTTTGGCCCCCTATTCTGCTTTCCTTTCCCTTTCTTTCAGTCTTTAATCCCATGTATCCAGTTTATGAAATCTCCCTAGCCCTCCTGAGGCAGTGGAGATACCAACCAGAAGTTGTAAAACTTAGTAGAGACCTGACGCACATTTTGATGAGAAATTGTCCTGTTGGAATTGCTAGAAGGGCTACCTACTGGCACCATCAGCAGAATTACAGAATCTTAGGTGCTAAGGAGGAACTTGGAGGAACACGCAGCCCCTCATTGCCTGCAAACAGGGAATCCTCTGTGTCCACCAGGGAATTAGAAATTAAGGTTTCTTCACTACTTCTATGGTAGGGCTGTCTGGAATTCTGTTTCAGACTGTGAGGCTCTGGGCTTGGAATCTTAGCCACAAGGGGTTTCTTATAAGGAGCTGGAAGGGGAGGGGGCAGGGGTTACACGTTCATGTCATTTCATTTTGATCCTGCTCTCTCCATGTTTCTTTCAGAAGATACATCTAAAGATACAAAGTCTGCATTTGATATAATGCCTTAATCACTGAGTCTACAATTAATGTTGACTGTTTTAGATTGTAAGCTCCTGGAGAGCAGTATTGCTGTAGTAGGAATGTGTTAACAGTGTCATATGTGAAAGAACAAAATAAATACTTTGATTTTGTGATTCTATGCATGTCTTTCTACCCAGAGTGATTATCAGGATAAGTGGTCTCTCCATTGGCCATTACCGTAAGTTTTTAAGATGTCAGTCTTTTAAGTGGCAAGATCCCTTTATAGTTTTCATCTCACTCTCCTCTCCTCTTACTCTACTTAAAATGACAAGCTTGGGACACCTGGGTGGCTCAGTCGGTTGAGCGTCCGACTTTTGGTTTCAGCTCAGGTCATGATCTCAGGGGTCAAGCCTGGTGTGGGGCTCCGTGCTCAGCGGAAAGTCTGCTTGAAGATTCTCTCTCCCTCTCCCTCTGCCCCTCCCCCTGCTCACCCTCTTTCTCTTTTAAATAAATCTTAAAAATATATAAAAATAAAAATAGGGGCGCCTGGGTGGCTTAGTTGTTAAGCGTCTGCCCTCGGCTCAGGTCATGATCCCAGGTCCTGGCATCGAGCCCCGCATCGGGCTGCCTGCTCAGCGGGAGCCTGCTTCTCCCTCTCCCACTCACCCCGCTTGTGTTCCCTCTCTTGCTGTGTCTTTCTCTGTCAAATAAATATTAAAAAATAAAAATAAAATGACAAGCAGCAGCTTTCTGCCCACAGGTTCTGTCCCTGTGCTTTAATAAAACCACCTTTTTGCACATAAATAAATAAATAAAAATGATAGGGGGTGCCTGGGTGGCTCAGTCGTTAAGCGTCTGCCTTCAGCTCAGGTCATGGTCCCAGGGTCCTGGGATCGAGTCCCGCATTGGGCTCCCTGCTGAGCGGGGAGCCTGCTTCTCCCTCTGCCTGCCGCTCCCCCTGCTTGTTCTGTCAAATAAATAAATAAAGTCCTTAAAAAAAAGACAAAATTTTAATTTTGTTCTCATTTATAAAAAAGGCAATAACAGTACCATTTCAATTTAGGAGCAATATATATAAAGCACCTAGCACTTAATAGGCAACCAAACCATAGTAACTTTTTGATTATTTTTACTCCAGCTTTCATGAAATTAAAGGTAAGCTCTTCTGGATGAGTTTAATATCTCTTCACAAGCACTTGACTATAATCTAGGAATGAACCCTAGGACCTAAGGAATAAGAGAACCAATGCATGTAATTTCAGTTGTGTCTAAAAGGATTTATAGCTGCAATAGGCAATAAAGAAGCTATTAATCTGGTGAATGCCTCATTCTTTATAGATAAAATAGCATAAGATAGATAAAATTTCATGAGAACTGAAACAGCATCCCCTCCCTCCACCCCTGAGAACCCCACCTTCTAGACCCAGCAGGGGGAGACTGGGAAAGCAGTGTAGCAACACAGTTTAGAAACTTGGGTTCAGAGATCAGTATGCCTGGTTCAAATCGCAGCTCTACCCCTTAATTAGCTGAGCATTAGTTTCACCTTTTATAAAATTAGTATCTAGTACTCTCCTCATTGGAGTTAAAGATTGAGATAATCTGTGGAAAGCACTCAGTATAGTGCCTCCGAGTGTTGGCTCATCAGGAGGGAAGCAGAAATTCAGGAGGCACAATGTTTTATGCTTTTGTGCCTATTTGTGCTGGGAAGCTAGTGACGGAGCTTAGGCAGAGGCTTGTTTCTCCCGTTTTTTGCCCTTCCATATTGGCCTTTGTAAGCTTCAAGGTGATGTAACTCAGTTTTCCCATCTAGAGCCTGACTTGCTGTGTCTCTAAGACCATTAAAATAACAGAATGGAAGGACCTAAATCAAACTGGAAGAATAAAGGTTTTCTTTTTTTTTTTTATTATCGTAATCCCCATACATTACAGAATAAAGGTTTTCTAAGAATGGTTGGAGGAAGAAGAGAAACTATATATCCTCCTTTCCCTGCCTCTCCCACATTCTTTTTATTTTTTTTAAAGATTTTATCCATCTTCGAGAGCGAAGAGAGCACAGGAGCAGGGAGAGGGGCAGAGGGAGGAGAAGCTGACTCCCCAGGACCCCGAGATCATGACCTGAGCCAAAATCACACTTAACCGACTGAGCCGTCCAGGTGCCCTTCCTCCACATTCTTAATACCCAGCCTTAAGCTACCCCTAGAAAAATTGGGCAAAATCTTGCTAAGGGGTCTCTTCAGAACTGATGACCCCAGAGGTTCCTTCTACCACAGTTGGCAGTTCCCTGTAGTTGAATTAAATGGTAAAAACAACAGGACATGATTTTTTTTAAACTTTATTTTTTTAGTAATCTCTACACCCAAAGTGGGCCTCAAACTCATGACCCCGAGATCACGAGTCGCATACTCCTCCAACTGAGCCAGCCAGGCGCCAACATGATTCTCAATCACCCTCTCGACTGGCTCTTGGTGGGAAAAATTCTTAGGCAAGTTGGGAAAGAAAGGAAAACTGGAATGATGGTAATTCTGTTAGGAGCATTCCTATTACTGTGTTTCCCTCCACTGTCTGTCCCCCTCCCCAAATTACACTCAGACTAGCTACAAAGCCATTCTGTAAACAGATTCTGGAAACCCACAGCATGACCACCTTTACACAAAATCATTAGAATCTCATCTCCACCAGGGCAGGGATCTTTGATTTTGTTCACTGATGTTACTAAGTGCCCAGAACAGTATCTGGCACATAACACGAACTCAATAAAATACTTGCTGAATAGATGAGTTGAAAGTCAGTGCCAGGGATCAACTGAAGTGTTCTGTGCTTCACGTCTCTCAATAAAGGTGGGAAGAATGATGTTACCTCTTGTAGCAATTACCTTTTAAAGTCTGGGGGGTTAACAGTGCTATGATTATGCTTCATTAAAGGCGTCGCACGCTTTTCCAAAAATATATTTATTTTTAAAAACAAAAATCAGACAAGTTTTATAGAGTCAAATTTTCCAGAGACAAACTAGAGTTTAGATTTCCACTTAGAGCAAAAGTTAAGCATCAGTAATCTCATGCAGAAGTGTTTCTCTGCAGGAGGTAAAACATTCTGCTTGACTGCATGCACTCAATTCTCTAAAGCTTGTTTGTACTTCTGCCATCATTTTACTCCATTCCAGGGCTCTGGCATGCCAGACAATCTGCCTCTAAAATTCGAAACTTCCAAATTGAGATGAACGATTATTGGGCTTGGGTTGGGGTTTATAACCAATTCGATCATTAATCATTTGTTCCCGGCTCTTGGGGTCACTGCTCAGCCCAATGGCACCTTCTCCATCACTGATTCCTACGACGTCCACTTCTTCCTTTTGTTTCTTACGGGTCTGGAAGTATAAAAGTCTTAGGATTAAGACAATGTTCTTTCCATTAGCAAACATTTATTTGGCACCTGCCATGCACCAGGCATAGGGTGAAGGCTAGGGTTAGGGCCTACAAAATGATAAGCTGAAATCCTAGGTTTAAATGGATAGTAAGGGTACAAGCGGGGATACAGGGACATGGCGAGAAAAGATGTAACCCCTACCCTCCAGGATGTCACAGTCTAACAAGGAAATAGGTAAAGAGACAAGGACAACAGGGTGATCACAGCTATGACAGGAAAGTCCACACTGCTAAAGAGACATAAAGAAGAGATAAGGAGTTGGGTGTGTCGTGGCAGAGCTTCAGAGCAGGAAGCTGCAATTAGAAAGATAAATAATATACGAGAAGATGGATGTTAGCTGAAACTACTGTGGTCATTTCACAATATATGTAAATTACACCATCATGCTCTATGCCTTAAACTTACACAGTGGTATATGTCAGTTATTTCTCAATAAAACTAGAAAAAAAAAAAATAAGTTGGCAGACAAGGGAAAGAGAAGGGTGTTTCTTTTTTTCCTTTCAAGATTTTATTTTAAGTAATCTCTACACCCAACATGGGGTTCAAACCCACAACCCCGAGATCAAGAGTCCCATGCTCTACCGACTGCACCAGCCAGGCACCCAGAAAAGGGTGTTTCAGTAAATGTATTATTCAAGAGAAGAGATGGAAAAATTAAGGGACTGATAAAGCAATAACCACCAGAAATTAACAACTTCACTGACACCATGAAATTAAATGTAACACAGGAATACAAGGTTTTGTCCTATCTTATCAAAATGCCTGAATTTTGAGGTTTCATTTTGTTTTCAGGTAAAAGGTTTGGCTCTTGGGGTGCCTGGGTAGCTCAGTCAGTTGAGCATCCACCTCTTGATTTCAGCTCAGGTCATGATCTCAGGGTTGTGAGATCTGGCCCTGCATGGGGCTCCGTGCTCAGCACAGAGTCTGCTTGAGATTCTTTCCCCCTCCTGCTGCTCCTCCCCCTGCTTGCACACACTCTCTCTCTCAAATAAGTAAATTAATTAAATCTTAAAAAAAAAAGTTTGGCTCTTAAGTCACAAGTGACTGCAGAATTCACCAAGTCGGTATCTCAGTTTGATCATTTTTCTTTTTTTTATATTTTTTTTTTAATTTTTTATTTATTTGCGAGAGAGAGAATGAGAGACAGAGAGCATGAGAGGGAGGAGGGTCAGAGGGAGAAGCAGACTCCCTGCTGAGCAGGGAGCCTGATGTGGGACTCGATCCCAGGACTCCAGGATCATGACCTGAGCCGAAGGCAGTCGCTTAACCAACTGAGCCACCCAGGCGCCCCTAAGTTTGATCATTTTTTTTAAAGATTTGATTTTTAAGTAATCTCTACACCCAACGTGGGGCTTGAACTCACAACCTCAAGATCAAGAGTTGCACAATCCACCAACTGAGGCAGCCAGGCACCCCTCAGTTTGATATTTTTGAAAAGAGAGATTAACACTTATCCCTTAACTACTACTACCTGACTATAAGATGATATTAGATAATAATATTCTCTGAGAGAGTGAACAAATGTTTTATCTAGCATTCCTTGGAAGAATGGCTTGACTACTCTAACCACTGGAATCGCCACCATTCTTCACCACTTACTAATGAACTCAGCATTAAATGCCAATGTCACAGTATCATACTAAATCAAATAGGGTATTACTTTATATGTGTGTGTGTGTATATAAAATGACCTTTTTGAGTTACTCTCTAGTCTACACTACCAATAAGTAACATTACAAATAACTTAGTGAAAACAGGTTAAAAGGCAAAGGATACTATCATTTTATAAGCCATGAGAAACTGAGAATGTCCAAATGGTATGAAATCACTTATAAGGCTTCCCACCATGAACAACTACTGACTGTTTCAGAATCCAGAGTCATCAAAATATAGTTAAACTCATTTCAGTATCAAATGAAATACCAGTTTCTACTGGTTTCATTTTATTTTAGTTTAGGGCAAATCTATCCCTAAGTTGCTCTAAAACAGGTCAAACCCATTGGATAATTGCCTTTAGCAGAAACACTAACTCAACAGTGAGCTGATTCTGCAGAATCAAAGTTCAGTATGCCAACACTTTATGAGACTCATTACAACTGAAGTTTAAATCATACTGAAAGGACTTTTCAGTGGAAGGCAACCAAGTGTGCAGAGGCACCAAGATCAAAGTTAAAAAGACGAACCATGAGAGATGATGGACTCTGAAAAACAAACTGAGGGTTCTAGAGGGGAGGGGGGGTGGGAGGATGGGTTAGCCTGGTGATGGGTATTGAGGAGGGCACGTTCTGCATGGAGCACTGGGTGTTATGCACAAACAATGAATCATGGAACACTACATCTAAAACTAATGATGCAATGTATGGGGATAATATAAGAATAAAAAAATTTAAAAAAAAGATCAAAGTTAAAGATAACTTGACAGTGAAGATAAAGTAAAGATAAAGATAAATGAGCAAGGACTAGGCCACAAAGGACCTTGTATGCCATCCTAAGGAATCTAGACTTTATTCTCAGAGCCATTGAAGAATTTAAGTCTTATTAATGGACATCATTTAATACTGTGGGATAAGCTACACTTAAAAATACATATTGATGGGGTGCCTGGGTAGCTCAGTCGGTTAAGCATCTGCTTTTGGCTCGGTCATGATCTCACGGTCCTGGGATCGAGCCCCACGTTGGGCTCCACACTCAGCAGGGAGTCTGATTCTCTTTCCTCTCCCTCTGCTCCAACTCCCACTTGTGCTCTCTCTGTCTCACTCTCAAATAAATAAATAAATAATCTTAAAAAAAATACATATTGAGCTCCCACCATGATGCAGGGATGAGCTCCTTCCCAAATGCTGGGAGCTCTCCAGTGGAGAAGACAAACGTGGTATCTACAATCAAGGTTCCTAATGTAAATGCTACAATAAACAAATCATTGTAAATTATAATAAATGCTATAAAATAAAAGGATAAAGTGCTCTGGGGCGCCTGGCTAGCTTAGCTGGTAGAGCATGTGACTCTTGAGCTTGGGGTTGTGAGTTCAAGACCCACGGTGGGCATAGATTACTACAAAAAAAAAAAAATTAAAATAAAGTGCTTTGAGAGACCCTGAGGAGGGATAGCATGGACGGGAATGACACCCCTAATTTGAATAGGGTCAGAAGCAGCCTCTCAGACTAAAGAAGCAACGTTTCAACAGACATGAAGACAGGGGAAGAGGAAAATAACATGTACAAAGGCCATGCACGATAAACAGCTTGGTGTGTTCAAGGAAATGAAAGAAAGCCAATGTGCCTGGGATACAGAAGCCAGGGCAAAGAATGGCAGGAGCTGAAACCTGAGGAGCCAGAACATACAAAACTTGGAGGTCATGATAAGAAACTGGGATTTTATTCTAAGTGCAAGAAACCATTGAATTCCAGGGGAATGACATGATCTGAAAATTTTTAAAGAGCATTCTAGAAACCTGACATAGAATAGATTAACGAGATAAAAATGGAAGTAGGAAGACCACTGAGGACGCAACCAAGATTGTAGAGAGAGAGGTGATGGTAACTTGGACTAAGGTAGTAACCATGGAGATGCACGGGGTGAATCCAAAGGGTAGGAAAAGGGAGAACTCAAGAGTGACTCCTAGGTTTCTGGCTCGAGCAGCTGCAGAGATACTGACATAGGGAACACCTGAAACTGGCTTGAGGAAGAAATCAAGAGGTCTTTTGTTTTAACACGTTAAGTGCAGGAGACTGAACAGTGACTCCCAAGGCTCTCAGGTCCAAATCCCTGAACCTCTAAATGTTGCCTTATATGGAAAAGGGTCTTTGCAGATGTGATAAGGATCTTGAGATGGAGACACTATCCTGGATTACATGGGTGGGCCCTAAAATGCCATTCCATGTATCCTTGTAAGAGAAGGCAAAGGGAGATTTCACAGACACAACAGGCGAAAGCAATGTGATCGCGGATGCAGAGACTGGAGCAATGTGGCCACAAATCAAGGAATGCCAGTGGCCACCAGAAGCTGAAAGAGTCAAGAAACAGATTCTCCTCTACAGCCTCTGGAAGGAGCGTGGTCCTGCTGACACCTCGATTTGGGACCAGTGATACTGATTTCAGATTTCTGGCCTACAGAATGGTAAAGGAATACATTTCTGTTTTTTTTAAACCACCAAGTTTGTGGTAATTTGTTACGGCAAGCCACAGGAAACTGAACACATTAAGTTTGAGATGCCTTCCAGCATCCAAATAGAGGTTTCAAATAAGCTGTTGGTAAAAGAGTCTGGAGTCCAAAAGTTAAAGTTATTGTTTTAAATATCCCTAAGGATTCGAAAGTTGTACTCTTACCTCCAGGTCCTTTCGAATGCTCTCAAACTCCTCAATGTCATCAAGCTTCAGCTCCAGGCGGGTTGGTTTTCGCCGCAGCATACTGAGATCAACACTGAGGGCCAGACCCAGTGAACTATCAGCTGTTAGAAATAGCAGAGGAGGAAAAACCGGAGGGGATAAACCTCAGCTACAAATACAAGATCAATTTGTCAGCATGCATGTTAAAGGAATGGTGATACAAAAGACTCATTTGGGTTCACACATAGACTTCTAAGTCATCAGATGTATGATTATTACATGATGAAGATCCATAACTCTCCAATTCCAAAAAAAACCCAGTCTTCTTCAAGAAAAAAAGAGCAAGCTGCCTATAAAAGAGGATTCTAAGCAACAATCACTTTAATCTTACACTCCAGTCACATTCAAAGAAATACTCTAGCTCAGAGAATAAAGCTAAAATAACATATCTTAATTCAGTATAATTACTGGGAGAGTACATAAGCCATTAAATTTGATCGACTCTGCATAAGAACTGTGACAGATTTGTTATCACTCCTGAATACTGAAATCGGCTTACTAAATCTCATGAAAACTCCGTATAACTCACCAACTCACAGGGTTATCCTCAGGGTCTAAACAGGTCCTAAATGGATAGGTCATTCATTCATTAAACAAACACTTCTTATGCTCCCTCTCCAGAGTTAAAAGGCATAGCCACAGCCTGTGGGGAAAACAAACACGTAAACAAAAAATTGCAACATATTCTAATAAGGACTCTGATGGAGGACAATGCAATGGCACCACACAGGCACCCAATCCAGTCTGGGTGGAGTGTGGGATAAACAGGGACATGGAAGGCCTTCTGGAGGAGATGTCTTAGCTGACTTGTGAAGGGCAGGCAGAGAAAGGGGAGTAAGGTAGAGAGAACAAGAACACAAAGAGGCTCAAAAGAACAATCCTGAGGCTGAAAGCCTAAGGTAATGCTTATGCTAACAAAAAACAATTTTTTTTAAAGACAGTGAAACTCCCCAAGTCAGTTTAATACCTGTTAATGGCATCATCTTTATATTCTCCATAGCATCCAGCAGAGTGTATCTATAATAACCACTCAGTACATGTGCTGTTGAATAAACTGAGAAACCCAAATAAAGTTAAATGAACTTTTCTTGAGCACTGTGCTACACTTTTCCATTCCCATTCTTTACATTTTTATTTGAACACAGAAACCCTGTGATGCTGGCAAAATTACCTCTATTTTATAAATGAAGTTGAAACTCTTCAGTTTGGTTAATAAATGTCAGCCTCCTATAAAACTTATACATAGGTCACATGGTGAGGATTAAATGAGAATGATGTAAACAAAAGCTCCTTTAAAGTATGTGCAGCTATAGGGGTGCCAGGTTGGCTCAGTCAATAGTGCATCAGACTCTTGATCTCAGGGTCATGAGTTCAAGCCCCACATTGGGTGTGCTGCCTACTTAAAAAAAAAAAAAAAAAGTGGACGCCTGGGTGGCTCAGTTGGTTCGGTGTCTGCCTTTGGATCAGGTCATGATCCCAGAGTCCTGAGATGGAGTCCTGGGATCCAGTCCCACATAGGCTCCCTGCTCAGCGGGGAGTCTGCTACTCTGCCCCTAACCTGGCTCATGCGCACATGCACAGCCCACTCTCTCTCTTTTAAATAAATAAATAAAATCTTTAACAAAAAAAAGTATGTACAGGTATAAACTATTATTACATCTATTTAGTATGTAGCTAGAGACTTAAGTATACAAAAGAAGAAACATATCCTTCTGTGAAGCTTGGAACAGAACAGGGGATATTCTCAACACAAACAGTGGCACATACATTTCATATTGTTTTACATTGTTTCAGATATTATCTTGGGGCGCCTGGCTGGCTCAGTCGGTGGAGCATGGGACTCTTTATTTCCGGGTTGTGAGTTCGAGCCCAACGTTGGGTGTAGAATTAAAAATAAAATCTTAAAAAAAAAAAAAAAAAACCTAAAATAAATAAATAAATCAGATACTATCTTAAAGCCAATGTAAACAAATGGTAGAGGAAGCCAAAGTTCCAAGGGAGAGTAAGGGAGGAAAGAATATTTCAAAGAAAAAAGCTCTGCTGTACATTTTCTTGTATTTTTCTTTAGTTTTCTGCAAACTGTAAAGCTCGCCACTAGGAAGTAGTACAGAGTAAAGGGCAAAAGTTCTCGCTCAAGAAAAAGGGCAGAGGACAGAGAATTTAATCCCACACGCCACTGATCTTGGACAATTAGCTTCATCTTTCACTAGACCTTAGTTTCCTCGTGTTCTGTACTCTGTTGCTTAGATTGAACGAGGTAAGGCAGTGTAAGTTTCTGGAACATAATTTGGCATTTGGTAAACGCCCAATAAACAATAGTTATTATTACTGTAATTGTCCTTGGCGAGGTTAGGGGCGGCTCTGTCCAGCTCGAGGAACACCAATATTTTAAGTACCTCCACCCCCGACACGGGGGCCAAGTCCTCGTCTTGTTCATCTCCGCTGCCCCAGCCCCGAGCAGAACACAGGGCCACGCAGAGTTGCCGGTGTGCACTTTACCTGACGCCTTCACAGGCATCTTCTCACTCTGAATCAGATACAAAGACCGGGCTGAAGACAAACAACAAAAGAAGGCCACGGCTCCTCCTCCGGGTCTTTATTTTACTTTGGCGCTAGAGGGCTCTTCGAGCTTAATCTGTCGCCAATGCCCAAATCCCCCAAAATTCACCCAGCTCAGAAGACCCTTGGGAAAACTTCCCGACAGCAGAGGAGGAGAACAGCACTCCCTCCGCTGCTCCAGAGGGGCACTCCCGGGTCCAGAGCGAGGGTTTCCATGGCAACATGGCCCTCCGCTCCAGGACGACTGAAGCCTCTCGTAGAGCCAGGAGCGACGTGAGGCCTCGGAAACCCTCCATTTGCTCCGGAGTTCAGCCCCAGGCCGCGCGACTCGACGAACCTACCTCTTTTCAAGCCTGCTCAGCGTTTTCCCGGAACCCCGGCGCCCACCGCGAATCTTCTGCTAAGCGAACTGGACTACACTTCCCAGACTGCTCTGAGATTCTCTCCTGCAGAACCTCGTCTTCCGCGTGCTTTTCTCAGAGGTTTTCCACGGTTCACGCTACTCTTCGCGCCACGACTCCTCCGTACTACAACTCCCATCATGCTCCACGCCACCCAGGACGTTGCGTCGGCCCTCGGCCCACTTCCGGCCAGTGACGTAGTTCCGCTTTGCTGGGCGCGCGGTGGACGGTCTGAAACGTAGCTCGGCTTTCGCTGGGACTTCGCGGCTCGGGAGCTCAGCATGGCTACCTCACGAGGCTCCTCCACGGTACGGATCTCCGCTCACTCTGGCGAGGAACGCGGAAGGGGTTGGGGGACAAGCGGTTCCTGCGAGATGGGGCCGCTCGGGAACGGCCTAAGGTGGTGGAGGACTGAGGTGAAAGGCTGCGAGACTCGGTCCTGTCTTAGAGGAGCCGCGTTTTCCTGATCCCTAAGTGCGTTCCTGTGTTTTAGTTCATTTGCACCTCTCACTACAGCCCCAAACTGTAAATACCTCTTCCAACTGGTCCAAAAATGGAGCTCTGGAAGGGAGTAGTATCTTGGCTCAGATTTAGGTCTACGTCAGATTTCTTAATTGTAGTAAGGCCTCCTAACTTCATATATATTGCCTTACGTCTGAATACGTTTGAAACGTGTAGACCAACAACTAACTAGTCCCCCTCAGTATTGCGTTGGTTATTCGTGATCCTTGATGTTTCCCCTGTGATGAGCAGTAGCCTTGGAAGTTTCATAAAACCCAAGAAGAGATTGCAACGGAACGAGGTAAATATGTTCCAAAGCAAATCTTTGATAGAAAAATTACCAAGAGTAATTCACTAGTTTTATTAGCTTTTTCCTATCTGCAAAACCTAATTGAGAGACACACACGCCCCCGCCCCCAGTCAGTGGAGATATCTTAAATGATGACCAACTTGTCCTTTCCTTTGGGGAAGAAGTAGGGTTGAAGCTCAGGATGAGCTCCATCCTTTGGGGAAGCCTAATAAATGACTAAGATTAAGCCTCAGGTTGATCCATGTCTTCGATTTATCAGGCAGCCAAAACTAAGGCACCTGATGACTTAGTTGCTCCTGTTGTGAAGAAACCACACATCTATTATGGAAGTTTGGAAGAGAAGGAGAGGGAGCGTCTGGCCAAAGGAGAGTCTGGGATTTTGGGAAAAGAAGGACTTAAAGCTGGAATTGAAGCAGGAAATATTAACATAACCTCTGGTAAGATGCAAATAGCGAGTCTCTCTTTATCTTTGTATTATACTCAGAAATTTCAATGAAACTTGGATTTATGTAAGGCCATCCTTTGCCTACACTGGTTAGCATCATCCAAAGAGCCTTTCTCTTAAAACCTTTTATACAATTTTTCTTCCATTGAATTGTTAGTAATCTTACCAGGAATTTATTCAGTGTGTATTTGGATTCAAGTTGATTCCATTTGTCTTCCAGAGATCTAGTATAGTTCTGGCATTGGTTTGAAGCTACTATGGTTTGTAACATTCTCTCCTTTTTAATTTTCTAATTTTTCACGCTAAATGAAATATCTGTTTTAAATCATAAAAGTAATATTTTTATTTTGAAAGAAATCAAAGTGTTAGGGCGCCTGGGTGGCTCAGTCGGTTAAGTGTCTGCCTTCAGCTCAGGTCATGATCTCGGGGCCTTGGGATCAAGCCCCACATTGGGCTCTCCGTTCATGAGGGAGTCTCCTTCTCCCTCTCACTCTCCCTCTGTGCACGTGTGTGCGTGCGCTCTCTCTCTCAAATAGATAAATAAATAAAATCTTAAAATCAAAGTGTAGAAATGTGTAAAGTAGAAAATCCTGTAATCCTTATTAATTGGCTCTATATCTTTCCAATTTAATAAAGCTGTAAAAATTTGTCATTTTTTTCACAAATGAAACATATACAAATTGTTTTATAACTTGCATTTTTCACTGATACACTGTTGGGGATAGCTTTCCACGTCAATAACTAATGGTCCTCTATATCTTTATTTATTTATTTAGAGAGAGAGCACGCAACCGCACATGTGCATGGGCGGGGAGGGGGAAACAGAGGGAGAGAGAGAACCCCATGCAAGTTCCACGCTCAGCAAGGAGCCCAATGTGAGGCTCGATCTTGTGACCTGAGATCTTCTCTAAAGTTATACATGTTTGTCATAAGAAATTCAAACAGTACAGAGGGTAAAAAGTGAAGAGACTTTTCTACAGAAAGGACTTAAGTTTCTCATTGATCTTCCCACACATTTTCTTTTCTATATACATGCACTTTAATGACTTTTTTTAACTGTTCAGACTGTTTTAGGTTGCATCACCACTGTAATTCTCACTTTTTCATCAAAATCCTTGTATTCAGGGGCGCTTGGGTGGCTCAGTCAGTTAAGCATCTGACTCTTGATCTCAGCTCAGGTCTTGATGTCAGGGGTGTGAGTTCAAGACCCACGTTGGGCTCCACGCTGGGTGTGGAGCCTACTTAAAAAAAAAAAAAAATCGGGGCGCCTGGGTTGCTCAGTCGTTAAGCATCCGCCTTCGGCTCAGGTCATGATCCCAGGATTCTGGGATCGAGCCTGTGGGGCTCTCTCCTCAGCGGGATGCCTACTTCTCCCTCTCCCACTCCACCTGTTTGTGTTCCCTTTCTCGCTGTCTTCTGTCAAGTAAATAAATAAAATCCTAAAAAAAAAATAAATAAAATTTAAAAATCCTTGTATTTAGTGTGGGTTTTAAAACTAATCGCTAGAGGGGGCGCCTGGGTGGCTCAGTCGGTTAAGCGACTGCCTTCAACTCAGGTCATGATCCCAGTGTTCTGGGATGGAGCCCCACATCAGGCTCTCTGCCAGCGGGAGCCTGCTTCTCCCTTTCCTTCTGTCTGCCGCTCCCCCTGCTTGTACTCTCTCTCTCTCTCTGTCAAATAAATAAAATCTTCAAAATATATATTTAAAAAAATTTTAAAAACCTGCTAGATTATTCAGAAAGCCTTTAGTCAAGACATGGGTAGAACTGGAGGGGATTATGCTAAGTGAAATAAGTCAAGCAGAGAAAGACAATTACATGGTTTCACTCATGTGGAACATAAGGAATCACGGAGGACCACAGGGGAAGGGAGGGAAAACTGGGAAGAAATCAGAGGAGGAGACAAACCATGAGAGACTCTGGACTCTGGGAAACAAACTGAGGGTTACAGAAGGGAGGGGTGGGGGGACAGAGTAACCGGGTGATGGGAGGAGGGCAGGTGTTGTGATGAGCACTGGGTGTTATATGCAACTAATGAATCGTTTAACACTACATCAAAAACGATGTACTATATGTTGGCTAACTGAACATAAAAAAAAAGCCTATAATCAAGGGATAGCATTTTCATGGAAATTATCTCCAGTTTAGTAGTTACATTTGTAGATGTCCACAGACTGGGACTGTTTTAGAGAATAGCTTTGGCAAGTGTTAAAATAGTGTGTCTATTTTATCTTCTGGATAGAAGGTGTCTACTTAATTCATTTGCTGAAGGTGCTTCATACTCTTTTTCATCTAAGTTATGTGTTTATATAGGTGTAAGGTTGTCAGAATAAGATGGCATGGGGGCACCTTCATGGCTCAGTCAGTTAAGCATCTGACTCTTGATTTTGGCTCAGATCATCATCTCAGGGTCATGGGATCTGAGCCCTGCATGGGGCTCCCCACTCAGTGGGGAGTCTGCTTCTCCGCTCTTCCCCCCACTCATACATGCACGCTCTCTCTTAAATAAATAAATAAAATCTTTAAAATAAAAAAATAAGTAAGATGGTGTGCAGTTTTCCTGCCTTTTAAAGCTATGTAATTTAGTTTTTTGTGTTTGGCACAATTTAATAAACTGAGAAACAGTAAACTCTGAAGTATATAATGGACTAGTTTCTAGAGGACATGCAGACTGGAATTATAAGAAATTATTTTTTCCCCTTATTTGAAGAAGATCTGGTGATTATGCTGATATTGCCTGTTCTTTTTATAGGAGAGGTGTTTGAAATTGAAGAGCACATCAGTGAACGACAGGCTGAAGTGTTAGCCGAGTTTGAGAGAAGAAAGCGAGCCCGGCAAATCAATGTTTCCACTGATGACTCAGAGGTCAAGGCTTGCCTTAGAGCCTTGGGAGAGCCCATCACACTTTTTGGAGAGGGTCCTGCTGAAAGAAGAGAAAGGTGTCCTTTCTAAATATTTGATCTTTTTTTTAATCACAAAGTTCTACTTTCAAATTTCTGTTGATACTTGTAGCTAAGACTTTAATGGAATGTCTCAGGTAATGTTAATAGAATATCTAAGTTGTTTTTATATAGTTTAGCCCATGATCTGAGTAGACCAATTTTTTACTCCACTACTAATTTTTCTTTATAAACTATGAATAGGGTGTTAACATGAGAACCCTCTCTCCCCAATATGGAATTGTGAGTTGAGTAAATATGTGTTGTCGAACTTTGAAAATTTAGACAACACACACGTTCCCCTTGTCAGTGTCATAAAACATAATGATAAGTATTTGGGGTTATTACCGAAAAGGGGCACTTTCCTCAGATGATACTCCTCTTGTGATTTTATGGTTTCAGAGTCTCTTAGTGACGGCTAATCATACACAGTGATGAGGACCTCCTTTGTCTTTCTGTCCACAGTCCCATCTCTCCCTTTCATCATTTTTTTCCTTATTTGCATAGTCTGCACATTTAATCACTTTAAAACCTCTACCATATCTCATGTCCATTAAGTAGAACCAGTAATGCTGGGCCTGTTTAAATTACAAGAAAAAAAAAACCACTGTACCAACCTAGTATCTTACAAACCCAGCCTGGCTGGCCACAAGGCTTGGGGAGGGTAGGAGAGGAGGGGGCACCCCTGGGCAGTGGCTGGGTGGCAGGAAGGGCTAAAGGACAGAAAGAAAAGGGGGCTCCCAGATGGGAGGGGACTGGTTGTCCTAATAGGGGTGGGGTGCAAAAGGTACTTCAGAAGAGTGGAACTTGGGGAGTGGACAGGTCAGTGCTTTCTCCACCAGAGCACAGTGTTGGAGGAGGTGCTCCATGCCACCGTCTGCCTAACCCTGGCAGTTGGAGAACAGTGACCCATGAGCCCTGGGCATGACGAGCCCCTCTGAGACATGAATGACAGCCTGCCCCTCCTGCCATGGTCCCCTTTTCCTTGAGGATCATCTACTCCTCACTTAGTGCACTGACTCTCTTCGGGCCCTTACCCCTCATTTGCTCTTCAGCCTGCTGCAAACTGACCACTGCCACATCGAAATTGCTCTTTATTAAGGTCACTAACTCCTCTTTACTAAGAATGGCCCTGTCAGCCACTCCCTCCTTGAAAACACTCCCTTTCATAAAACCAAGTCTAAATTTCACTCCTATTTCTCTGGCTAATTCTTCTGAGCCCCATTTTTCCCCTGCCCAACCTTTATATAAATTGTAGTTTTTGCCCTTATTCCGCACTCATCCTGGGCAATCAGATCCACTCCGATGGCATCATTTACTGTGTATATTCTGTTGACTCCCAGATCTCTGTGGCCTAGATATCCTGTAGGTACTTCAAACTGGACATGTCTAGATTGAACTCATCTGTTTCCCACCTTCTATTCTCCTTGCAAATAACACTACCATTCACAGGTTTCAGTTGCCTCACCTCCTTTGTAATCCATCAGCAAAATCTGTTTCTAGATTTGTACCGAAATGTACCTCCGGTGTGTCCTCTTTTCTCTGCCTTAATTGCTTTCACACCTAGATTGTTGTAATAGCCCCAGACACGTTGTGTTAATTGCTTGCTTAAAATCCATCAGTGTCTTCTTATTAAACATAGAGTAAAAAACTGTTGATCATGCTCTTCAACCTCTTATGTCACTCTTTCCCAATTTACTAGACTTAGTACCCTTAAGGGTCTTCCTGGAATAGTAAAACTCTTTTTCTGTTTTTTCCATTTAATTTTTTTCTCTTTTTGTTCCCCTCTCTTGCCTTTAAAGCCTTTTTATTCTTTTGGTTTCAGCATAAATACCACCTTCTCAAAGAAGACTTTTATCATCCCTGCTCAGTAGGGAGTCTGCTTCTCCCTCTCCCACTCCCCCTGCTTGTGTTCCCTCTCTCGCTGTGTCTCTTTCTCTCAAATAAATAAATCTTAAAAAAAAAAGAGACGATTCCTAAATAGTAGGTTGATTTCCCTACTTTTATTATTCCCTCTTCAATCCATTGTCTCTCTCTACTTCCCCAGGGTATCTTTCTCAAATGTAAACCCTCCTTACTACTACTACTACTCCTGACTACTCTTTATGACCTGGCCCCTACTTACATTTGCAGCCCTCTCTCTCACCAGCCCTTCTCTGGTGCTCCAGGCTCCAGCCACATTGAAATATTTGCGATTCCAAGCTCACCATGCTTTTCTGACTTTCAGACCTTTACATCTGTTGAACCCTCTGCTTCAGCTGTCCTTCTCCATTCTTGATCTATCAACCTTACTAAATGAGGACTCAGTTCAGGAAACACCTCCTCTGTGAAACCTTCCCTGGTCCTCCCTGCAAGCCTAGGTTAGGTATTTTTTTTATGTTCCCCCTTAGTGCCCAGTACATACCATTGTCATAATACTTAGTATAATGTATTGTGGTTCCCTGGTACTTTCTGTCCACCCACCTTCTCCACCGCCCTCCTCCCCTCTACCAGGATTATGCTAACTTGGGATCAAGAACTGCTTCTTAGTCATTTTCGTACACCTAGCACCTCAGTCAGTATCCGGCACATAGTGGCATTGAACAAAGATTGGCTGTATTCACAGACCAGGTGGTAGTAGTGTTGGGACTAGTTGACTCTAAATTGAATAGGATAATTGCTTATAGTTCTAATTAGGGAATCTTCAAATAAGACTGAGTGAATGAAATCACACTGGAGGTGCACCTGGCTGGTTCAGTCAGAAGAGCATATGACTCTTGATCTTAGGGTTGTGAGTTCCAGCCTCACACTGAGTGTAGAGGTTACTTAAAAAAAAAAAAAAAAAAAGAAATTAAAAAAAATAAGAAATCACAGTGGGAGTTTAGGCATGACAACTTGACTCTTAAAGAAGGTTGCTTGGCGTTTAAATGGTGAGAGAATAGGACAAGCTTTCTCTTCTTAGACACACTTCACAGTCTAATCTCGACTCCATTTAAATTATAATCTTTTTTGTTACAGGTTAAGAAATATCCTCTCAGTGGTTGGTACTGATGCCTTAAAAAAGACCAAAAAAGATGATGAGAAATCTAAGAAGTCCAAAGAAGAGGTAAAATATGTCTTTGGTTTCACAGTATGAAAGTGAAGGAAATGAGGGGTGCTCTCATTTTCTTTTGCCAGGTTTTGCTTTGCCAGGGGGAAGGGAATGTGTTTGAGGATTCCACCATTCAGGAAGAGTTGTTGGGAATAGTTTGTGGTTCCTATGTAGGTGTAAGTGGGTTTCCCATTCAGGAAAAAAAACATAGGGTTCCTGGTGTAACTTTTAACAAGGAACAGGAAGCCATCCAATAAGAGTTCATAAGAACAGTAGAAAGCACACATGGCTGATTTCATCCTATTACTGAACTATTTCACCTTTTTTTCTGGGCAGTTACAATAGAGAGTTGACAGCTATGAGAGGGGCAGGAATGCTTCAGACTTAACATTTCTGCTCTTAATTTCACTTTCAGTATCAGCAAACCTGGTACCATGAAGGACCAAACAGCCTGAAGGTCGCTAGACTATGGATTGCTAATTATTCACTGCCCAGGTAAAGAGAGCCTCTAGAAGGAGAAAGAAGCATATTTTTTCTTGTTTTCTCTCGAGGACTGAGGATCTGTTTTAGAAAGACTGGTTAAATGAAAATTGAGTATTAGGGATACTCTATGGACCTTTTTCTCAACCTGTTTGCTCATGGTAATCATCTGTGTCACAGGGCAATGAAACGCTTGGAAGAGGCTCGTCTCCATAAAGAGATTCCTGAGACAACCAGGACCTCCCAGATGCAAGAGCTGCACAAATCTCTCCGGGTAAGATGCTCTCAGTGATTGTCCAATATAGTAAGGGCTTTTAAATAGTCATTAGATTTCCTACTTTGGCCTGCCTCTTGGAAGGTAAAGGCAGCTATGATTATCCCTCCCTGCTTACACTTGCTGTTTGAGAAGAGCCATCATTTAGGGTGGCAGGAACCTACTGTGGTTGGTACTCAGCAGAGGCCTTTGGTTCTGCTTTTTAATTCCCTTTTAATATGTCAAAGCTGTACTTTAGCTCTCTCCGTGGCTTTCCTGTGTAAGTTGAGTTGACAGCAAAAGTAATGATACTACTAGTGTAAAAGACAGCATGCTGGAGTTCCATTCATGAACATAAGTGTCTCTTAACAACAAGAGAAGTATAGGGGCGCCTGGGTGGCTCAGTCGTTAAGCGTCTGCCTTCGGCTCAGGTCATGATCCCAGGGTCCTGGGATCGAGCCCCGCATCGAGCTCCCTGCTCCGCGGGAAGCCTGCTTCTCCCTCTCCCACTCCCCCTGCTTGTGTTCCCTCTCTCGCTGTGTCTCTCTCTGTCAGATGAATAAATAAAATCTTTAAAAAAAAAAAAAAAAACGAGAAGTATAGAAGAATCTTGGGGGGTGGGCTAAAACTAGAAAGTTGGGTCTTTTTGGGATTAGCCTATTAATGATTACTATTTGTCCCTTTTTTCCTTTTTTTAAGTCTTTGAATAATTTCTGCAGTCAGATTGGGGATGATCGGCCTATCTCCTACTGCCACTTTAGTCCTAATTCCAAAATGCTGGCCACAGCTTGTTGGTAAGTCCTGTTTTTACAGTGATATTTTTTCTAAGTGGAGGACAGGTTCAGGGTAAAAAGAAAAAACCAGCTTTTGTCTTAGATGCTCATTTCTGTGTCCTTTCTCTGGTTCTCATGATCGCACCAAACTAGAGATGCCAGTTATATTATACACCCGTTATATTATACAAGATAGTCTGCGCTTAGCAGTTCTTTCTATTCATAAGGGACCCCAGAGATCCATGACATGTCAGTCATGTTCTGGACACTAGCATTTTGGAGCAGATACATAGTTTATTGACTGACCAGTTTCCACACCTCAATACGGCTTTTCTTTTTTAGTTAGGTAACCCAGACAAGATACTCTGTAAGCTTCAGTTTCCTTATCTGTAAAGTAGGGTGAGATAATGTTGTAAACCATTTTGCCTTAACAGTGCGTGGTATGTGGTTTAAGGACTCAGTAAGCATGAACTATTGTTTTTATCTTTTATTTTCTTTACTAGTTACCACCACATATGCAGAAAGCTCTTAGGATGTGATAACTTTGTTGTTTTGCTCTATTTAGTTATTTTTGTGGGACATGGCCATCTAGTGACAAGGGAAGCTTCTTTATGTTGTATGCACAGGAACTACTTGACTGGGTAGAAATTGAGATTGGGTCAGGAGAAAGCCAAGGACCTACTCAAATCCTTCCACCTCTGCAAGCCGTAGAAATGGTCGTTCCTACATATTTACCTCCCAGATCTCCTATAAGGATCATTTGAATTGTTAGATATAAAAGTAATTTGTTGGAAATTTTCTGAAATAAAAAGTCTTTTTAAAAAAATTTACTTTGTAAGCAGAAAATGCTATTCCTATTTAAGGAGATAATATTATTCTTGGATAGTTTAATTCGTCCTACCTTCTTTCACCAATCAATCCAAACGTTAGGGAGAATAACAACTTGTACTATATTAACTGTAGTCCTGTAGAGGCATCTGGTTGCATGAGATGTGGGTGCAGCTTTCTTCTATAAACCATCAAATCATAAGCCCTTTAGTTTTCTTTTTCTGTGTACCACTGTAAAGTTTATTGGGGTGAGAAGAGATTGTCCTTTAGGAATGTTATCAAGGTACCTTTTCCTTCCCAGACCAACCCTGGCTTAGATGCTTTCCTTTGTATTTGATAGGAGTGGGCTTTGCAAGCTCTGGTCTGTTCCTGATTGCAACCTCCTTCACACTCTCCGAGGTGAGTTAGAATCTTGTTTAAATCTCACTCGTGGGCAACCCTGTCGGGACTCCTCTCACCCTTGAGAGCTTTTTCTGTATCTTCACTTAATAAACTTCTATTGCTTTACTCACAAATAAATAAATAATAAATCTCATTTTCCCAGTGTGAACCCTGTCAAACAGCAAAACTATACTAATCTGCCTGACACTCAGACCCAGTACACACAAGATTAATTCTTCTTCTTTTTTTTTTTTTTTTTTTAAGATTTTATTTATTTGAGGGAGAGAGAGAAAGAGAGAGAGCACAAGCAGGGTGAAGGGCAGAGGGAGAAGCAGACTCCCTGCTGAGCAGGGAGCCTGATGCAGGACTTGATCCTGGAACTCCAGGATCATAACCTGAGCCAAAGGCAGACGCTTAACCGACTGAGCCACCCAGGTTGCCCCAACACAAGATTAATTCTTGATTCAAATTGTCTTGGTTTGGTTCTCACCACAAAGCTGGAAGACAGTGAGTTTATATACAAATCACTTTTCTCTCATGTCCAGCCCCATTCTGGCATTGTGCAATCTCTGAACCAAAAAAAGTAAAGGTGGTTTGTGTTTTGCTCTTTTTAATGTAATTAAAATTTTTTTTTTTTTTTAAGTTTTTATTTATTCATGAGAGAGGGAGAGAGAGAAGCAGAGGGAGAAGCAGACTTCCCGCAGAGCAGGGAGCCCAATGCGGGACTCGATCCCAGGACTGGGATCATGACCTGAGCCGAAGGCAGACGCTTAACCATCTGAGCCACCCAGGCGCCCCTGTAATTTAAATATTAATTTAAAATAGCTCTTTTTTTTTTTAATAGTTCAGCAGTCACTTTAATACCCTATCTGTCCACATGTTCCCTAATATATATTGTGTTAATTCATCATAGTCTGTTTTGCACATAAATTGTAAGGGGTGGGAAACCTTTAACTTTGATTTCTTACACTCCTTCAGGCCATAACACAAATGTAGGAGCAATTGTATTCCATCCAAAATCCACTGTCTCCTTGGACCAGAAAGATGTCAATCTGGCCTCTTGTGCTGCAGATGGTTCTGTGAAGCTTTGGAGCCTTGACAGGTGAACATGACTCTTCTGCCCATACTGCGGTCACTAAAGAGTTGCTTGGTTGGTCCTTGGGACCTGAGAATCTGGCATCTAACCCCAGAGATGGTGTAAGAGTCAAGGGAACTTGGTGTGACCATAGAATGTAGGATTTCTTTCTTTGACCTTTTCTCGACAGAGGAGTTATGTTAGGTTTTTCTTATTTTTTAACTTTGGACCTTGATTTTTGCCTCTAACATAGTAGCCATTGTTTTCCCAGTCCAGTTATTCTGGAAAGATCTATTTACACTTCCTGTGCAATACACTGACTTGGAGAAAAGCCCTAGTTGGTAGATTGAGTAAAGATAATATTCTTGGCAGCACATTGGCTCCTAGCAAACGGCCACAGGGGAGAGGACAGTGAAGTTCTGAGGCAATATTGCTAAGGATATGATGTCTCCTCCCAACAGCTTCCTCCTTTACCTAGAACATATTTTCCCATTACAGCAGTTTGAGGGTTTTTAATGTGTTTGTGATTATTGTTTTCCAGGAAATTTGTGAAAGCTCTTTGTTGGCTAAAAGAAATCTAAATTCAGTTGCTTAGTTTTCTTTCTTTGGGAAAGCACATGCGACTTTTCTGCCAGGTTTTTGTACAGAGCTAATTAGCGTCTGTACTCTTTGCCAGACAGGGTCTTACCTCTGAGCACAGCAAGTTTTAATTGGCTTTGGTATCACTTAGCAATATTTGTTCCCCTAGGACTTTGATTAGCTCTATGTATGCACATTGACAAAGTTCCCTTTTTAATTGCCCTCTTTAGGGTTCGTGTTTACTTCCTTTCACGGTGTTTCAATTCTTTTTTCTGTGGTTGCTGGGGAGTAGAATTTATGGCCACCAAAGGAAACTAAGCCTCTGTTTAGGAGTTCCTTTTTTCGTGTGCATCCTTCAACAAGCTAAAGTTTGAGATAAATTTATCTGTAATCCACTTGTACCAAAACTATTTGTTTGTTTGTTTTTTTTAAGATTTTATTTATTTATTTATTAGAGAGCGAGCGAGAGAGAAACAGCATGAGAGAGGAGAGGGTCAGAGGGAGAAGCAGGCTCCCCGCTGAGCCGGGAGCCCGATGTGGGACTCGATCCCAGGACCCTGGGATCATGACCTGAGCCGAAGGCAGTTGCTTAACCAACTGAGCCACCCAGGCACCCTGTACCAAAACTATTTGATTTCTGTAACTTCACATCCCTATTAAAATATGTTTTCTTTCTAGAATCTCAGCACTCCTTTGGTGTATATTTTGCTTGTCAGGCCGAATTATCTTTTATTTTTCTCTAATCCTAAATGATAATAGCATTAAGCATTGATTAACATACTGAATTTAGATATAGCAAGATAGTGTGTATTGAAGTGCTGTGGGCAGTTTTGCCCTGTGAGCACATGAAATAGTCCCAAATCTTTTAAGACTTTGGAAGGCAGCTGTGCTCACCAGTATACCACCAACGCTCTTTTAAAACTTTGGGAAGTAACAAATTGTTAACGCTGCATTTTTAACAGTGAGTTTAGTTAGGATTTGGCCTTTTAAATCCTACAGAACGGGTGCATCTGTCACAATAGTTAATAAATTCAATGAATATTTATGACTATAAAATAGTTTACTCCTTTCTATTTGGTTCTTTTTCAGTGATGAACCAGTGGCGGATATTGAAGGCCATACAGTGCGTGTGGCCCGTGTAATGTGGCATCCATCGGGGCGTTTCTTGGGCACCACCTGGTAAGCCATCCTCTTATTGTTCTATCCATACAGGCCTGTGGCATCTTGTTAACCCCTTATGACTGACGGCCAAGGAAATTTTAAGAACAGAGATCTTCAAGTAGGATTTTCTTGGGCTGCAATGAATCAGAATCAGAAGAGAGTATATGATAAAGTTTGGGCCAACTGTATTTGCTTTTAAACTGCAGTTAATCTGAAATTTCAGTTACTAATTGCCAGAAAACTAGAATTTTCACTCTTCTCTTTCTTGACCAATACTAGTGGTGTTTTGTGCTTTTTTTGGTTTTTGTTTTTTTCCACCGCACATTGTATTTTAATCTCTCTGCTTACAAGTTGGTCTCCCTTTCTGGGGCACCTGGCTGGTTCATTCAATAGAGCCTGCAGCTCTTGATCTTGGGGTTGTTAAGTTCAAGGCCCACCTTGGGTGTAGAGATTACTTAAAAATAAAATCTTTAAAAAAATAAAAAACCAAATCGGTCTCCCCTTCCGGTTCTGTAAGCTCATTAAGGCCAGAAGCTGTTAAAGATTTTTTTTTTTTGGTAAAAGATTTTATTTATTTGAGAGAAGAGAGCACAAGCAAGGGGAGAGGCAGAGGGAGAGTGAGAAGCAGACTCCCCACTAAGCAGGGAGCCTGACCTGGGGCTTGATCTTAGGACGCTGGGATCATGACCTGAGCCGAAGGCAGACTCTTAAAAGAACTGAGCCCCCCAGTGCCCCAAGAATTTTTTTTTTTTTTAAGATTGTATTTATTTGAGAGAGCGCAGGTGGGGGAAGGAGCAGAGGGAGAGGGACAAGCAGACTTCCCGCTGAGTGCAGAGCCCAATGCGGGGCCTGATCTCAAGACCCTGAGATCGTCAACTGAGCGGAAACCAAGAGTCAGATGCTTATCTGACTGAGCCACGTAGGCACCCTGTTAAAGAACTCTTTAACTGAGATACAATTTACATGCAGTGGAATAGATTTCAGTGTACAATTCAAATGCATACACTCATAACCCACATCCCTATCAATAGAATATTTCCATCACCCTGGAATGTTCCGTCATGCCCCTTCACAGGGGACTCCCCCTTCCAAAGCAACCACTGATATGATTTCTATCACTGTAAATTAATTCTGTCTGTTCATACTGTGTGAACTTGTTTGTGCCTAACTTCTTTTGCTCAGCATAATGTTTTTAAGATTCATTCGGGGCACCTGGGTGGCTCAGTCGGTTGAGCATCTGACTCTTCCTTTTGGCTCAGGTCATGATCTCAGGGTCATGAGACTGAGCCCCCGCATCGGGCTCCATGCCGGACGTGGAGCCTGCCTAAGATTCTCTAACACTCTCTCTCTTTCCCCCTCTCTCTGAAAGAAGAAAAAAAAGGGTTCATTTATGTTGTTGCATGTATCAGTAGTTCTTTTTTATTGCTGAGTATTCAGTTGTATGGCTCTGCCACAGTTTATCCATTCTCCTTTGATAGACATTTGGGCTGTTTCCAGGTTTGGGTCAGTCAGAATAAAGGTGCTATAAATACTCTTGCACAATGCTTTTATTTTTTTTAAAGATTATTTATTTATTTGACAGAGACACAGCAAGAGAGGGAACACAAGCAGGGGGAGCGGGAGAGGGAGAAGCAGGCTTCCTGCGGAGCAGGGATCCCGATGTGGGGCTCGATCCCAGGACCCTGGGATCATGACCTGAGCCGAAGGCAGACGCTTAACGACCAAGCCACCCAGGCGCCCCTTGTACGATGCTTTTTGCAGACATGTTTTTCTTTACTTTCTCTTGAATGAATACCCAGGAATGCAGTTGCTAGGTCATAGAGTAAATGTATTTTTAACTTTTTTAAAACTTCCGTATGGTTTTTCAGATTGGTTGTAAGTTTTACATTCCCAGAATTCTGCTTGCTTCACATCCATGCCAGCATTTGATGGTGTCCGTTTTATCATTCTGCCTATTCTATCAAGTGCATGGTGAAATTTCATAGTTTCAATTTTTATTACTCTTATGACTCTCTTGGTATTGAGTATTTTATCCTCTGCTTATTGACCATTGACCATTTGTAAATCCTCTTTTGTGCGGTGTCCGGATGCTTTACCTATTTTTTTTAATTGAGGTTTTTTTTTTTCCCTTTATTCTCACACACAGTTCTACCACCATGTATTTATTTGTTTGTTTGTTTATTTGAGGTTTATTGAGGTGGGGTTTTTTGTTTGTTTTTATTTAAGGGATGCCTAGGTGGCTCAGTCAGTTGAGCATCCGACTCTTGATTTTAGCTCAGGTCATGATCTCAGGGTTGTGAGATTGAGCCCCATAACGGGCTCCATGCTCAGCGTGGAGTTTGCTGAAGATTCTTTCCCTGGGCCCCTGGGCAGTGCAGTCGGTTGAATGTCCGACTCTTGGTTTTGGCTCAGGTCGTGATCTTGGGGTTATGGGATTGAGCCCCAAGTCAGGCTCATGGAGGAGTCTGCTGGAGTTTATCTCTCCTTCTCCTGCTGTGTTCTCTCTCTCTCTCAAATAAATCTTAAAAAAAAAAAAAAAAAAAATTCTCTCTCTCCCCCTCATACTTTTTCCTCTTTAAATAAGTAAATAAATAAAATGTAAGTTTTATTTATTTAAGTAATCTCTACACCCAACATGGAGCTCAAACTCACGACCATGAGATCAGCCTCATGCTCCACCAGCTGAGCCAGCCAGGCGTCCCTCTACCACCGGTTATTGAAGAGACTTCGTTTTCCCTGTTGAAATTGCTTTAGTGGCCTCATTAAAAATAATTTGACCAAAAATGTGTGGGTCTCTTCCTATACTCTCTTCATCTGTTGCATTTATCTATTTGCTCATGACTGATTTTTGTATCCCCAACATCCAGTTTGAAGGCCCAACAAATACTCAGTGAGTGAAAGGACTTAACAGTGGAATTGAGAAAGAAAGAAGGCAACAGTCTCTGCTGGCCCATTCTGAGAGAACTGTATTCTTAAAATAGCCACTGAAATAAATTTATAGGAAGTCCATGGTTTTCCAGGTAGCACTCAAGACAGATATGCTTAGTTGTTGAGGTATTTTTTTATGCCAGAAAAGAATTTGATAGTATGATTGTATGAATAGTTTCAGAAGCATAATTTTTTTTTAAAAGATTTTATTTATTTATTTGACAGAGCGAGCACAAGCAGGGGGAGCGGCAGGTAGAGGGAGAGGGAGAAGCAAGCTCCCCTTGGAGCGGGGAGCCCGATCCAGGGCTCAATCCCGGGACCCTGGGATCATGACCTGAGTTGAAGGCAGACACTTAATCGGCTGAGCCACCCAGGCGCCTCAGCAGAAGCATAATACAAGCTACACGTGTTTATAGTACTTTACACATTGTAGGAACTGAATATCTGCTGGCTAATTGTTGGTTTGATTTTTTTTGTAGCTATGACCGCTCATGGCGCTTATGGGATTTGGAGGCTCAAGAGGAGATCCTGCATCAGGAAGGCCACAGCATGGGTGTGTATGACATTGCCTTCCATCAAGATGGCTCTTTGGCTGGCACTGGGTAAGCCTTCTTCCACCTAGCCAGGGGCAGCTCAGTAGTTCACCTGTTATGTATCCCTGCTTCCAGGAGAAATGGATTCAGAATGTTCATTTATAAATTACTTTGTCAGGGGACTGGATGCATTTGGTCGTGTTTGGGACCTGCGCACAGGACGGTGTATCATGTTCTTAGAAGGCCACCTGAAGGAAATCTATGGAATAAATTTCTCCCCCAATGGGTAAAATGAACTCATTGATTAAGGGGTGGGAAGGGTTATTGGTCAGAGATAAAAAGAATATATCTTTGTTTCTAATTTGGACACTATATCTGATCCACAGGTACCACATTGCAACTGGCAGTGGTGACAACACGTGCAAAGTGTGGGACCTTCGACAACGGCGTTGTGTCTATACCATCCCTGCCCATCAGAACTTAGTGACTGGTGTCAAGTTTGAGCGTAAGCTTTCCTCCTGTTTTGCCTAATCACAGGACAGATAGATTGAACTTCCATGGAATGCAGGCCAGGCTTTAGGTTAACTTACAAGTGGAACAAGAGAGAATTTGGTCTCTGTTGAAAAAGGAGCACATTATAAGTTCTTTCCCTCTACCATATTTTCACATAGAGCTATGGCACAGCATGCTTCTTGTTTTAGGAAGTAAAGAAGACTTCCATAAGTGCTTTTTTCTCCTGGAAGTTGTAAGCACTGAATCCTTAATGTTATTCTAAAAAAACTGTCAGGGAAAGAGCCAGAAGACCTTAATAATGTTATTCGTTTCCCTAAGCGTGTAGTCCCTTTTTCCTGGAGGTCTCGTAGGAATGTAGATGAGAATATTGGGCTTTTCCAAATGGAGAAGTATCTTCTTTTTTGAAATCATATATTCTAGCAGATTTTTGTGCTTTCATTTTCTTTCCTCTTTTGATACTTGAATTCCTCAAGCAGCTCCCCTTCTTTTCTCTTAAAGCTATCCATGGGAATTTCTTGCTCACTGGTGCTTATGATAACACCGCCAAGATCTGGACCCACCCAGGCTGGTCGCCACTGAAGACTCTGGCTGGCCATGAAGGCAAAGTGATGGGCCTAGACATTTCTTCCGATGGGCAGCTCATAGCCACTTGCTCATATGACAGGACCTTCAAGCTCTGGATGGCTGAATAGGCAGGGCCATGGAAAAAGGACTCTAACCTCAAGCTCTTCCGTAAGAGCCATTTTCAAAAGAAAGGAATTGATATGTTTCGTTCTGTCATGTTTTTTGCCAATTACCATGTATAGACCCTCAAAAGAATTGGATTTCCATGTCAGCTCCCACTCCAGGTAGGCAGCCCAGTCTCTGGGTGTTGATGAACCCCTTTTGTAGTTGAAATTTTTATTTTCATCTTCAAGCCCTGCCACGGACTGTGTAGACATTGTTTTTATTAATCTTTTGTTTGAATGCCCTGTTGCCTCCTTCACAGCACTCAGGATTGTGACTGGCTCCATTTTTACTTTTGAAACTTGGCTTTCCATTACGTGGTACGTGCTTCAGGACTGCATGTGACCCACAGAGCAAGCAGCTGCACTATAGTCTGGAAGCCCTCAAGTAAAGAGGCATTTCTCACCACACACCTGGTTAACCAGTGCCTTGACAGAGTGCGAACCTTTCCTCTGCCTTTAGAACAGGAGATGAAGAGGTATACTACAGCTATGCTCAGGGTTATGCAGTAAAGAAGATTTTACCTCTTCCTGTCGAGTTTGCTTGGAATGCTAACTGCATCAGGAAGCTCAGAACTGAACGTTTGCCCTGTCTGAAAATGTCTTCCATTTTGCTTTGAAGTTTGGCATCCTTTGTGTTACCCCAAAGCTAGGCCATTGTGTCAAGAGGCAATGAAATTTCTAGAAAGCAAACATGAAGTCTCTGTTGTGCCACCTCCTTTGTATTGGTTATTAAGAGGATGTACCTTTCATGGCAAGGTAACCGGGAAAAATCCCTCATGGGTATTCGTCAACGTCAACTTTCTTTTTTTCTTTATTACGCACTTGCTACAGAGTAAAATCCTATTATAAAAAAAATGTCCTTTAAAGACTTACTTTGTATAGTTAGGCATTTTCTGAATCCCAGCCATTGGTCCATAGAGGTTCCCGCCCCCTTTTTTTTGTTTGAGATATAACGGTTGATACCAGATACGGCTTATTCCAGTTTTTCTCTCTTTAATAAGCACTCCGCTAATAGGTTTTTGGTTTTTTTTTTTTTTTGTAGAGACTACTGCCTTGTGGGCCAGACTATTAGCAAACTGGGTCTGGGCTCTGTAATTCATACTCATTGGCTGTGCAGCAGTCACCTTCATCTCTTTCCACCCAAAATACACAACCACTGAACATGAAGTACACAGTAAATTCTGACAAAAATACAGGAATTTGGAAGAAGGATTGCATATAGAGAAGTGGAGAAGGGCTTATATGATGGCTTTTCCTTGAATGTTCAAAACACTTCATTTGCTGATCCAGAGAGGCTGACAGTGGCTTTGTCTAATAACTCTATTCTACAAACTATGAATGTGTGATAATATAGCTAAACTCTTTTGTCTAATTTTAATTATAACCAAATAGTTGCATATTTTGAGTCCCGGTTAAGCTTCTGAATTATCGGCTCTGCCCCCTGTTGGGCATTTGGCACTTCGTTATTGTTTAAGTATTAATGGGTTTTATTTCCTCCATAGTTGGCTGTGAAAAATAATTTTTCATTACTAACTTTTGTAGTATGTGTAAAGTAATAGTTAACATTAGTGTATTAGCATGCAATCTGCATATAGTGTATTAACAAAGGTTTTAAGTTTTTCAAGTTTAAATTTTACTATTAGTTCCGTTAAACTTTTTTTTTTTTTTTTTTTGTGGTTGTTCCAAGAGATTTAGAGGTAGCAATCAGGTGAACACATTTCATGTAAGCTTTTGGCAAAACAGTTCCCTTGTGAAATATACATTACTTCATTGTAAGGAGGCAGTTAGCTGAGAAGCATAAACCAAATATAGCATTTCATAATAATAGTGAGAATCAGAGCCACCACTTAAAAGGACACTTCCTGCCTACAGACTTTGCCAGGCATGTTCAGACACTTCATCTAATCCTCCCAGTCTTCTGAGTTAAGTCGTATTCCCTTTTTACAGACAAAATCGAAGCTCAGAGAAGTTAAGTAACTTGCTCAGGGCTACCCTGTCAGTGAGTGATGGAGCCTGGTCTGTCTGTGTGTCTGTGACCTTAGGAAGAGATTTCATAGGGATTTACTGAGTATGTTGGCAGCACTGGCCAGACAGAATGACCAGTCCAGCCAGTGTGGCCTGTTACCCATACAAAGCCAGAGCTTTTTAGCCCCTCTGCCTGTGACCCCTCCGTTGTGATGAGTCTGCATCTCAGTCTGACTTCATGCCAGAGGGGGTCCCGGGACTTCACCACCTCTACCCCATGAACTAGTAAGGCGCCTGTACGGTCACTCAGCAGGAAACTTCGCGTCTTGGGATGGATGTTTTGTTGTGTGGAACTGTCCTAAGCATTGCAGCATGTCTCACCATCCCTGACCTGTAGAGTACTAAAAGCCAGAAGCACAACCCACCCCTTACACTGGAATACCAAAGATGCTTCCAGACATTTCTGCATGCCCCAAGGTTAGAACTACTGAAGGTGAAAATAGAAGACACCCTACTGTTGAGCATATCCTGCCCTACCCCCCAAAAAACTCAAACCTGTATCTTTCCTTATTTGGATGGTATACTAGCCACTCCAAGAGCCACTCCTCAATTCTACTTGGACTAAAAGGCCCCCACCGCTTACTGGCTGGTGAGCTGGAATGAGACAGCAAAACCTGTGGAGCCTCAGGTTCACCTGCAGAACACGGATGAAATTTCCTTAACTCAGAGCAGTATGCTCTAGTGCAGCGGCAGGTGTTTCTTCCTGAGCTTCCCCCGGCTCCTCTCTCTCTCCTCATGGCCCAGAGAACATGGGGAGATCATTGCCTAATTTACTTGCCATGATGTTAAGGAGCAAGGATGTGTAAAGAAATGGAAGTCAACAGGAAGAGTTTGAGTCCCAGCTTTAGTGTAATTATCTTCGATGGCGCAAATGGAGAGGTAGGTGTCAGTCCCCTGGCGGGATACATAGGGTGGCATTCCAGTTTTGTAATGGAGAATTTTCTTCACATTGGTGCTTAACACCATTTGGTCTTAAGAAACATGAAATATAGGTCTTGGCTATTTTGGAATATTTTGTACATTAAGATCCCTTAAGAATTTATAGAAGCTAGTTCCGTTAAGCACAAAATTTTTAGAACAAATAAAACCAACTCCCGTTTCTGACCTCTGAAAGTTTATTCCACAAATCAAGATCCTTTCATCATTCTGATGGTATTTTAACCACCGTGGGCCACAGGGCAGTATTAAAACTGGGGAAGCAGAAGGGGTTTTAGACAGTGCAGAGGTAGCAACTTGTAGCCGAACAGCTGAAGCATCTAGTTTGCCTTGGTTCTAAGATTCTGTCTTGTAAAATGAAGACCAGGGTCCCCTGTCTGCATGGCCTGGGATGGAAGCTAAGGCTTTTCCTCTGTCCAGGGCTTCTGCTTTATCTCTCAAGGTCAGACAGAATTCCATTGCCTGGAGGAGGGGAGTTGACTCTACCCAACATCCAGGCTTACTTGAGGCCTCTGCACCTACCTACACCTTTTCTCCAAATCTCAGATTTCTTTTGATTGACTGACCCTGGTTTCTTTGCACCTTTAAACTTTTATATTCTCAACACTCCATAAACCACATACTGACAAGAGGTTTCTTGTACAAGAAGCAGCCCTCCTTGCTGGTAAAGGCTCTCTGTCACCCATGGATAATCCCACCCTTCTCTTCCCCTAGTTCTGACATAATGTGGGCCAAGTAAGTGGTGGTAGAATGAGTAAGTGCATGAATTCATGAATGCAGACCATTTTTTCCTGGGACTGGTGGCAAGACTTCCAAAGAGAAAACAAAGAAGGTATGCACATTTGCTCACAGAATTGAAGCTCACTTCGCAAAATTTTAGCAACACCTATTAAAAAGAGCAGCTCAAATGTGAACTGAGTTCGAAGCAACTCCATTGAGAAACGCAACTTTCTCTTGGGCTAGTCGGGCTCCTGGATACCGTGGTTCAGCCCTTTGGCACAATTTGTTCCGTAGCCCTATAATCAAAGATCTGCTTCTCTGCCCTTCTTGGCCCCGTGGCTCACACCTAGAGGTCTCTTCACATCTTTTCCCAGCCTTTTAGCTTTCAGAGGTTCTCATCATAGTAGGGATCTGTTTGCAGAAGCAAACACGTGGACTAACTGATAGACTAAAAATGAACAATACTACAAAGGAAGACAACCCCAAATGAGGCTGTGCAGTCCCCATCCCCAGCAGCAGTCAAGAAAGGCTTAGATCCAGGGCTCTTGGGTGGCTCAGTCAGTTAAGTGTGTGACTCTCGATTGCTCAGGTCTTGATCACGGGGTTGTGAGTTCAGGTCCCATGTTGGGCTCCACGCTGGGCATGGAGCCTACTTCAAATAATAAGAATTAAAAAAAAAAATTTTTTTTAAAGGCTTGGTTCCTTGTCCAGAAACAGTGCTCACCCCACACCCCAAAGGAATTGCTTGGTCCAAAAGATGGAGAAGATGAGCAACAGAGTGACACTGAGGATAACAGCCATCAGGTAAGAAAAGATCCGGAACTGAGGGTTGCGGAAACACTCCCTCAGAGAGTAGTGGCTGGGGATGGGAATGGGCAGAGACCTGGTGGTAGGGCCCATGTCCTGGGGGGGCCCCGTTTGGCTCCCGGGCTCAGGGCCTAGGTGCAGCGTATAGACCCGGGGCTGGCGCAGGAAGTAGCGGCTCTTGGGCTGGTCCTTGAGACAGAGCTGGTGGCCTTCCAGGATGACGTGGTGGGGCTCCAGGCGAAGCAGGGTGAGCATGGCGGTATCTGTGGGCAAGTCGGTGACCGGCTGCCCAGAGGCCAGCACAGTGGGCTGGCGACAGAGTGGGCACAGCAACTGGCGCCGGGCTGGAGTTACCAGGCTGAGGTGGGCCAGGCACTCCACACAGAAGGAGTGACAACAGTCCAGCACTTTGGGAGTGTGAAATGTGTTGTTGAAGGGGTTCCAGCAGACAGGGCACTCAGGCTCCCGGCCCTGCCGCTCCGCCATCCTCAGATGAGACACCGGGAGGCCTGGCAGGAATGTCCTGGCAGAAGGGGAAAAGGAGCAAAGGGATAACCCGTTGAGCTCCATCCTTGTGCTTGGTCCTAGACTAAGGGTTCTGTGCCTTGTCAAAACATACTGTCACCCATATTTCACAGATGAAAAACTTAGATTCAAAAGATGAAGCAACTTGTTCCAGATCACCAAGTTCCTAAGCTGTAGAGTTAAGTCTGGTGCTCCTGCAGCATCCCCCCTATCAGGGCAAAGGCCTGAGTCACCCCACCATTAATGAACTGGCACTGGAGGGGACTGTACCCCCACTTGGGAAGTGGAAAAAAAACTGCTCCTGCTCCATGCGACTGCCCTTGACTTCTCAGACTCCAGGGAGAGGGAGGGGAGCCCGTCAGTGGTTTGTGCTATAAGACAAATACCTCCTTCTCTGCTGCCTCAAGTCCCTGACTAATGCAGAGATGGCCTTTGTGAATTCCCTGGTCTGTCCCTCCTCTGGGACAAATGCCAGGCCCTCTTTCCCTCCTCCCATTGGGCTATAGGGCCAACCCTCCAGAGCTCATTTGCCCAGTCTTTGTGGAGGGCACTTCACTGGCTTGGCAAGGCTTTTCTCCTTGACCTGGAAGCTTAGAGAGGTTCTCCTGCCCAGGTCCCCAGGTCAGCCCTTCCAGAACCTCCCAATATTTGGCCTCCCCTGGCTCCTCCTCCCTCCCTTTGTCCCCGGAAACCCCAGGGCACTCACCTGGGCTTCCTTGGTACTAGGGTGGTCAGGCAGACTACCTGAAGGACCCGAGGCTCCAGTCTCTCCCTCTCCTGAATCCACACAGCTTCTCTCCACCAGCCACCAGCCCCGGGGCCTGTCTCCATGGCAGCACACACAGAGCACCTGGAGCTGCCAGGTGGCCCGGTCTGCAGCCTCTTGAGCACACCTGCCTGCTGCACAGGCCACAGAGCTGCCTGGGTGGCAGGGGGTGGGGAGGTGGGGACCAGAGTTCCCCCAGGGTGTGGCAAACAACCAACCATGGAAGCCAAACATCTGCAAGATTGTGGGCGGTCTCTTCAAGACCTGGGATCCATGGCCTAGGAAGGTAGGGGTGGCAATTTCCTTTTTCTAGATTGTGGAGGGGGTAAGTGAGCCTCTGGGCATCTCTCCTGGGCCCTCATTTCTAAGATGGCTAAAACCTCCTCCTAACACAAAGGGGCGGTCCACCCTGCACTTCAATTGCTGTGAAGTTTTTCTGCTACACAGCCTAAAATCTCTGCACCGCAGACTCAGCAAATTTGTTTATTTTTAAGTGACATCTACACCCAGCGTGGGGCTCGAACTCACTACCATGAGATCTAGAGTCACATGGTCCTCTGAGCCAGCCAGGCACCCTCCCTTTCTAATCCTTTAATGTGCCCAAGTAGCTGTAACCACGCAAGTCTTGCTGCCATCTTTGTTCTTAGAACATGGACAATCAACCTGGCAGGCAGTGACCCCTGAGGTCTTAGATGGCCAAAGGTTGGCCATCTCCCCACCCTTGGGGACTTAAAAGAGGGAGTCAGGAAGGAGAGTTCCAGCCCCACTTACCCTTGTCAACCAGAAACACCTAGCTTTTCTCCTATCCATCACTTGAATTAAGTTGAAGAGTTGAGCTGCTGAGGGGGGAACGACATGTACCAAAGCCCCAAGGTGAAAAAAGGCTCTGCCAGATTCTGGAAGTGAAAGAAGCCTGAGGTGCAGTGGGTGGGGCTGGAGCAGGAAAGTGGCTCAGGAGCGAGCCAGCGAGGGTGGAGGCAGGCCCTAGAAGCTGGGGAGCAAATCGGGATTGGATTCTAGGGATGGGGGTGGGGCTCATCACCTTTTTTTTTTTTTTTTTTAAACATTCCATTTTAAAAGCACCATTTCAGGGGTGCTTGGCTGGCTCAGTCAATAGAGCTAGAGCGGCTCTTGATCTCTGGGTTGTGGGTTCGGGCCCCATGTTGGGTGTAGAGATTGCTTAAAAAAAAAAATCTTTAGGGTGCCTGGGTGGCTCAGTTGGTTAAGCCTGGAGTCCCAGGATCGAGTTCCGCGTCAGACTTCCTGTTCAGTGGGAAGTCTCCTTCTCCCTGTGACCCCACCCCCTCTCATGCACTCTCTCACTCTCTCAAATAAATAAAATCTTTAATAACAACAACAACACCATTCCAGAGCAGAGAATGACTAAAAAGGACAGAGTGGAAGTAAAAGACCATGAGGGACTTTATTATTCAGGCTGGGATGGTGGTGCTTGACTTAGACAAGGCCATGGCAGAGAAGATCAAAGGGATGGAATAAAAACCATCTCTGGAGATTAAATCAAAAGCACTTCCCAAAAAGCAGTGAACAACATAGGTTCTGGAACCATGTTGTTGAGGCTCATGACCCCAAATGCACTGCTTATCAGGGCTGTGATCCCAGTTGAATTGCTTAGCCTGTGCCTCAGTGTCTTCTGAAGAGGAAAGTAGTATGTCTGAAGGTAAAGCTCTTAGAGCCTGGCGCCCAGCAAAGACTACCTATGAGATGGGCCATTATCCCTGCAAATGGATTTGAGAGACAGGAAAGATCAAGGTTGACCTTGAAGCCATGAGAAAGTTCTCTGCGTTGAGCTTTAAGGAGCTCTGAATTCCAGAGTGTGTCCAAAGCAGACCTTGAGTACCTACCAAAAGCCTTGAAAGGTAATAGCCTTGATCCAGCAGTTCCCCTGCTGGGAATCTGTCCCATGGAAATAATCAAGGACCTGTGCAAAGGCTTGATTGTAGGGATGCCCATAGAAGCGCGGCTCTACCAGTGAAGTATGGAAAACTACATACTCCGTCAACAGTGGGACGTTAATTAAAGACATTCTACTCCAACCACATGAAGAGACATTCTGCAGTCTTTAAAATGATGTGATAAGGGGCACCTGGGTGACACGGTTGAATGTCCAGCTCTTGGTTTTGGCTCAGTTCATGGTCATGAGATTGAGCCCTGTGTCAGGCTCCTCGCTCAGCAGGGAATCTGCTTGAGATTCTCTCTCCTTCTTCCTCTGCCCCTCCCCCTCCCTCTCTCTCAAATAAATAAATAAATCTTTTTCTAAAATGATATGCTAAAACATCTATTAATATGGAAATATGTTTGTGATATGCAATTAAGCAAAAAGAACCAGTAATAAAACCATATCATGATATTATTCAATTATCCTGCATATGTGTGCCATGGAAAAAATGTCTGGAAAAGCAAACACCAAAATGTCAACAGTGGTTATCTCTGGGAGTAAGATTATAGGTGGATTTTTTTTGTTTGTTTGTTTTAAATTCTCTTGTCTGAAAATCCTCTAACTTTACTGTAGTCCAATAAACTTGTATTACTGCCCTTAAAAACCTCCCTCTCCCCGCCAAAAGCAGACCTCACATTTTCTGAAGTTCCATGGCCGAAGCTGTAAAGGGCCCCGTTCAGGAGGAGGAATAATCATTCTTGCCTCAGCACCTGGGCCCTTATCTGCCAGGATCCCCATAGACATCGACTGCTGTTTCCGGTGCAGCAGGGCAGAGTCCATTCTCTCCAGGAGAGACTCTGACCACGTACCCTCCCTCCACCACTCACCCCCCACGCTGTCGCAGCTGCAGTAAGTCCTAGACACCACCCCAAAGGTATCACCTTTGTCTGTGACCAAGTCAGCCAAATATTGTCTATAGCATCACCCCAAAGTTTTTACCCTCGAGAGAGATGAGGAACTAGCATTTTTTTAAAAAGATGTATTTATTTGAGAGGGAGAGTGAGCAGGGGGGAGGGGCAGAGGGAGAGGCAGAGAGAGTCCCAAGCAGACTCCACACTGAGTACGGAGCCCGACACGGGGCTCGATCCCACGACCCTGAGATCATGACCTGAGCTGAAACCAAGATCCAGTGGCTCAACTGAGCCCCCCCGAGGCGCCCCAAGAGCTAGCATTTTTATAGGACTTCACAGTTTACCAAAGGGTCCCCCTCCTGGCTAGGATCTAAAGTGAGGCAACTCACATCTACATTTGATGATTGCCTTTTACAATTTTTTCCCATCTGCATAAGGCCATTTGTTTTTTGTGTCCAGTTATTTATTGTGGTTGTTGTTTTTAAGTAATCTGCACACCCAGTGTGGGGCTTGAACTCACAACCCTGAGATCAAGAGTCACATGCTCTACCAACTGAGCCAGTCAGGTGCCCCAAGGCCATTTGATTCCTTAAAACCACCCCGTGAAGGAAGCAGGATAGGGAGTTGAAAGTATGCAGGCTTTGGAACCAGACTTATTTGCTGAGTGGTCTTAGATAAATGGCTTATCATTTTTCTTTGTAAAATAGGCTAATAATCCCCCACCTTAGAGGCTTGCTGTGAGGAAGGGATAGTATCTGTAACATGCCCTGCAGAGCACAGCAGGTGCTTAGTACACGGTTGGCATGATAGTTTTATACCCATTTTATAGATGGGGACGCTGAGGCTCAGCATGTGAAGTGGCTTGCTTAAGGCTTCATAGCTAACGAACTGCTAAGCTTGAAAACTGGTCCCAGGAGCCCTGCCTCCCAGGCCAGTGTTCATGCTGGCTGACAGCATTGCCCCTCAGGACCCTGGGGTTCTGTGTCCCATCCATCCCCCCATGACCCTCTGTGGCTCCTTACCTGCTTCCTCAGAGTCTGCTCCAGTCCGCAGGGTGGCCATGCGGCATGTACTCTGTGCTCTAACTCCTTTGGCCTGGTTTCCAGGCAGTTGTGGGTGGGTCTTAATTGCATGGGTCTTCTGGCCGCTCCTCGCCACAGCTCTATTGCAGGTTTTTCTCTTCCTTCTGATGACTTTGGGCAGTCTATGCTCACGGGGGACAGCCCAGGAGCTCTGGTTTCCTCTTCCTCCTGTGAGTCATTCTTGCTTGTTCTCGAAGGGGGTCAAAGTCTCTCATCCTTGCAGACCTCGGTTCGGTATTCAGTTGGTTTCCTGCTATGTCTGACTGCACCACTTTGACTCACGCCCAGCCTTACTTTGATGGAAGGCCGGGCATCTCTGAAGCCACTTCTGGCCCTCAACCTAGTTAGCTCCTTCCCTACTCTGAGCCCCCACAACCAAAATACAAAGGGCTCTTGCAAAATATTAAGAAAAAGGCAAATTGTCCAACAGAAAAACAATCGGGAGAGTTATTTAAGCATAAGTGTGAAGAGCCTGGGTCAATCAAGTCAGACTTTGGGGTCAGAGTCAAGTCCTTGCTCAGAATCCAGACACTACTCATTGACTAGTGATGGAGATGAGCAAATTGACTTCTCTAAGCCTCGGTTCCCTCCCCTGAAAATTGGCATCGTAATTTTATCTACTTGATCTGATTAAATGAAATAGCACTTGTAGAGATCACAGCACGGTGCCTGGTACACGGTATAGCACGCAGTAAATGTTAACTACGACTATTACGATGATGTGATCAAGCAAATCACCAAAAAGAAAAGAAGTACAAACAGAACATATACGTAATTGCACCACTTCATTTATGATTAGAGAAACTCAAATTTGAATAAGACACTGATTCTTTTTTTTTTTTTTTTTTAATTATTTGACAGAAAGCACAAGCAGGGGGAGCGGGAGAGGGAGAAACAGGCTCCCCGCTGAACAAGCAGCCCTATGCAGGACTGGATCCCAGGACCCTGGGATCATGACCTGAACCAAAGGCAGATGCTTAACCCTCTGAGCCACCCAGGAGCCCAAGACACTGATTTTTAAAGACATTTCTTTTAGGGGCACCTGAGTGGCTCAGTTGGTTGGGCATCTGACTCCTGCTTTTGGCTCAGGTGATCATCTCAGGGTTGTGGGATCCAGCCCCGCATCTGCGCATCAGGCTCGCTGGGCGGAGTCTGCTTGGGATTCTCTCTCTCCCTCTCCCATCCCACCCCCACACCACTCACACATATGCACTCTCTAAATAAGTAAAGACACTTATTTCGATACTTGTCAGTCTGATAGGCAAAAAAACCGCCACTATTACTAAAAGTAATAATGGCAGTTTTCTGTGTGCTTTACTAAATGCTTCTGATCTATTACAGTGAATGCTCCCAACAATCCCAGGAAGTACAGTGCCTAGCATAATATGGAATACTGAAAATCAGTGATTTTTCCTTCCTCTTTCCCAGATAAGGAATCCGAAGCTCAAAGCAAATAAGGGATTTATTTGCCCTCTCCCCAAAGTGTGTCTATACGGCCCATTTTCTTTTTTTTTTTTTTTTTAAGATTTTATTTGACAGAGCACAAGCAGAAGGAGAGAGAGGGAGAAGCAGGCTCCCTGCTGAGCAAGGAGCCCAATGTGGGACTCGATCGCAGAACCCTGGGATCATGACCTGGGCTGAAGGCAGCCGCTTAACCGACTGAGCCACCCAGGCGTCCCTACACGGCCCATTTTCTGTTCCCTCCCTCATTCTCTGTATTCAGGGACCCCTTCTTTCATTCTTTTACTGACCTTTTAAATGGGGTTTGTAGAATGAATAAGTAAATAAATGTATTTGGTGATCTGATCAATTGCCCTAGTCCCATCATTTTATGTTTTTTTTAATTATTTTTCATTTTTATTTTTATTTATTATTAAGATTTTATTTTATTTATTTGTCAGGGAGAGAGAAAGAGAGAGAGAGTGCGCGCACAAGTGGGGGGAGCAGCAGGCAAAGGGAGAAGAAGAGGGATCATGACCTGAGCCGAAGGCAGACGCTTAACCAACTGAGCCACCCCGGCACCCCAGCCACCTTGGTAAATTAATCAAACCTAAGGAGTGGGTCGTGGGGACCTTTGATCTAGAGGCAGTTGATCGGACGTACAGGAGACAACCTGGACTTGTGATCGGTGTCTGAAGTGTGTGTGGAGGTGGTGCTGGGGATGTCTTGTGGAACTGAGCACTTAACCTGTGGGATCTGGTGCTATCTCCGAGGTAGTGTCAGAATTGAGTTACTTGGTGGTGGTGAAAGATACACACGCACTGGAATTGGGCTCACAATCAGAATGTGCTTGTATCTTTTGGTTAAGTGAGGATGTTCATTGAAGTTTTAAGCAAAAAAAAAAAAAGATTGAAACAACTATAAGAGCCCAGCTATGGCACATCAATTAAGTGGAAAACTACCTAATCATTTAAAATGATGTTGCAGAAGAACTTTTGACTTGAGAAAATGACCGCAACATATTGTAAATGGACAAGGGAAAGCAGTTTACAAAATGGGGTGTGTTGTGTGAGCCAGATTTTGTAAAACAACATTTATACATAAAGACTGAAAGACCACGAGGCAAAACGTTGCATCTCTGGGTGATAAGCTCGCTGGTATTGTCATTTTCTTTTCATTTATATTATTCTAAATTTGTATCAATGAATATGTATTGTGAACTTTCATAATAGGAAAATTCACTTGGAAAGTCAGTCAGTGTGAGCTTTCTGTGGAACTTTTGAGTTCAGGAAAGCCAGAACTCAAAAAGGAAAGCAGGGAGGGCATGTAAGTAATCAGAGTGTTGCAAGCATTGAAATAAAAATGAAATAAACCCTGGCCCTTTTCCGGGTCACTGATTGTTTAGTGAGCAAATGCATTATCACAATGTCTCCGGGTGGTCAAGGCTAGGGAGTACTTTGCAAACAGTGGAAAATTTTTTCGGGAAGATACCCAGGAGATATAGTGAGGCATCTCAGGAATTTGAGTTGAACTAATTTAGTTCATGCTTGGGGGGGATGAGGTTAGCCAACCGGAAAAGCACCTCATCTAAGCAGTACCTGGGAGCCGGGTGAGTGAGGAGTCATGAGACTTGGTGGAGCCCAGCCAAGGTGTGGAGTGGAGGCCCCGGGCGGCATGAACCCATCTGGGGAGGAAGAGGCAGCAGAAGGCAGTAGAAGGGCAGTGGAGGATGGAGAAAAGGCAGGTTTTAGCCAGGTAATGATCAGTGTATGGCAAGGGCAAGAGGCACCTCTCCCTGGGGGCACCACATTGTCATTACTCAGAGCCTTGCCTCAGGCCTGTCCAGAGTTGAGAACAGTCCCATCGGCAAAGGCATCACCTGCAGATTGTTCGGAATGCTGAGTCCACACCTACTATGTCGTAATTTGCGTTTTTACAAGATCCTTAGGAGATTCGGGGACATGTGAAAGTATGAAGAGTCCGAATTTAGGAGAAATATCCCCAATATATGCTCCTTGGCTCATCCTGATTACATGCATGATTCATTACGTTCAGCTTAATGAAGACTTCGCAAGGATGTGAGGCCAGGAGGAAAATGTCCTAGACAGACAGGGCTGGATGAATCCCTACCCGTGAACAGGCATTCCCCTGCCTCTGCCTTAGGCAGCATGTGAATCTGTTTTATAAGGTCACAATCCCTTATACAAAACCCTGTGGCCAGATGTGTTTCAGAATTCAGACTTTTTCTTTTTCTTTTTTTTTTAAGGATTTTATTTATTTATTTGACAGAGAGAGACACAGAAAGAGAGGGAACACAGCAGGGAGCGGGGGGAGGGAGAAGCAGGCCCCTCGCAGAGCAGGGAGCCTGATGTGGGGCTCAATCCAGGACCCTGGGACCATGACCTGAGCCGAAGGCAGATGCTTAATACCTGAGCCACCCAGGCACCCCTAGAATTCAGACTTTTTCATATTTTAGGACCGTGATATGGGGCATTTACTAATATATTAAGTAACTCTCCCAGTGGGATCTGAGGTAGTACCCTGGGATCAAATGCTTTAATATTCTGCAATTTATTTATTTATTTTTTTAAAAGATTTTATTTATTTTTCAACAGAGAGAGAGAGACAGCAAGAGAGGGAACACAAGCAGGGGAGTGGGAGAGGGAGAAGCAGGCTTCCCACAGAGCAGGGAGCCCGATGCAGGGCTCGATCCCAGGACCCTGGGATCATGATCTGAGCTGAAGGCAGATGCTTAACGATTGAGCCACCCAGGTGCCCTAATATTCTGCAGTTTATTATACCAAAATATTAAACATGATAAGGCCAGGTCAATTTTGGTGCCAAATTTAATGAAAAAACTTTGTCTTCAGAGGGCAGGGATTTTATTTATTTTTTTAAATCTTTTATTTAGTTATTTTTTTTAAGTAGGCTCCATGCCCAATGCTTGAACTCACAACCCTGAAATCAGAGTCACGTGCTCTACCAACGGAGCCAGCCACATGCCCTCAGGGTGCAGGGATTTTAAAGAATCATGGATAAGCATTATGAACTATATTATTATTTTACGTTTAGAATGTATCAAGCGGTTAGAAACACTGAATGGTACCATCTCCCAGTTCTAGTTAACCTCAGACTTAGCAGGAACTACAAGATCTAGCAATTCTTTCAACTATAAAGTAGTCCCCATACTTCCTCTCATCAAGCAGGTCACACCTGGCGTGGTGATTCCCAGAACCCACGGGGTTCTGTGAAGAGCAGTTGGATTTTGGTGAAGTGAAGAGTTGATCCCAGCTAACTTCGAGGTGAAATGTCAGAGCGGTGGCGGGAACCCAGGGCCACCAAGTTCCTGCCCTGTGCTTTCCTCCCCCTGCGGACAGTGTGCAAGGTGAGCATGTACTCCTGGGCACTTTCCTCCCCTGAGTCCCCACGGAGGAGACAGGCTCCGGCTGAAGGATGAGAATAACACATTCCACCTGCTGTGTGTACAAACACGGAACTGAGATTGGACCGTTCTTTCCCCAGCTGGGCTGTGATGACACATCTCATCTTTCCACCCGCCAGACTTTCAGCCACGTCAGGGTGGTGCTAATTGGTCCTTAGAAAGTCCTTGGTGTGAGTCAAGTCCTTGCACTTGTTCTGAAGCCTTTCTCCAGGTAAGCCCTGCCAGGAAGACAGTGGCAAAAAAGAGTTTGCTGGAGGCTCTTGGTACAGCAAAGGTCCAAGGAGTTTCTAGGAAAGTCTCAAAGGCCAGAAGAGAAAGCTCCTGGGCCAGAGTCCATCTCTGCTCTTGGGATGATGCTCTGCTGAAACTGGCAGAGGGACCCTCATGGGCTTTCGAGTATCAAAATCAGGAAACTAGGGGCGCCTGGCTGGCTCAGTCGGTGGAGCACGCAACTCTTGATCTTGGGGTTGTAAGTTCGAGCCCCACGTTGGGTGTAGGGATTATTCAAAAATATTTTTAAAAAATCAGGAGGGGCGCCTGGGTGGCTCAGTCGGCTAAGCATCTGCCTTCAGCTCAGGTCATGATCTCAGGGTCCTAGGATTGAGCCCCGCATCGGGCTCCCTTTTTTTTTTTTTTAAGATTTTATTTATTTATTCGACAGAGAGAGTGAGAGAGTACAAGCAGGGAGGAGTAGTAGAGGGAGAGGAAGAAGCAAGTTCCCGCAGAGCAGGGAGCCTGATGCAGGGCTCGATCCCAGGACCCTGGGACCATGACCTGAGCCGAAGGCAGATGCTTAAGCATCTGAGCCACCCAGGCGCCCCTAAATAAACCTTTAAAAAAAATCAGGAAACCAGAGGCCTCCCTTGTCTCTGGGGTTGCAGGCATCATTTCTGCTTGTCCTTGGGCCCCACGGTCTCTCACTCTCGTCTGTGCTGCAGTCTGTGTCTGTGCTGTTTCCCTTCTCTTGCGGGGGTTTATTCTTTAACTTTTTGTAATACGTGTCCAGTGCAGGAAAAGGAGGAAACTGAGATGAACGTAATCATCCTGACACTTGGGAACAAAGCGAGGCGTTATTCTAGGGGCTCTGCCTGAATCCTGTACCATTCCCTATGACAGCCCTGTGGGGCGGTTCTATTATTGTATCATTCCTGTTCTACAGATGAAGGCACAAAACACAGAGAGAGGAAGTCACTTGCCCCAGGAGCTGGGCAAAGAGGTGGCAGCCTGGGATTTGAACCAAGCAGTGTGGTGTCGGGAGTCCACACCCTTAACCACCACGCCTCTTCGTAATTATTTTATTTTTTATTTTTTAAAAGATTTTATTTATTTGAGACACAGCAAGAGAGGGAGTACAAGCAGGGGAAGCGGCAGGCAAAGGGAGAAGCAGGCTCCCCGCTGAGCAGGGAGCCCAATGCAGGACTTGATCCCAGGACCCTGGGATCATGACCTGAGCCGAAGGCAGACGCTTAATGACTGAGCCACCCAGGCACCCCTTTATAAATATTTTTAATGTAAATTTTTTTCTTTATTATAAAGATATGTGATACTCGAACTCTTTGGTGGTCTTTCTCCCATTTATCATCTTTCGACATCATAAAATAGTCTTCTACAACCTTTCCTTCAAAATGGAAGTAGTCCTGCTTTTTGGTTGTAAAAGTGATAAAGGAAATAAATTTACGTATTTCCTTGTCTGTGCATAAAGTGTCTGTGCAGGGTTACACCAGATGCTGGTAACACTGCTTACCTCCGGAGGGAGCCAGATGGAAGGCAGACACGGATGAGAGGGAGGTGTTTTATCGTATAAATTTCTTTTTTTTTTTTTTTTAATATTTTATTTATTTATTTGACAGCACAAGTAGGCAGAGTGGCAGGCAGAGGGAGAGGGAGAAGCAGGCTCTCCGCTGAGCAGGGAGCTGGACGTGGGACTCGATCCCAGGACCCTGGGATCACGACCCGAGCCGAAGGCAGCCGCTTAACCGACTGAGCCACCCAGGTGCCCCTATCGTATAAATTTCTGCACTCTTGATTGAACTTGCGAATGTAGTGCCTATTTCCAAAAATAAGTAAGTTTTAAAAATAAGACTGATTCATTCTCATTGCCCCCCCCCCCAAAAAATCAAACAATATAGAAAGGCATAAAGTAGGAAATAAATTCATCTTTAAAAAACTCAAGACCCAGAGATAACACTGCTAACATTTTTGCTCTATTTTTTCCAGACCTTTATGGATGAATATACAGACACATGCAGATTGATTTTTACCAAAATGGGACGACGCTGTGTGGTGCTGTTCTGTTACCTGTGTTTTTCCCTTAGGGCAAATCATGGACCACATTCCAGGCAGCCTCATTTTAAATGTCTGCATGGTTTTTAAGTCATGTGAAGTTGGCCAGTTTCCAAAAGATTATTTCTGGCTGAACTGAGAGAGTCCAGCATCTGGACATACGTGCTAGCTGACACCAATTCCTATCACCCCAAACCTGGGCTTTTTAATTTGCTGTGTTCCAGACCCTGGAGAGATCACATCTGGGAAAGGACTGGACCTACTTTCTGTTTGTGATGTTTAAACGATGTCACTTACTCCATAGGTACAAGTACTTCCTACCTGCCCCTGCCCCTCGGCCTTCATGCCCCCCACCGCCGAGACACCAGTGAAAGTAGAGGGCTCTGGTGGGAAGAACCAGTTGGCATGTCCAAGGACCTGCGTTCCCACCTGGGCTGTGCCGCATGCTGTGTGCTCTTGGGCAAGTCCCTTTCCTTCTCTGCAGGACAAAGGTAATAACCTCCACGCTGCCCATTTCACAGTGTTATTTCATTGGAAGACTCTGATGAAGTTACGATTGCAAAAGTAGTATGTAAGATCTAGAACACTGTATACATACAAGCTTCTATTATGAAACTGTGGCCTCTGAACCGGAGCTGTCGAGAAGAACTGTAGACATCAAAACCAGTTGGTCCAGCTTCTTCCTAATGCTGGCTAGTGGAGCTAACACTCCTGTGCTAAGGAGCGAACACACCTTCCAACATTGTACACACTCATCTTTCAAACCAAGGGTTGCAAAGTATAAGAACACAGTGTGGCAAGGGTATGGAACGACTGAGACTCTGCCAGCGCCCCACACAGTGGGTGGGAATGGGGACGGAAACCACCTTTTTGAAGAAGAGCTGGTATCTACTCAAGCAGGTTACCCTGGGGCCCAGAAAGGCCTCTCTAGTTACATAATGCACACATATGCACGCCGGCATTCACCAAACGGCAGTTAGAATGTTTCAAGCAGCCCTGTTCGTAAGAGCCCCAAACTAGCAGCCACCCTTGTGCCCATCCACAGTTAATGGGTGAATTGTAACATTGGCACACGTTCGAATGCTGTCCGGCAATGCACAGGAGAGGTCGTCAACGACAGAGGACAGGGTGGCTCCATCCCACAAACATGCTGAGCGAAAGAAGCCGGAGCCAGAATAAGAGCACAGGACTTGTTTTACTTAGATCTATTGCTGCATAACAGACTACCCCAAAACTTAGTGTCTTCAAGCACCAATTTGCTATTTTTCATGATGGCATGGGACAGCCGTGCAGTTTCTCTTCTGATTTCATCTGCGGCGGCATTCAGCTGTGCGTTTGGCAGGCTGCAAAGGTTCAAGGTGACCTTCATCACACACCTGGCGGTGCTCAGCTCTTCTACACGTGGCCCGGGTCACTCCCTGACATGCAGCAGCTTTCCAAGACAGTCCAAGTGAAGACATAGTCCTGCCGAGGCCCCACCTACAAGTTCACAGCATTTGTTTCTCTGCATTTATTTATTTATTTTTAAGATTTTATTTGAGGGCGCCTGGGTGGCTCAGTTGGTTAAGCGACTGCCTTCGGCTCGGGTCATGATCCCGGAGTCCCTGGATCGAGTCCTGCATCGGGCTCCCTGCTCGGCGGGGAGTCTGCTTCTCCCTCTGACCCTCCCCCCTCTCATGTGCTCTCTCTCATTCTCTCTCACACAAATAAATAAATAAAATCTTTAAAAAAAAAAAAAGATTTTATTTGAGAGAGCAAGCGTGAGTGGGGGTTGGGGAAGGGCAGAGGGAGAGAGAGAATCTCAAGCAGACTCCACGATGAGCATGGAGCCCAACATGGGGCTTGATCTCACGACCCTGAGATCAAGACCTGAGCTGAAATCAAGAGTCGGATGCTTAACTGACTGAGCCACCCAGGCACCTCTGTTCCTCTGCATTTATATTGGTCAAACTAAGTCAGACCTTGCAGATCTGCAGATTCAAGGAGTGGGAAAATAGGCCATACCTAGTGATGAGAAATCACCTTGCAAAGGGCCACACATATAGGGAGGGGAGAAATTTATGGCCCTGTTTCCCATGTGCCACAGTACAGTATGATTCCATGTATGTAAAGCAGAAAAGCAGACAAAATCAATTTATGCTGTTATAGATTCCTTAGCAGCTAGACCTCTAGGGGAAGATGAGGGAGACCATCCAGGCTCTGGGATGTATTACACCTCCTCATCTAGGTTCTGGTTACTAGAGTGTGTTCAGCTTATGGAAAATCAGCAAGCTCTAAACTTAAGGCATCTGAAATTGTTTATGATTGCAATAGTTGAATGAAAAGTAAAAATATATACAGTGGCCTAAAAAGAATGACATTCAGGTGTGCGTGGTTGGCTCAGTTGGTTGGGTGTCTGCCTTTGGCTCAGGTCATGATCGCAGGGTCCTGGGATTGAGCCTTGGTGGGGCTCCCTGCTCAGTGGGAAGTCTGCTTGTCCCTCTCCCTCTGCCCCTCCCCCTGCTTGTGCTCGAGCGCTCTCAAATAAATAAAATCTTTAATAAAAAAAAAAAAAATGAAGTTCATTTCTCTTTCAGGTCACAGTCTAGCTGGTCAGCATTTCACGGTAATTCGGGGCTCCTCTCTTGCTTTTCCATCATCTTGTCCTTATCTGAATAGCTGAAGCTGTTACTTGCAGTCTGAGTTCCAGCTAGTGGGAAGGGACCCACAGGGCTAATCCCAGACAAACACTTCCTTTGGAGCTAATAAAGGAGAAGTTACACACATCACTTCCACTCACAATCCACTGACAAGAATTTATGCTCATGGCCGTGCCTAGCTGGGAATGGAGGCTTACGGGGGCAGCCTGGGCCAAGAGGTGCCAACTTCAGGAAACAGCCAGCACTCTGCTGCATTTTTCACGATGAAGCTTTTCTTCACTCATTCTGTTTTCACAAGGCTACCCAGAAATAGCTAAGTTCCTTTTTCACAGTGTTAAAAGATTAAAAACACCAAATAACCTGAGTTCTATACTTGTAATTCCTGTGTCAAAGTCAAGGGTGTTACAGACTGGAAACATGTCTCTTGATACCAGTGTTGAAAACATTAAATTTCTGCTGCGGCCAAATGGAAGATCCAGAAGTATTTCTTTAGTGACTGTGAACTCAAAACTCCAGGGGAAGTTTCTTTTATAATCATTGCTCAGATGTTAAGTGATGAATCACTGAATTCTATTCCTGGAACCAATATTGCACTGGATGTTAACTAGAATTTAAATTTAAAAAAATTTTTTTAAATCATGGTTCAGGAAGATAGTGATAATGGGGACTTGTCTGATACTTTTGTGCTACCAGTGATATCCACTGTATCACAATACTTTAATAGCTCATAGCTATTTTATTTTTTTAAGTTTTTTTAAAAGATTTTATTGATTTATTTGAGAGAAAACAGAAAGAGCACAAGAGAGGGGCAGAGGGAGAAGGAGAAGCAGACTCCCCACTGAGCAGGGAGCCCGATGCGGGATTCGATCCCAGGAGCCCCGGGATCATGACCTGTGCTGAAGGCAGATGCTCAACTGACTGAGTCACCCAGGTGCCCCTATTTTTTAAAGTCTTAGTTATTTAAGTAATCTCTGCACCCCGTGTGGGACTCAAACTCATGACCCTGTGATCAAGTCACATGCTCTTCTGACTGAGCCAGCCAGGTGCCCCAGCTGGTAGTATTTTCAAGAAAACAATATTTTGAATACAAATTGGGACTTAAATTATAGACAGTCTAGATTATGTGTGAAGAATAGCACTCAAAATTGTATCTTTTCTGGATCATTTTTAACCTTTCAGTAAAAACAAAGATCCTCTTGTAAGATAGTTTCAGCTACCAAAAAAAAAAAAAAGGTGTTAATAATCATGACTCATTTTCCCAAAAAAAAAAATATATATATATTTTTTTTTTTTTTAGGTAATTTCTACACCCAGTGTAGGGCTTGAACTCACAACCCCAAGATCAAGAGTTGCACACTCCACCAACTGAGCCAGCCAGGTGCCCCTCCTGAAATAAACATATTTAACTTATATAAGGAAATACATAAATTTCTTCAAATTTTAAATATATAATTGGCCAGATTCCAAGGGATTATATATTTTCCTGGAAAAAAAGGTCAACTGCCTTTGGAAAATTCCTTTATATGATTTTACAGGGGCATCATGAAGTGTGCAATGAATGTCCAATGAGCAAATTAATGCATTTTAGTAGCTTGTATCTTATGTGCTGAGAGTACCTGATTAGGGCACGTAAAACTGAAAATGCACAGATAGGGAATTTTTACATCAAACAAATGTGTAGAGTTTAAGGAAATAATTTATTGTTAATAGAACCCTGCTAATTCATTCGATTTTCTCACATGTACATTCCCTCCGTTCCCTTTCTTTGGGACCCCCTCCCAACCCACTCCCTTGGATTTTCTGACTTACCGCCGGCCTTCTTTCTAGAAGGGTCAGCTGTAGCACTAACAGTTCAGGATATGCTAGGATTTGCCCTGAGATATCTGTGTACTGTTCCTGGGCACCTGGCCAGGAGGATCTCCTTGGAACCAAAAAGTTAATAATGGTCTAGAAAATACAAGTGTCATGGTCTATGAATTTCTAAAATGAACTTTGTAACATCATGCAAAGACAAAGGAGTGGAAAGGAAAGTATTCTGGCTTTGAGTTGGGCAGTCCCCAGTTCAAATCTCAGTTTTTCCTCCTCATTAGTACAGTGGTATCCCTGCCTGTCAAATCTCCGTTCTTCCCCTTCCTACCTCCGTGTGTAACCTGGGGCAAAGGACTGAGTGTCCCTGGGCCTCAGCCGCCGGCTCTGTGACACGGGAGTAACGAGGCCTGTAGTGAGAATAAGCATATTCAGCGAGCTGCAGGTGCTCAGGAAAGTAGCTCCTCTCCCACTACCCCCTTGTCCTCCCAGAGCTCAAAGATCTGTAACCTAAGGAATCAAAGGGAAGCCAAACAAGGACTGAAGCTTTACAAGTAAGATCTAAGGAGAACGGGTGAAGGGATGTGTTTAGTGAGGGAAAGAAGAGTGTTTAGTCCAGACAGAGAACAATAAATAACTATGGCCACCCTCTGTAAGCACCCGCTACCTTGCTGGGCATTTAATACAGTTTTACCCGGTCCTCGGGACAGCACTGTGAGGAACGTACGATTTAGTTAGTGAGGAAACTGAGATTTTATAACACCCAAGATCATTCAGCTGAGTGCAGAAGTGGAGATTCAAACTCAGATCCTCCCACGGGGAAGCCAGCCCTATAAGAAGCAGGAGGGACACAAAGACAATGGCTGTAAGTCACTGGTATCAGGGACAGGCAGGGACCAGAGAAGACAAGCGCAGTCTTTCTTTGTCTCGGACTCCGTTCCTTTATGTGGGGGCTCTCCTGAAGGCAGGAGGGACTCTACCTTCCCGGAAGGAAAATGGGCTTGTGAGCGCCATGCTGGGAATGGATCTCCGGGGGCCACACAGGCTGGCCTGAGCACCAAGTCCCTCCTCAACGAGGGGGACTCAGTGGCTGGCCTACAGTTGAGTCCATCCCTCTGTTCTATGTTCTTTTTTTTTTTTTAAGAGTTTATTTATTTATTTTAGAGAGAATCTCCAGCAGACTCCCTGCTGAGCATGGAGCATGACATGGGGCTTGATCCCATCACCCCAAGATCATGGATCAAGCTGAAATCGAAGAGTCGGACGCTCAGCTGCCTGAGCCACCCACGCGCCCCTCTATATTCTACTGCTGTTGCAGACTCTCCTTCACCTCACACTGGTCATCCCTAAGAGTTTATATAAAATGAAATAAAAATATTAAAATGTACAAATTTTTTTAGCCTTCATTTCTGGAAACTCTCCATTTCTTTGTGCACAGAACAGGTCAGACAGCTAGGATTCGGGGCAAGGCCCTGCGGTCGTCAGCCTTTTCAAGCCACCTGGGGTCTAATTTTCATGCCGCCTGAGCACTGGTCTCGGACCCGCCACCTGCACTCTGCTGCTCTTCCGAGTGGAAGCCCAGACTTCTTCACCTTGCTGAGGAGCATGGTGAGCTGGAGCTGAATGTCATGTCTACAACCCAGGTCCTCTACGGAGCTGCGCTCCCCTCTCCCGTCTGGGTAACTGTGAGGCCACCTGAACGGTGTCGCTCCCCCTGCGGCTTTTCCTTCTGTGGAGACATAGAATAGGTCAGTCTGATACACTCCACCCCGTGTTCCGACTCACAGAGGCCTATCATGTTTCTAAACGGCACCTGGGCTTAAATTGGCTTCTAACCCTGATACACCTTCTGAGTGAACGTAAGCAGAGAATCGCACATCACCCTCCCCGCGAGATCACCGGGAAACACAAAGCCACACCAAGAAAGGACGGGCCACAGTTTGATATTGTCCAGTGAGTGTCTCCTGGCCTCAGAATACTGCCACTTCTCGCAGCTCCAGCCCTCGGCTGTGCTCCACTCTGAGCAGGTGAATTCCTCTGCTGAAACTTGCACACAGTAAGGAGACGGTGTCGCCAACAGCCAGGGAAGTCAAAGGTCCTGATCCATCCAGGGACAAGGTGAACAGGCAGGCTGGGGGAGGAAGAGGGAACCAGCAGCTCAGGCCAAGGGCGCAGCATCATGGGACGCGAGGTCTCTGTGAGAAACCCGTGTAAACAAAGCGTGTGCTCTCCATGTCTAACCCAGGTAAGAGCCGCATCCCTGCTCCAGAGGACCGTGCACCCGCGCGGAGGTCAGACTCAGATCGGCCGCAAGGCTTCAACTCCAGAGAATGGCACATGGACCAAACAAGGTGGGGATCCCTGAGATAACCGTTCAGACAGTCAGGGCCTCGCCTGCAAGGACGTGTGAATACACTGCCCTCAGTTCCCACCCACCCAGAGAACAGAGCAGGGGGCCAGGGCAGAGGAAAACAGAGGCGATGCTGATCTTCAGCTGCTGGCTTCTGGGGTCTTGCTCCCTTCAAGACCAAGGAGATTGGGACCTGAAGGGGAATCTGCGGGCCTCCAGCTGACCCGGTCTGCCTCCGTCCCCGTCTCGGGGGCTGCTCTTCTGAGAACTATAGGTGCACATCTGGGGGGCAGGGCAGCACTTCCAGACCTTGTTCTCCCCGGTGTCAGGTTTATGAGCATTGAACCTGGCAGCAGCTGCCCCCCCAACCTCCCAGAGCTGTCACACGGGGCAGCTGGTGAGGGCACCTCCAGGTTTGGCTCACCTACCACTAGACGTGATCTCACATCTTTTCTCTGAGGGGGCTATCTTATCCTCCCCTGCTGGGAGCTGAGTTTCTAGAACATTACTGTAGGAGGGACTGGTTGTGAGATTCTCTAAGTTAACACTATTCCTGTGTCTGACAGAACCCCGGGTCCAGCACAAAATAGTCTGGAGGCACTGGGGTACTGATAAGGAAGAAAAAAAAACAGCCACCTCTACTCATAGCATATGCCACGCTTTGTGGTGCAAATACTCCCACTATGACCATATTAAATACTCCTGAATATTTAACAATCAGCCAGTAGCAGTGGGCTGTGGCATATTTCACTGAGGACTGTGGGGAGCTGCGTTCCCTAAAACATCTTTTTCTCTGGTGCTCTGAAGTGTTATGACCTGACTGTCATCTCAAATCTTAGCTGCAGCATCAAAACAGGGCAGTCTTGCTCTACGTCACCCCCACCATGAGCTGAGACTCTCATTTTAGTCCTTAAAAAGTGAATCTGAAAATGACAATCCTTGTTTTCTTTGCCAGACATTTTGAGTATCACGTGTTAAAACCTGATGGAAGAACTTCAAGTAGAAAGAAAACTAAGAGCCAAGTATATTTGAGCTCTCAGGAACAAGTCTCTACAACGTGGTACCAGGGCTCATGCAGTGATGGCTTCCAGCCAGGGGTTCAACAGAATCCTGGTATCTTAGTGTCATCTCTTAACCACTAGGGGACTGGATAGTGGCAGGACAGGGCTGTTTTTTTATTTGCTGAGCCTCAGAAAGAAAGAGTTTCAAGGAAGCTTTTAAGACTCCATGTGTCTTTGAGAAGCACCACCAGCAGGCTCCTTACCTCCAGTATCTTGGTTCCAAATCTTCACTTTACAGTCATGCGATGAGGTAGCAATTATAGGCATCGAGGCCAGTGCTCTTGGTAGAAAGACGCAGGATGCAACAGTCTGGAAATGCCCCTTATATTCACATATTCTGTTCCGAGTCTGCCTTAGGTCCCACAGCTGCAGAGTAATGACATAGGCTAGCTCATACATACATATTTCTCTAGCTTCATACATGCTACCTTCACTGATCTCCACCTCCCCACCTTCTCATCACCCACCTATCCCCCTACTTACCTACTCATGTAGCTACCCCTCATCTTCATCCATCCCATCCACATATGAAATCATCCATCCATCCAGTGATTATTTTAAACATCACCGATCTCAGACAACCATGGGTAAGGATGTGCCAGAAGGGTCCCTGCCTTCCTCATTAATGTCATGGTTAGGGAAGTGAAAGCTCCAAGTCCTACAGCATGATGGGACAGCATGGGGTTGCCTACTTTTTTTTTTTTTAAGTTCTTTTATTTATTTAAGTAATGTCTACGCCCCATGTGGGGCTCAAACTCACGACCCCAAGATCGAGAGTCTCGTGCTCTTCTGACTGAGCCAGCCAGGTGCCCCAGGGTTGCCTACTTTCTACGACAGTTCAAGAGCTACCTGACATCAGCCTCTTGGTGTCTGTGGCTTCTGTGGAGACCCCACAGTTAGGGGCACCTTCTCATAAGTACACAGAGGTGCAGACCTTCTGATTTATTGCCTGCATGCTGAACCTTGGGATATGAAGATGAGACTCTCCAACAAAGGAGGTGGCAGTCCTGCCAATCCCACTCTTGTTGACACGATCAGACCATAGCTAGAGAACAAGGTTCAGGGAGGAGAGCAAACCGAATTGTGTCCAAAAAATAATGAAGTCACTGGACACCATGTAATTCAGGAAAACAACATTCAGAGAGGACAGTGATCTGAATTGTGTCCGAAAAATAATGAAATCACAGGACACCGTGTCAGTTGTAGGGGCTGGAAATGCTTAGCTTGGTGAAGAGATGCTACATCAATAGCCTGGGATTCAATACCTCAAAGTACCACTTACTAGAAGTGTGGTCTTGTGCAAGAGATTTCAACTTGCCATGCCTCTATTTGCTCATGTGTAAAATGGGAATTATAATAGAACCTAACTCATGAGGTTGTTGTAAGGATTAAATGAGATAATGCATGTAATGTGCTCAGGCCAGTGCCTAGTATGTGATGTTCGGTACAATGGGAGCTCTAATTGTTCTATTTGGACTAGATGCCCCTTTTAACCTATATTCTACAATGAGGAATCCAAGGTACTTTGGAGGAGCCAATGCAATCTAATCCAAAATGACTTGCGAGGAAAGGTATATGGGTAAGGGTTGGGATGGGCCGTTGACCAACACTGGGGCCTCAAACTCCCTGAAGAGCTTGAGCCTCCTTTACTGTGACCACAGGTACAGTGGGAATACACTTGGCTCTTCAAATAGTCCCTCCCCTTTCTAAGCTCTGCTGGGAGCAGGGACATTAGCAAGCTGGTTCTGTGTTGAGCACCTTCCTATCTTGACTCTCATCCCATCCCTTTGTCTACTACCAATTCAGAGAGCCCAAGGCTAATGGAGGTTTCTTGAGAGATGCATCTGGAATGCAAAGGCTCACTTACAGTATGCACTTGGAATAGGCCTGAGCCATTAATAGAGCTGACCTGTGTAGCCCAGTACAGACGGGAGGTCGGAGGAAGTACTTTGCTCATCAGCAACCAGACCCCCAGACCCCCAGAATCTCTTACCGTGGCTTCACAGCCTTCCCCTCCAAAGCCGCTGCTGCAGGAGATACACTTGTGTCCGTCCTCACTGACCTCGCAGTAGGTCTGAATATGCTGCTTTGTGGGAAATATATGAGCTACCTGCAGCCCCCGGCTGTCCCATAATCTGCAAGAAATGACCGCAGGATATGAATCTGTCGGCTCTTTGCTGCTTCAGCCAGTCTGATAGAATGTCATGATTTACGTACAATCAGGAGTATGAACCAGATCAACCTTGGAGACCCCAAAGCTGCCAGGAAATAACCAAACTGAATGACATCTGAGTCCTTTCTAGTTTGAGATACAGTTAATAGGAATTTAGACCAAGCATCTTAACTGTATAAGTTAATTTGTTAATTTGGCCCTTTGGGATACTACTTTCAAGGGACAAGAGGATATTTCTGTGCCTGTGACTTAATTTTTTTAAAAGATAGTTATTATGATCCAGAGGAGCAGTCACCATTCCAGAATCAGATAGAATAGACTGCAGTCCTTGGCCTACTGGGCCACGAGGTCCCCGGGGGAGTGTTTTATTCGGCCTCTCATCTCATTTTCACCTCTTTACCTCATTCTTCCTATTTTCTAAGTAGAATGAATCTCTTATGAGATCCAGACTTTCTCGTTGTGCTTTCTACTCAAGAACGATTTACTTCATTTGACTCTCTTGATGCAGATTCTGACCCCATTTCCCCAGACAAGGCTTCACCTGAGGCCTGAGTGATTGAGAACATCCGGCGCCAAGCAAGGGTGGCAAGTGGAGCCAGGCAGCTCAAAGCAGGGGGACAAGCAAGTGACCAGGTCCGAGGTCAATCTGAATATTTTCACACAGGGGGCGAGGGTGGGGCCAGACAGAGTCAGCTGCTTCAGAACCATCCAGGACAGGCGCTTTTTCCTGGCCCCACCTCTTGCCATTCAACCTCTACCCAGATGGTCCAGGAGGCCAGGTCAGAGAGACCCCAGCCCCAGCAAGGGGCAAAGGGGCAGAAGGCCCTGGGCAGGCACAGCAGTGTGGAGAAGCAGAGGGGGAAAGGAGTCATATGAGCACGGGAACCACAAACCTTCACCAGAAACACCTTCACAGCTGCTCAGTAAGCCCACCTGATGGTTTTATCTTCAGAAGTCTGTAGTACATATGGTTGGTGGGGGACCCAGCGCAGGTGAGTGACCTGGAAAAAGCAAAATTTTCAAAACTTCTCACTGCCAAGGCATTCTTCTATGGCAGTTCCTGTAAACTGTGCTAAATAGCATCTCCTCACCACTTCTCAAGGATGCTGACGCGTACGTTTGACTTGCAGGGAGTGTGTGTTCTGCAGATACCCACCAGTCATGCCCACCAGTCATGCCCACCGGTGTGCCCTGGATCAGCAGCAGCAAAATGGTAGCAGCCGGGCCAGTCGTGAGTACAGAATGCATGCAGGCACGCACACACGTGGTGGGGAACTGCTGGTGGGTGGCAGCTAAGGAGAGCAGCCCCCCGTTCTATATGGGACCACTGAAACCCTAGTCTAAGGCCTCACAGGGTTCAGGGCATGTTCTTTCTTCTCATCCCTGTAGCCCCCTCCTGGATAGGCACAAAAGAGGTTTCAAAACAACCCAAGATGACAGGATTTTCTTCTAGCAACCTCCACAAATATGGAGGGCATAGGGTGAGCATACCTTGCCATGGACAGTTGTCTTCAAAATTGGAAAAGATGACCATGAGTGATATTTAATGATCACTAAAGGAACATCTATCATGTCAGGTCATAGGATTCTCTCCATTTCATAAATGAAGACATTGACACTCTAAGTGACTTTCTTGGAGTAACACAGCTAAAATGTGATGGATCTTGGGGTGCCTGGCTGGTTCAGTTGGTAGAGCGTGTGACTCTTGATCTCAGGGTTGTGAGTTCAAGCCCCATGTTGGGTGTAGAGATCACTTAAAAAAAAATAAAAAGGTGATGGATCCATAATTTGAACTCAGGTATGACTGACCTCAGAGGCTGTGGAGTTTATATACCAGTCTGCTGGTATATAACATTGGTCTTCATAAACACGGCAAATTATACATAAAGCAAAGGGTCATGCTTGTTTCTCTGTGCATAAGCTGTGAGATCCTGGAGGACAGGGGCTGTGTCCTAGGCCACTAACCCTGCTCCTAGCAGAGCAGATATGGAATAACACATTTTGAGGGAATAAATGAGGACACACTTAAAATTCCAATATGAACTAGTGGAGGTGTTCTCTGGAGCAGAAGACTTTATTTATCTTTTATTTGTTTTAAAGATTTTATTTATTTATTTGTCAGAGAGATAGAGAAAGCAAGCACAAGTAGGGGGAGTGGCAGGCTTCCCGCGGAGCAAGGAGCCCGATGCGGGGCTCAATCCCAGGAAGCTGGGATCATGACCTGAGCTGAAGGCAGATGCTTAACCGACTGAGCCACCCAGGCATCCCTGGAACAGAAGACTTTAAAGAGATCATCCAGCCTGATAACCCTGAGAGGCCAGGGTCTGACAGAGAGTTCAGGGTGAGTAGTAATGAGGCCCCAACCTCTACTGCCTGGTGTATCTCCTGATCTCTCTCCCAGGCTCTTTGCCTCACCCCATGCTCCCTTCTGCTGTCCCACTCTCTACCAACTTTGAGTCCCTACCAGGTTCCTTGAGATGGAAGCTCTCTCCACACACCGTCCGGTCCCAACGTCCCAGAGAAGCAGGGTGTTGTCCCGAGAGCCAGTGCACAGCTGTGACGAGTCTGGGGGAGCAAGGGAGAGATGGTCCATGAAATGGGCCTGGCACGGGGCTTTTCAGAAGGTACAACAGGGAGCGCCCAGGTGGCTCAGTCGGTTGAGCATCCGACTCTTGGTTTCAGCTCAGGTCATGAGCTCAGGGTCATGAGATCAAGCCCCAAGTCGGGTCATAGGATTCTCTCCCTGGGACAGAGAATGGGACTCTGCTTCTCTCCCTGTCCCACTGCCCTTCCCTCCACCCCTGCTCACGCACACTCTTTCTAAAAATAAATAAATAAATTTTGGAAAAAAAGGAGGGGCGACTGGGTGGCTCAGTTGGTTAAGCATCTGCCTTCGGCTCAGGTCATGATCCCAGGGTCCTGGGATCGAGCCCCGTGTCAGGCTCCCTGGTCCACAGGAGTCTGCTTCTCCCTCTGTCTCTCCCCCTGCTTGTGCTCTCTCCCTCTAATAAATAAATAACTCTTTAAAAAAAAGAGAGAGAAAGAAAGTACAACGGTGTTGGGGAGAGGTCTGTTTGACTTTACCTGGACTCACAGCCAATCCAGTGACCACCATGGCGTGGCCAGAGAACTGCTGCCTTGGCTGGGAAGGGCCACGCAAGTCCCACATTGTGACTGTCCTGTCACGAGAGCCGCTGAAGAACTGGCTGGATCTGGGAATACAGGCTATCTGCTCAAGAGAAAAAAAGTCCCAGTGTGCTTGTTTGATTGGCCTTGGAAATGGGCAACAGGCCTGGGGCTGCAGGTGTCAGAGCCCGAGGCTCTCCCCCGTCCCTGTTGGGGTGGGAATACATTGCATCTGGGTGTCAGTACCCTACTCTGCGCTGTGAGCTGAGCAGATGATGGAGTCTGCATCTCAATTCCGATTTTCAGTTCATTGAGGGGGATTTCAGGGAAGGGCATTGTAGAGACTGGCATTCTCTATCATCTTTGCTGGAAGCTTACGCTGCCCTGTAATGCTTTTTTAGCAAATTAATTTTTATTTAACTGTTCTTGGCTTTTTAAAAATTTCCCCAACTAGAAGTTTCCTGAGTATAGAGATTTTATCATTAATTTATTTAAAATTATCATTATATTATTATATATTGTATGATAAATTATTATTATATATAATAAATTATTTATACATAAGTTATAAATGAATAAATTTTATCATGTATTATTTATTTATTTTTCTAGCTACAGTAAACACACAGGCAACCTTCAGTACCTGTCCCTGTTGAGTTAGGATAGGCAGGGAGAATTCTCTATTTACCACCTGAGCTATTAAGGGCTTAGTGACAAACTAAATCATGTCTAATATGCTTGTAACCATAGCTAAGGGAATGGTTTGCTCTGCTTTTCCTCGAGTAGGGCTTCACGGCATCAAATGAAGCTCTTACATTTTCTTAAGACTGAATATCCCATCCCTCTTACTAACTAGAGCTATTAGATACTCCTTTATTCAGTTCCAAATTCCCTCCACGATAATGATCATTTGATAATTACCTTAGTGATCTCTCGTTCATGTCCTCTGAACCTTTTCACCACATTTCCACTTTTCCAGTTATAGGCCACCACTGTCTGCAGAGAGTCATTAGGGTCATTAGAATCTCTGTAATATTTTATGTGAATTTCTATTTAACTGAAGCAAGCCTTTACTTCATTATCTACCTAATTTATCGCTCTCTGTCAAGGGTCTTGTATTAGGGCTTTATTGTTATAACCTTCATCCTGTCCCCCTACATTGACTTCCTTTTCTTTCCTCCTGACCGGGGCGCTGTCTCTCTGCAAGGCAATGGACCACTGCTCTGGGCCTTACTGACGGGTTCGGGAGGACACCCCACAAGGGGAACGGACTCAACCTGAGGTTCTGGTCATAGATGCTGAAGTAGAATTCTACATGGGGTTAGAGTTTTTTCCCCTAATTGTTTTGTACTTTTATTTTAGTATATTTAAAAAAATTTGCTATCTTAAAAAAAAAATTTACTGGGTGCCTGGGTGGCACAGTCAGTTGAGCATCCCACTCTTGGTTTCAGCTCAGGTCATGATCTCTTGGCTCATGGGATCGAGCCCCACGATGGGCTCCGCGCTCAGCAGGGAATCTGCTTCTCCCTCTGCCTCTCCTCTTCCCTCCCCCACCCCGCTCTCTCTCTCTCAAATAAATTAAATCTTAAAAAAAAAAAAAGAATCTGTGAAATACAGTATGAAAATGAGAGGAATTAAAAGAATCTACATTTTTGCTGTCAATGTCTTAGCTGTGAGTCCTATGATAGATGCAAATATGGGGGGAGAAGCAACCAGATTCAGTGACAGTGGGGGAAAGGACAGAAACAGAAGGGAAGAATCATAATGCTCACCAGTGTAGAGATTTTGACAAAAGAGCAGCATAAAAGAGACTGGAAGTCTCCTTTTTAAAAAAATATTTATTTATTTATTAGAGAGGGAGAAAAACAGAGAGAGCGAGCACACAAGGGGTGGGGGCAAAAGGAGAGGGGGAGAGAATCTCAAGCAGGCTCCAGCTCCCCACTGAGCGTGAAGCCTGATGGCAGGGCTCGATCTTACGACCTTGAGATCATGAACTGAGCCGAAATCAACAGTTGGCTGTTTAACCGACTGAGCCACCCAGGGAACCCCAAGGAAGTTTCCTTTTGATGACAAATAGCTCCTGTGTCAGTGTGTGGGTATGAAAATGGCTTGGTCGGGGCGCCTGGGTGGCTCAGTCATTAAGCGTCTGCCTTCGGCTCAGGGCATGATCCCAGGGTCCTGGAATCGAGCCCCACGTTGGGCTCTCTGCTCAGCGGGAAGCCTGCTTCTCCCTCTCCCACTCCCCCTGCTTCTGTTCCCTCTCTCGCTGTGTCTCTCTCTGTCAAATAAATAAAATCTTTAAAAAAAAAAAAAAAGAAAGAAAATGGCTTGGTCAGAATAATACTTGCCATTTATAAAAAGCATATGGGCGATCTGGCACATCACTGAAGATCTTGCCACCTAATCCTCACAACTGTCCTGTGTCCTGTGAGGCTGGCATTATCACCCTCATTCCATGGATGTGGAGACTGAAGCTCACGAACAGTAAATGACCTCCTCAGAGGAACCGGAAGGGGAAGAGCGGGGACTTAAAGCCAGTCTTCCTTAGTCTAAAGCCTATGGTTTTACACTACTCAACATTGTTGCCAGAAACGCAGAACCAACGCTTCCTTCCCAAATCTCTTCCCTTCTCCACAATAAGCTGGTTCCCTGGGAAGCGCCACAAACCCACCTTATCTTTTCCTCCAGAGACACACAGGTCTGAGTTCAGAGCAGCAACGACAGAGACACTATCCACGTGAGCTGGGCTATACTCCAGACAAGATTTAGTTTGAGTTCTCTCTTCTATAATCCCGTCGGGCCTGCTAAAGACAGGATGGCAAATGAGAGGCCCTCTGTTACGGAGTGTGCAGCACGGCATGGGGAAGGCGTGGGCTACGGGAGAGGCCAGGCTGAGGAAAACATCTGGGAAAGGAGTACAGAAGGAGACCCACGGTCATTGCCAGAAATGGGATTATTAATGCTGAGCATGCTCAGAACAACCGAAGGACTAGAATCCGATAAAGAGGAAACCTGAAGCCAAGAAGCCAGGAGTCTTTGCTCACCTAGAGCTTATTCCCAAAGATGCCAGGCCTGTCTCTGAGTGGCTGCAGACACTAGCTAATCAGCTGCTTCTCATCCAAAAGAAAACAGACCAAACTAACTGTTCAGGGAAGGTCATCAGCAATCGCTCTGGGCCTTCTCTTTCTTTAGGAGAGAATTTTAATGCGACATGATAAAACTTGGGATCCCAATGTAGTATTGCTGTACCTGTATTTATAAGTGCTGTGTTTGAGCTTGCTTTGCAGTTTCCCCATCCCTGCACAGAACCGCCCCAAAACCTTGTGAGAAGGAGCTCGTTTCAGATGGCCGCTGAGCCAGCAGCATCCCTTGTGGCTGCTGGACGTTGTCCTCCCTGCTTGGTGGAAAGAATGCATACTGTTAATGTTGTTAGGCATGATGATGGTAGTCTGGTGATGTAAAAACAAAGCCTATTTTATTTATTTATTTGACAGAAAGTGAGAGCGCACAAGCAGGGGGAGTGGCAGAGGGAGAGGAACAAGCAGACTCCCCCCTGAGCAGGGAGCCCAGTGTGGGACTCGATCCCAGGACCCTGGGATCATGACCTGAGCCGAAGGCAGGTGCTCACCCAACTGAGCCACCCAGGCACCCAAGCCTTCTTTTTTTAAAGACTAATTCATTGCTCTCATTTGCTTTTCTTCTTTCCCTTGCCTCTTCTTACGGCCCTGGGAATGCACCCTCCCATAAAGCATTAGCAGATCAGCAAAAACAGAAACAAAATTAATTTTAAAAATACAAAGAGGTTTCTTGGGGCACCTGGGTGGCTCAGTAGGTTAAGCATCTGCCTTTGGCTCAGGTCATGATCCCAGGGTCTGTGATCGAGCCCCGCGTGGGGCTCTCTGCTCAGCAGCGGGACTGCTTCTCCCTCTCCCTCTGCCTGCCGCTCCCCCTGCTTGTGCACTCACTCTCTCTGTCAAATAAATAAGTAAAATCTTTTTTAAAAATACAAAGAGGCTGGGGCGCCTGGATGGCTCAGTCATTAAGTGTCTGCCTTCGGCTCAGGTCATGATCCCAGGGTCCTGGGATTGAGCCCCGCATTGGGCTCCCTGCTCGGTGGGAAGCCTGCTTCTCCCTCTCCCGCTCCCCCTGCTTGTGTTCCCTCTCTCGCTGTGTCTCTCTCTGTCAAATAAATAAAATCTTTAAAAAAAACATACAAAGAGGTTTCTCAACAAGTTAAACATAGAATTACCATATGATCCAATAATTCTGCTCCTGGGAAGATAGCCAAAAGAATTGAAAGCAGGTGTTCAAACAAAATTTATACATGAATGTTCATGGCAGCACCGATTTACAATGGCCAAGAAGGGAAAACAACCCAAATGTCCATCAATGGATGAATGAACAAACAAAATGTGGTGTATCTGTACAATGAATATTATTCAGCCATAAAAAAGGAATAATGTACTGAAATATAGTATAACATAAATGAACCTTGAAAAGATCATACTAAGCAGAAGAAGCTAGACACAAAAGGCCACATATTGTATGATACCATTTATATGAAATATCCCTAGTCAGAATCTAGAAAGAAAGCAGATGAGTGGTTGCCAAGGGTTGGAATGATGGGGGAACAGGGAGTGACTACTTTAATAGGTACAGAGTTTCCTTTTTGGATAACGAAAATGTTCTGGAACTAGACAGTGGTGATGGTTCCATAACATTGTCTATGTACTAAATAAGAATAAATTTTATGTTATACATATTCTACCATAATAAATACTAGGAACGTGTATTTGAAACTAATAGTTTTTACCAGTGAAGCTTCTTGAAAAGAGCCTTAGTTATTCTAAAAGGTCATAACCTTCCTAGCTTGCTGATTTGTTTTTAAATAATTTCATGTGACACTTGTCTAAATCAGTGTGCCAGGTCATGAGGTTATTATGTAGTAACAATGAGATACAAGGGGCACTTGGCTAGCTCAGTCGGTAGAGTATGCAACTCTTGATCTCAGAGTCACGAGTTCGTTCAAACCCCATGTTGGGCATGGAGCCTACTTTAAAAAAAAAAAAGATGTGAGAGCTGATGACACTAAATGAGACAATACAGGTAATGACCTAGACCAGTAGTTCTTAATGTGATCTGAGGACTGATGGGGATTCCTGCGACCTTTTCAAGGCATCTGCCTCTCCCTCTGCCCCTCCTCCCTACCTCCCCAACTCAACCTCTCTTGTGTGTGTGTGCTCTCTCTCAGATAAATAAATAAAATCCTTTTTTTTTTTTAAAGATTTTATTTATTTATTTGACAGAGAGACACAGTGAGAGAGGGAACACAAGCAGGGGGAGCAGCAGAGGGAGAAGCAGGCTCCCCACTGAGCAGGGAGCCTGATGTGGGGCTCGATCCCAGGACCCTGGGATCATGACCTGAGCCGAAGGCAGACGCTTAACGACTGAGCCACCCAGGCACCCCAATAAATACAATCTTAAAAAAATAAAATTATTATTTGGGGGGAGGAAGGGGGAGAGAGAGAGAATCCTTTTTTATTTTTTTATTTTTTATTTATTTATTTTTTTTTTTAAAGATTTTATTTATTTATTTGAGAGAGAGAGAGAGCACATGAGAGGGGGGATGGTCAGAGGGAGAAGCAGACTCCCCGCCAAGCAGGGAGCCCCGTGCGGGACTCGATCCTGGGACTCCAGGATCATGACCTGAGCCGAAGGCAGCCGCTTAACCGACTGAGCCACCCAGGCGCCCTATTTTTTTATTTTTAAAGATTTTATTTATTTATTTAACAGACAGAGATAGCGAGAGCAGGAACACAAGCAGGGGGAGCGGGAGAGAGAGAAGCAGGCTTCCCACCGAGCAGGGAGCCCGATGCGGGGCTCAATCCCAGGAGCCTGAGATCATGACCTGAGCCAAAGGCAGACGCTTAACGACTGAGCCACCCAGGCACCCCGAGAATCCTTTTTTAATAAACAATTTATTTATTTATTTATTAGAGAGAGCACGGGCAGGGGTGGGGGGACAGTGGGGCAGAGGGAGAGGGAGAAGCAGACTCCCCGCCGAGTGGGGAGCTGGATGCGGGGCTTGATTCCAGGACCCTGAGATCATGACCTAAGCCGACGGCAGACAATCAACTGAGCAACCCAGACTCCCCAAGAGAGAGAATCCTAAGCAGGCTCTGAATCCAACACAGAGCCAGACACGGGGCTCCATCTCATGACCCTGATATCATGACTGAGCTGAAATCAGAGATGGACGCTTTAACAGACTGAGCCACCCAGGTGCCCCTAGGAAATGAGTTTCTTATAGGCATGACCAGCCCAGCTCTAGGAAGAATGGTCTACAGGAAGAACAGCAGCTAAAATTCACCAAATATTGTCAATGATACCATTAAAAAACAGTGTTCCAGAAGAATTTCAGCCTACATTTTGAAAAGCTGTCAGAATTGACCTCCGGACAAGATAGGTAACTGTACAGAAGCAGAGCGCAGTGACAGGAACGTTGTGTGTGACACCAAGAACCCTGGGCTCCAGCCCCAACTCTACCTCATTCCACTGTGTGTCTTTGAGTTCCTCCATTCCCTGCTCTGCACCTCAGCTTCCCCATCTGTAAGTGAGGACACCAGATTAAATCATTTTTAGTAGACTGTGTGTTCCATGAGAGGAAGAAGTCTACCATATTCATCTTTGTACCTCAAGTGGCTTGCACAGTGTGGCAAAAACATTTCTTGTTAAGTAGTGTGAATCTAAGGTCCCTTCTAGTTCAGACATTCCAGGATTCTCTATAATAAGTATACCATATGCTACCAGAAAAAACTCCAGGATAATTTTCAAAAACCTTGGGATGTTGTATTGCTTATAGACAGATAGAGGTTGCAGGGCTTCCTATCTGCAAGCATAGCCCGTTTTTCAACATTGTCATCAAACCAAGGACAGATGCCATCCATAGATCTAGGTCACCAGAAACAGCAGATGCTATAAATGGATTGGCTTTGCTTAACACTGATTGGATTCTTAGCTGATATCTTCAGAGAGCCATATTTCCCATCTGAAGAGCACTCACAGGACATTCTAAGCAAAAGATAACTTTTAGAATTACTTACTCCCCAAACCAATTGGATTTTTTTGGTGAGCTGCCACATTCAATGCTTTGTAATGTTTATCCTTTGGAAAATAGTTCAGGCAGCAACTTCCTAATCTCTGTAATTACTGAAAAGACGCTTAAATTAATCTCTTCCCTAAGATTATGTTTGTACTGAAAGGAGATTCACATGGTAAATAAAGACCTTGTTTATTTATTTTTTTAAAATGTTTTATTTATTTATTCATGAGAGTCAGAGAGAGAGAGAGAGGCAGAGGCAGAGGGAGAAGGAGGCTCCCCGCCCAGCAGGGAGCCCAATGCGGAACTCGATCCCAGGACCCTAGGATCATGACCTGAGCCGAAGGCAGATGCTCAACCATCTAAGCCACCCAGGCACCCCAGACCTTGTTTAATGAAAAAGATTGTTAAGTGTAGTTTTCCCTCACAAAGAAATAAATATCTTACAAAATTCCAAGATCATATAAGTGGCACATTTCCAACAATTATGGAAAATATACCATAATGTTAATTATACATCTATTTTTATTTTCATTTATTTAAGTAAGTTCTACACCCAACGTGGGGCTTGAACTTATGCCCGAGATCAAGAGTTGCGTACTCTACCAACTGAGCCAGCGAGGTGCCCAGATATATCTATTTTTAGATATACAAAGTAAGGGGGCACCTGGCTGGCTCGGTCATCAGAGCATGCGACCCTTGATATTGGGGGTGTGAGTTCAAGCCCCACACTGGGTGTAGAGATTATTAAAAAGAAAATATATTTTTAAAAGATTTTGTTTATTTATTTGCCAGAGAGAGAGAAAGAGAGCACAAGCAGGGAGAGTGGCAGGCAGAGGGAGAAGCAGGCTTCCTGCTCAGCAGGGAGCCCAGTGCGGGACTCGATCCCAGGACCCTGGGATCATGACCTGAACCAAAGGTAGGCACTTAACCGACTAAGCCACCCAGACATCCCTATTAAAAAGAAAATCTTAAAATATATATATACACACACACACACACACATATATATCCCCTACTTTATTTTTTTTTAATTTGAGAGAGGGCAGAGCTAGAGAGAGAGAGAGAGCATGCATGAGCTGGGGGGAGGGGTAGAGGGAGAAGCAGACTCCCTGCTGAACAGGGAGCCCCGATGATGAAGCAGGGCTTGATCCCAGGACCCTGGGATCATGACCCCAGCCGAAGGGGTCCCTTTTATTATTATTATTTTTAAAGATTTTATTTTAGGGGTGCCTGGGTGGCTCATTCAGTTGACTGTCTGCCTTTGGCTCAGGTCATGATCCTGGGGTCCTGGGATCGAGCCCCGCATCGGGCTCCCTGCTCAGCGGGGAGTCTGCTTCTCCCTCTCCTCCCCACTCATGCTCTCTGTCACTCTCTCTGTCTCTCTCAAGTAAATAAATAAAATCTTTAAAAAATATATATTTTATTTTAAGTAATCTCTACACCAATGTGGGACTCAAACCTACAACTCCAAGATCAAGAGTCACATGCTCCACTGACTGAGCCAGCCAGGTGCCCACAAAGTAGGATATATTTAAATACTTAAATACATCATTAAACATTTTTATTTTACTCATAGTACTTCTGTTCAAAAATTTTCAGAGTTGACTGCTACTGTTTCTGCAAGAAAGGCAATTTCTCCTGTTTAAAATAATACTTCAGGGGCGCCTGGGTGGCTCAGTCAGTTAAGCAGCTGCCTTTGGCTCGGGTCATGATCCCAGGGTCCTGGGATCGAGCCCCGCATCGGGCTCCCTGCTCCACAGGAAGCCTGCTTCTCCCTCTCCCACTCCCTGCTGCTCTGCCTACTTGTGCTCTCTCTGTCAAATAAATTAAATATATATATATATATATATATATATTTAAAATACTTCAATAAGTATGAATCATAGAATTTGAGATGGAAGAGCTTTCAAAATCATCACATATAAACCCTTTATTTAAAGATCTGAAGAATCAGGGCAGAAACATTATCTGCTCAAAATTCTAACTAGGTAGGTTTCCCGACCTCTAGTCTAGAGTTTCCCTTATAAACATCTACAAAGAAGAAACACAGTTTTATTGCATTTTAACAACTCTATTTTAAAAACTTAATAAATTCTAATCACCAATTGACAGTGTAGCTTATTCTAAAAATGAAGAGCAATACAGAAGAGTCAGAATAACATCTGATTCAGTGCATCAGCATGGGAACTGGACAGACTTAGGTCTGAATTACAGTTCACTGCCGTCTTGGGCAAATTGCTGAACCTCATGGAGTCCGTTTCATATACGTAAAATGGAATAATCTCTCTCACTGGGCTTCTGTAAAGATTAAAGATAGCACTTACAATGTGCCAAGGACTATTCTAAATGCTTTATATTTATTAACTCTTTTGATTTATTCCACAAGCCTCTGAGCTAGATGCTGTTACTATCTTCATTTTGCAGATGAGAAAAGTGAGGTGCAGAGATGTTAACATAACTTGCCCAAATTTACAAATAAATTGCCAATAAGTGGCAGAGCTGAAACTTGAATGTAGGCAGTCTCCAGAGGCCTTGCTCTTGATCAGCATAGTATACTGCATCTCTATAAAGGCTAGTGCATTGACAGCCCTCAGCTGAACCTGGCTATTGGCATGATTGCTAGATTAACAACAGTATTAGCAACTGAAAGGAGCAATTTCTGCCAACTTCACCCTTCACCTAATACTACGGTTAACACACACATATTAAACATACGTAACAAATATACACAGAGAATATACACAAATGGGTATATGAGTCTGAAGGATATTAAATTGAAGCCAATTATGTGTCCTGGCCAGAGTGATTGATCACACTAAGGCTAAGAATTCATTAAGTTATATATCATATACCAAGGCAATTTAAAATCTCAACAACAAGTACACGTCCTTGGATAATGTCCATGCAGTTGTGATTTATTATGAGCAGACTAATCTAAGCAGTGAAATTCTATTCCGTTATCTTCTATTTATACTGTGAACATGTAATATGCTTGAGAGGAGGGACAGTGTCTTGTTCATTTTTTTATCTGAGCTTTAAGCGTAGTCTGGGAGAATGGATGCAAGGCAAATATCTGTGGAATGAGTGAACGGATGGCATACTAAGGTGAAGAGTCTGTTTGGCAAGAAGCTTTTTTTTTTTTTTTAACGTAGGCTTCAGGGGCACCTGGGTGGCTCAGTCAGTTAAGCATCGGACTCTTGGTTTTGGCTCAAGTCATGATCTCAGGGTCCTGAGATCGGGCCCAAGTGGGGCCTCCTGGGTCTGGCTCTATGCCCAGCGTGGAGTCAGCTTGTCCTTCTCCCTCTGCTCCTCAAAACCCTCCCCTCCCCATTCATGTTCTCTCTCCTCAACAAATAAATAAACCTTTAAAAAATAACAATAAAGTAGGCTCCATGCCCAACGTCGGGCTTTAACTCAAGCTACCCTGAGCTCAGGAGTCACATGCTCTACTGACTGAGCCAGCCAGGCGCCCTGCAAGAAGCTTTTTAAGGACCCAACAACATAAGGGTCCTTCAAAATTGCCCAACAACAAATCATTCAGGGAACAGTTACCTGGGCTCTGTCCCAGATTTCAGGGCAGGAAAGGCTGGAGAGGACTTGGAAAAGCCATAAATTCAATTATGGCTCTGCCCCAATTTGCTTCCCATAGACCTTAAGATACCCAGTGGTCACTCTAAACATAACTCAGAGAATTCTCTTTTAACTGTATTCGTCGATATACTCCAGCATTTATCCAGTTGTTATTTTCCACGAAGAAAGAGGGACTCAGAGGGTTGTGACTTGCTAAAAGTCACACGAGGCAGAGCTAGGGCACCAGACCTTATTTCCCTGGACTCCTGGTCCAATCAGTGTTCACGGAAATGCTGATTTCGTATCTCCCTCCCTCTCCCCAAATCTTGTGCGCACAAGGCATCAAACCGAAAGCTCAAATACAAACAAAGCCCCAGTGGAAGCACCGGAAGATGGTCTGAGTCGACACTCTAATGGTACAGATAGGGGAAACTGAGGCCCAGAGTCTCCCAGACAGTCAGCACTAGGTCAGAACTTCCAAGGTTGCCCCAAATTTGGGGGACACCCTGTGTACAGTTTTTCCTTCCAGTCTCTTAGATCACAGACGTCCCCCGCTCCATCCATGTGCACTACCAAAGCTTATTTTTGATGTGTGGGGGGGTGGGGGGAGAGGGAGCAGGATGCGCTGCGTGGTGCACCCACGACAGGGGGGTGTAGCACCACCCAACCCAAGGCCGGCCCTCGAACGCTCCGCTCTGACCAGGTGGGCGGCTGCAGCCTGCGAAGCGCGAGGGCCCCCACCTCCCTGCCCGCCCCCCACCCCCGCCGCACCCCTGCCCGCCCCCGCCTCGCGCTGCATACCCACCCGCAGGCTGGCGGGGCCGGGAGCTGAGGCCGCGGGGCGCAAAACGGAGGGCGTCCGCAGCCACCACGCTCCACGCCTCCCGCGCCTCCGCCCCTAGCAACGAGGCGCGCGTCGCTAGGGCAGGCGTCCCCGCGAAAAGCCTCCGAGCGCTCTCCCCGCCCCCGAACCCCAGTTCCGCTCGCCGGACGTCTCCCGGAGACCGGGCCCAGGGCGCCGCGCCCTGTTTTCTGCCTGGAACAATGAGGTGGTGAGGTTTCAGAGAGGGGGACGGTTGTGCCCAAAGACCGCGCCACCAGGGAATCTATATAATGCAAGAAAAGCGGTACCACCGTAACAGTCATCGAGGAAGTACTGAATAAATGTCATCTTTTTTTTTTTTTTAAGATTTTATTTTATTTATTCATGAGAGACAGAGAGAGAGAGAAGGAGAGGGAGAGGCAGGCTCCCAAGGAGCAGGGAGCCCGATGCGGGACTCGATCCCAGGATCCTGGGATCATGACCTGAGCCGAAGGCAGACGCTTAACGACTGAGCCACCCAGGCGCCCTAAATGTCATCTTTTAAATAATAACTATTCGCCCAGATGGAGATGGTGTTATATTTCTTCGGAGTTTTCTGTGATTCCACCCCGTGATCCCTCTTTTGGACACTTCCCCAGGTCCCCCCGCCCCCAACAGTCCTCTTCTTTTTTTCTTTCATCAAACCAGCACCACAGCAAAGAGACCCCTCAATACCTTCTTGAGATCCAATGGGAAGACAGTTCCAGAAACTAACAGCAGCTGCAGGTACATTGCTTCCAGGCTAGAGTCTATTCATTTCTGTATTTCTAGTGCACAGGGTTTGGTGTAGAGTAAGGGTTTGTTGAATGTTGAATGTTGAATGTTTGAATGAATGAATGAATGAATGAATGAATGAATGAATGGGATCCGAGCCAACATTTCTCTTGCACCCAGAAGGGACCTGCTGTAGTGCTGATCTCCCAGCAAAGCTGCTTTCAATGAAGACTTGTGGAGTTTCTGAAAGTTGAGTGCCTGTGGGAACAGGAGTAGGGGTGGTAAGAGAAAATTACCTTCACGGACTATTAGGGCTGGCCATTGGTTCTATCTTCCAATGTAAAGAGGCAATACCCTCCACAGCATTCCTGATGGAGGTTCCTTTAGCCCCTATTGATTTCCCTCGGTGATGATGCACTCATTACTTTCTGAGTCAGTGTCCTGTTGTTCCTGACAGGAGCTGGGATCTATCCCCACACAACACTGATCTTAGTTCAGAGCCAAGGGCTCTCCCTACAAGCTTAATCCCTTTTGCCCACCACAACCTGGCAACCTTCAACCAGGAGAGACTGATTGTTTTGCCCTGAGACACTGGGCCAGGCTCAGTGCAGCTAAAGAGTTGACTTGCCTGATCCCTGCCCTCAAGATCTTCCAGCTCTGAGGATGCAGCTCTTCTGGAAGATGCTTTAGGCTTGAGGCACATGAGACTCCCCAACTGGTATCTCTAGCCAGACTTCTCCTTACACCTGTATATCCACCTGCTTTCTGCCCATCTCCACCTGGCTGTGACTCATACTGAAGACATCATCTTCCCCCCTAAACCTGTTCTTCCTCTTTTCCCTCTGAGTGTTGAGCAGTACCACTCACCAGTCACCCACGCCAAGGATCTTGGAGTCATCTGTAACTTCACTCTCTCTTCCTTGCTCCAGAACAAACCCCAAGACTTAATTCTGCCCCTGAAATATCCTTAAAAAAAAAAAATCTGTCCACTTCTCTCTACTCACCACCTTGGTTCAGGCCAAGATCATGCCAGAGTGTGATGGATTACAAATGGCCACAAATTCTTTGTAGCTTCTGTCATCAGGGCTGGTCTTGTAACTTATTTTGACCAACAGAATGTGGTGGGAGTGACATTGGCTACTTCCGAGTTTAAGCCTCAGAGAGCTTTGTAGTCTCTGCTCTCATCTTCTTGAAACACTGCTGCCAGGGGAAGAAGCCCAGTCTAGTCTGTTTAAGACACATGGCGCATCCCGTAGCTAACACCACATGGCAGACATGTGAGTGAGAATATCTTAGACCATCCAGTCCTAAATGAGCCATCAGATGACTGCAAACCACGAGTAACCATCAGAAGAAGAGCCCACCCGAACGAACCCTGCCCAATTGGCCAACCCACAGAATTGTGAGCAAATAAACAGTTGTTGTTTTAATCCGCTCAGCTTTGGGGCGGTTCGTTATAGACAATAGATAATTCATATTCAAGATAAAGTCCAAGCTCCTTCCCTCGGTCGGTAAGGCTTGGTCCATGTCTCTTTAGCCTCAGCTTCCACCTCTGGCACCCACACTATAGGTTCCAATGGTCTAAACTACTTGCAGCTTCTTGGCTCACCTTGCTGTTGCCTTTGAATCCTTGTACATGGTGTTTCCTCTGCCCAGGGCATCTCCCCTACATCCCCTCACCTATCTGTCTGGCTAACTATTTATCCTCAGCTTAGACGCCATCTCCCTCTCTACCCTCAAGTCTTCCCTAACCATTCCCCTCTTCCTCCAGATTGAGTTAGCTACCCTTCCTTTGCGCTTCCAAGGCCCCCCACACTTTCCCTACCACAGTGTGATTTTCCATTTACCGGTTTCTCTCCCTTGATTCGGAGTTCCATAAGGGCAGTGACAGAGTCTCATTTATACCTGTATTTATTGCTGGTGTCTAATACAAGGTCTAGCACAGCACTGCAATAGAAATTTCTGCTATGATGGAAATGTTCTATGTCTGCGCTATCTATAGATACGCTGGCCCCAAGTCACGTGTGGCTATTGAGCACCTGAAGTGTGGCTAGTGCAATTGAAGGACTGAATTTTAAATTGTAAATTTTTTAAAAGACTTATTTGTTTATTTGAGAGTGAGCGTGAGATAGAGAGCCAGCACCAAGTGGGGGGGGGGGAGGTTGCGGAGCAGAAGGAGAGGCAGAGGGAGAAGCAGACTCCCTGCTGAGCAGAGAGCCCAATGAGGGGCTCCATCCCAGGACCCTGAGATCATGACCTGAGCTGAAGGCAGACTCTCAACCGACTGAGCCACCCAGGCGCCCCTAAATTGTATTTAATTTGAATGTAACTTTAGCAGCCACCTGTAGCTAGTGACTATGGTGTTGGGCAACACAGGTCTAGTACACAGTAGATGCTCGTTGGTTTTTTTTTTTTAATATTTTATTTTTTTAAAGTAGTCTCTACACCCAGTATGGGCCTCCAAATCATAACCCCAAGATCAAGAGTCGTATGCTCTACCGACTGAGCCAGCCAAGTGCCCCACATTGAATATTTTTGAATAAACAGCGAAAAGGATGACAATCATAGACAGCCAATGAAGACACAAGGTAGAATGCAAGGGAGGTAAGCAACATAACCCTCACTTTTCATTCGTTCATCCCTAACATTGTCAATACTTCCAACCCTGCCTTGTATAATCTTAATTCTTGGCTCTTTACTGCCTGAGCTGGTTATTCTCTCCTGAACCTGCCCAGTTTGATATTGTCCCTCCTGTGAAATGGGCTGGTCCTAAGTGCCTCCTGGAGACTAATCCCATTCGGTCCAGACTGGTCAGGCCCAAGCAGAGAGGACTCTCTCCTTGGGGGCCTGGACTTAATCATGTGGGAACCATGTGGTCTAAGTTTCTCTACACTGGCAGGCTGCCAAGCCCCTCTTAGAGGTGACAGTTGAGGCTGTTTCCGCTATAAAAAAGTCACACAGAAAAGAAGCCACAGGGCTGATAGTCTTGCTACTCCTTACAAGAAACTGTACAAGCCCTGGTCAGATCATTTCCAGCCCGGACACCAGAGACTTTGGTGGCCTCAGGGTCTGAGGAGGAAGGAGGCATGGGGACAGGGTGAGGTGGGATCAGCGATAGGCCAGGGCCTCCTACCAGACAGGCAGAGGAGGGCTGGGTCTGTGGTGGAAGAGTAGGCCTGACAGACAGTAAAGGCCAGGGAGGTACAGTCCTTTCCAATAGACTTTCCCAAATATTCATTACAAAAAAGTTAAAAAAAAAAAAAGACAACCCAAACCAAATAGCATAAGCAGACAAGTGAGAAGTCCGGTTACAGGGAAGAATGTACAGATAGTCCCAATTTTATAAAAATAAATACGTCCTGGGGGCGCCTGGGTGGCTCAGTTGTTGGGCGTCTGCCTTCGGCTCAGGTCATGATCCCGGGGTCCTGGGATCGAACCCCGCATCGGGCTCCCTGCTCCGCGGGAAGCCTGCTTCTCCCTCTCCCACTCGCCCTGCCTGTGTTCCCTCTCTCGCTGCATCTCTCTCTCTGTCAAATAAATAAATACAATCTTAAAAATAAATACCTACATACATACCTACATACATACATACGTTCTGTGGGGCGACCGATTGGGTGGAGGCTAGTGGTGAAAGGGTTCACCCGGGGCCGAACAAAGGAGATAGGAGTTTTTTGAGTACACTGCAAGAGAATAGCAGGCAGGACAGCACAGGAGAGACTGTCTGCCAGGAGGCAGGGGTGGGGGGCTACAGCTACACGGGGCGTGAGGAGGTATGGGACCATATGGAATTTTCCTGCTTTGGTACCTGGGCCCAGTTGTGAGTAGCCCATTGGTCAGCTAGGGCCTATGGGTCTTCTGAGGTGGGTCGCGTAGGGAGCCTGCTTGCATTCAGCTGGTGGTCACTGTGGGCCCTTCTGCCTTACTCGGGTTTCCATTGCTCAAGCCTGCTGCCTAAAAGCCGCCTCGACGTGTCCCCGCCTAGATCATACAGTAGGGGCTAACGGATCCTCTACCATGTGTGTGAGGATCTGTAAATATATTTGTAGTGCCTTTTTCAGAATGCAAATTGTGTAAGGTTCCTTGGTGAGGGGGGGAGTAGAGCTCATGGCATAAAAAGAAATTTTGCCCTTGCTAGTTCCTCTGCTTGGAAACTCCTTCCCCAGATTTCTCACGGTCTGCGGGCTGTCTCTAACCAGTCGTAGTGCTCCTCCTCCCAGAGACCTCCTCCATCGCCCTTTCTAGATCAGCACCTCCCTCAAGCCCTCTATCTATATGCCTGAGCATTTTTCATACAGCTCTTCTCACTCACCAACATTATATGACATGTCTGTTTATTTTGTTTGCTCAAGAGAGTAGACTTTGCTCTTCTTTACGGTTGTATTCTCGGCGTCTTAAATATGGCCCGGTGCATAGGTAGATGGTCAATAAATCTACTGAATGACTAAAATGTAACAAAAGTGTCCATTCTTGGGTGCCTGGGTGGCTCAGTCGTTAAGCGTCTGCCTTCGGCTCAGGTCATGATGCCAGGGTCCTGGGATTGAGCCCCGCATCGGGCTCCCTGCTCGGCGGGAAGCCTGCTTCTCCCTCCCCCACTCCCCCTGCTTGTGTTCCCTCTCTCGCTCTCTCTGTCAAATAAATAAATAAAATCTTTAAAAGAAAAAGAAGTGGGGCGCCTGGGTGGCTCAGCCGGTTAAGCGGCTGCCTTCGGCTCAGGTCATGATCCCAGGGTCCTGGGATCGAGCCCCGCATCGGGCTCCCTGCTCGGCGGGAAGCCTGCTTCTCCCTCTCCCACTCTCCCTGCTTGTGTTCCCTCTCTCACTGTCTCTCTCTCTCTGTCAAATAAATAAATAAAATCTTTAAAAAATAAAAAATAAAAGAAAAAGAAGTGTCCATTCTTCTCTGTCCCTAGCTCCGGGTGTTCTGCCTAAGCAAGCCCTGAAGTTCAAGTACAGCCCTACCGGCTCCCACCAAGGCTCCCCAGGTCACTTTAGAGCAGCGGCTTTCAAACTTCTTGACCCTGACTCTCAATAGGAAATACAATCCCCAATGCTCACACATGTACATGTTTATGTAACGGAAATAAACCAAAAAAACCCTGCACTAGGAGCAATGTGTTCTATTTTTTCTTTCCTTTTTTTTGTTTAATGCTGGTCTCCGCTTCTTGAATAGATTTCACCACCTGCTAAAGGGTCACCATTGCCTTAGAGCAGTGTTCGTAGGAGTGGTCAGAGAGCTCTTTTGTAGTCCAGCCTCAGGGCAACTGCTACAAATGCAGATTCCTGGCTACACCCCAGATTTAGTGAGTGAGAATCTTATCGGAAAGTTTGAATGCTTAACAACCCCTCTCCCCCAACCGTCCCGGGTGATTCTGAGACCTGATAAGGCCTGAGAGCGGTCACTTGGGAGTTTCCGAATATCCAGAGGCCTCTGGTGGGGACTTGGCATCGGGCACATGCACATTAAGGGAAGGGGCTGAATTTTCAGTTCCAGTCCGGCTCAGCACGAGTGGCAGAACAGATGATCCCCACTTTATTTTTTTAAAGATTTTATTTATTTTTGAGAGAGAGAGAGAAAGCCCACACGAGCAGGAACAGGAGGTTGGGGGGGGCGCCAGAGGGAGGAGCAGACTCCCCACTGAGCAGGGATTCCCAATACAGGACTGGATCCCAGGACCCTGGCATCATGAACTGAGCTGAAGGCAGATGCTTAACCCACCCACTGAACGACCTAGGCGCCCGATGATCCCCACTTTATAAAAACAAACCCGTTGCCACCTAAGCCCCTAGCAATTCCTAGTCCTCTGCCCGGAAGTACTTCTGGTGATTTTGCTACCGCTTCCCAGACTCCAGCCGTCGGAGGGCCACTGACTGCTCCAGGGCCACACCCAGTGAAGGGGCCCCACTTTCCCCAAGGACCTTAACCCTTATTTCCTCCCCCTGCCCTCCACAGTCTCTTTTCCTTCACACAAAATCACTTCTGTTTTCTTTCTTACCAGAAGGTTTAAGAGCCCTCCCCACCCCCGGCCCTTAGAACAAAAAAATTCTAACCACAGTCTCTAGTTATGGTGGCCCATTTCCAGCCCCACCCCCAGAAGAGGGTAAATGCCCTTATGAAGCCTCCACCCTCCCACTAGAAACAACTTTTGATGCCAGGAACGCTGCACTCCCCTCGCCAAAGGACCTTACCTTACACAGTTTACATTCTGAAACCCTGCTACAAGTGTATTTCCAGAGCCTCACACGTCCAATAAAACATTTTGTAGCGGGCGCCTGGGTGGCTCAGTTGGTTAAGCGACAACCTTCGGCTCAGGTCATGATCCCGGGGTCCTGGGATCGAGTCCCGCATCGGGCTCCCTGCTCTGTGGGAAGCCTGCTTCTCCCTCTCCCACTCCCCCTGCTTCTCCCTCTCCCACTCCCCCTGCTTGTGTTCCCTCTCTCGCTGTGTCTCTCCGTCAAATAAATAAATAAAAAATTTAAAAAAAAAAAACAACAAAACATTTTGTAGCGGGCGCCTGGGTGGCTCAGTCGGTTAAGCGACTGCCTTCGGCTCAGGTCATGATCCCAGGGTCCTGGGATCGAGTCCCGCATCGGGCTCCCTCCTCTGCGGGGAGCCTGCTTCTCCCTCTCCCACTCCCCCTGCTTGTGTTCCCTCTCTCGCTGTGTCTCTCTCTGTCAAATAAATAAATAAAAAATCTTAAAAAAAAAAACAAAACATTTTGTAGCCCCTACTGTATACGATACACCCAAGCTCAGCACTTTCAGACAAGATCTCATTTTTTTTTTAAGATTTTTTATTTATTTATTTGAGAGAGAGAGAATGAGAGACAGAGAGCATGAGAGGGAGGAGGGTCAGAGGGAGAAGCAGACTCCCCGCCGAGCAGGGAGCCCGATGTGGGACTCGATCCAGGGACTCCAGGATCATGACCTGAGCCGAAGGCAGTCGCCCAACCGACTGAGCCACCCAGGCGCCCGACAAGATCTCATTTAATTCTCGAAGCAGCCCTCAGAGGTAGATAGTATTCTCACCCCCGTTTTAGACATGAGGAAACTGAGGCCCAGAGGGCCTAAACGATCTGATCCAGGTCCCATAGTTTTAAGTGGCGGAGCTCTGGGGCTGTCAGCTGTCCTCGCCCTCAGGGGCTGAAGCTGAAGGGGCTGACAGAAGGGAATCTTTCTCTTCCCTCTGTGCTGTTGTCACTTAGAGGGGCCTCGGGGTAGAGGTGCCTCAGCCCCTAAGTGCTGCAGGATGTAGTGATGCTTCTTCTCTTCAGGGTTTGGCTTTCACAAGTGTCCAGTCCCGATGAATTCAGAATAACCCCTGAGCCCCAAGTCTGGCCCCTTCTCCCTTTGGCTGAGTTCTCTCCTCAGCCCTCTGCCAAGACCTCTTAAAATGGAGTTTGGGGGCTGGGGACCAGCACCCTCCTTGTACGCCCAGGCTGGCTGGACTGGAGCCCCAGTAGAGGGTTTAGTCTGGACTTAGACTGATTGATGAGATCCTAAGAAAAAAAGCCCCAAGGCAGCTCCAGCACATATCAGCCGTGGCTTTTTCTGAGGATGGGTGTTTCATCCATGTGTTTATCTGCATATTCTCTTTTCTTCAATAAACATGCATTAGTTTTTTTCAATACTAGTTATAAGAAAAGTTTCAAATGAGGAAAATTTGGTTGTAAATACTTTGGGGAAATCAGCCTAATACAGATGTCCCTCATTGGACATGCAATTTAAAAAATTATTACCCATACTAGCCACAAATCAAACCGCCTGAATTCCAATCTCCTTGCTACCAGTTAGTAACTGTGACTCCTCGCAAGTTACTTAACCTCCATAAAAACGGGGATCATAGTAGTACTTTCCTTGTACTATTAACAGACGCTTTGCAGTTGCAGCCGCTGTCTGTGCTCCGGGGGTCCTGTTTAATCACTTAAGCCTCAGCACAAGTCTGTGCGGGCAGGTACCGACGCTATCCCCATTTTACAGCTGGGGCCACTGAGGGTGCTCTGCCTGCGAACAGATAAATGGGATTTGAGCCCAGGCAGCCGAACGCCAGAAGCTACCTTCAAGCTGCTTGTCTAGAGCTGCCCCTCGGAAAGGGCTGTTGTGGTACATGGTAAAACGCTTTAAGGTGCTTAGCAAAAGCCTGGCACTTAGTAAGTGCTCACTTAAGTTTCCTGCGGTCACATTAATATTCGGTGTTTTACGTTTGTCATAAAACTAACACGCATACAAGGCGACTTAATTCCGCAGAAAATCACAGAGCCGCCTGAAGCCGGCGGACCCTGCGCGGGGGTCGGGGCGGGACGCGGACCGGGGCGCCGAGCGGGCGCCCCCCCGCGGCGAGGGCAGGCGGGCGGGAAGCCGGGGTGGCCGGCGCGCGGGGCCGCCCGTCGGGGCCCGGGGGCGGGGGCGGGGAGGCTCCGCCCAGCGGTCACCTGCGGCAGGTGGAGCGCGCGGCGCCGGGCGCTCGGCCATGTCTGCGGAGAGCGCAGGGCCGGGGTCGGCGCCGCTGTGCCCCGAGCACGGCCAGGCTCTGAGCTGGTTCTGCTGCTCCGAGCGACGGCCCGTGTGCGCCGCCTGCGCGGGGCTGGGCGGCCGCTGCCGGGGGCACCGCATCCGCCGGGCGGAGGAGCGCGCGGAAGAGCTGCGGGTGAGCGGCCGGGGGCGCCGGAAGGCGGGGGGGCGCCGGGGGGAGGGGACACCGGGGTGGCGTGCCGAGAGGGACCCGGCGGGGACCTGGCGGCCGGTCCAGGAGCCCGGGCTCGGCGGTGGCACTGGCCGTGGAACTAGGCGGTTAAGGGTGTGGCCCTCGGAGTCGTGGGGACCTGAGTTCGAATCCCGCCTCCTCCCCACCTGCCTCGCAGTCTCGTCTCTGGGCCTCGGCGCCCTCATCTGTGGTTTGAGGGCAACACTAGCGCGCGTTTATTGGGGGTGTTGTGCGAGAGACGTAAGATAATGGGCGAAATGCTCTTTAGTCTACCACACAGTGGCGGCTCGAGCTGCCCACTCTTCCTTCGTTGCTTTGTTGGGGGCGGGGTGAGAGCCGGGCCTGGCCTTGGGCAGTATGCGGCCACACTGCTCCAGTTGCCGGGGACTCCGTGTCCCACGTCCCGCCCCATGGAAGCTGGCCCGAGATAAAAGCTGGCCCTCCTCCCTCCTCAACCCCTGGGCTCAAAGCCCCTCCCCTCGTCCACCCTTCGGGCTTCCTGGTGAGGTGATTTCTTTTCCCTTTGGGGTTGGCCCTGACTGTACTCCAAACTGGTTCCACCTGGGTAAACGGAGGGGGCGGGTAGGATCTCAAGAGGTTCCTGCTGGATCTCTTCACCTAGAGTTCCTCCCCATCTCCACGCCAGTTTAGCTCCACGCTGGTCACCTTCATCACCACCCGCCCCTGGTCTGAAACTGGGGAGTCGAAGTTGCCCTGGGTTTTCCTCCCTCCTTCCACCCTAGTTGTGGTCCCCGGGGGATTTCCTTGCCATTTGATTAAGCCGCTTTATTTCCCCAACCTCACCGAGTGCTCTGCCCACCTGTGAGGCTTGAGGGCTCTGGCTAGGGACTCAGACTGCAGGGGAATAAACACACGTGACTGGTCCAGAGGGATTCACTTACTCAGTGACACCTGAAAGCTCCTGATTGGCCCTACCTGTCACCACTATCCATCATCAGTAGTGGCGATGAAAATAACTTGGGTAATGTGGTGTAATAAACTTTCATAATGGATGGAAACTTTGTGAGCGCCAAAGCACTTCAATATCCATCATCTCACTCCATCCAGACCAAACTTTTGAAGTGATAGGCAACTTCCGTTTTACAGATGAGCAAACTGAGGCCCAAAACAGGGCGGTAACTCCTCCGAGGTTTCTAATATTCAGGAGCTGGACCAAGGGAGTCATTGACTTGCTCAGAGAAAACCACCTCTTAGCCTCAGTGGAGGGAGGAAGGGGTGCTAATGGGTGTGAGAATTAAATAAAAACCTTAAAAAAAGAAGAAAAAAAGTTGCCATCAGAGCTGAATCTGAGTGGTGGAAGGAGGTGAAGGCTGGGGCAGGGTGGCAGGCCTGGTGCTTGGTTTGGAATGCAGTCTGCCCAGGGCGCCTTCCCTGAACCCTACTGATGCCCTAAGCACGTTCATCTCCTTTGCCTGGAGGGAGGGGTTTCTTGCCTTCTCCCTCCAATTTTGAGTATATTATGGCATTTACACACTCCTTCCACTATCCCTCTAGCCAGGAAAGAAATTTTGGCCCAGGGCAAGATGGTTACCATTCAACAACTTCTCTCTTACCTTCCGGGTTCTTGTCCTGTAGCTTTTTGGAAGTTAGGCTCGGTTTCCTCAGGCCTCTGGTGTGTGCTGATCACAGCTTCATCCCAGCCAGCTCAGTTCTTTCACTTAGTATTTGGACCAGCAAAGCGTCAGATGAATTCCTGACTGTGGGGCGGGAAGGATTTGCAAGGGCTTCCTGGAAGAGGCCGAGTTGCCTTTGGGCAGATGGAACTGGGGCAGAGCTGAAGCAATGCAGGAGCTGTTGGCTAGGAAGGAGTCCAAGTACCTGGAGAAATGGAGTGGAAAAGCAGGGGCCTGGCAGGTCACTTCTCCGTGGGCTTCAGTTCTTCATTTCTAAAAGTCTCCGCTGCTCTCCTGGGGGACGCTCATAGCTCTGGCCGATGTGAACCACTGAACCTCTTATGGTCACAGAAGTAGATGTTCACTCATTGAACAAATATTTATCCAGGGCCTCTATGTGTAGGAGGAACTTTCTTCTAGGTAGTGGCCCATAGCGAACAAGTCAAAGTCATGGTGCTCATGTTCCAGTGGTGGGGGGAGAGATACAAAACAAGTAAACACACCCAGAATGTACAGGCAGAGGAGTGACAAATGCAAGGGAGAAAAATAAAGCAAAGTAAGAGAATGGGCTGTGGGGATGGTCGGGGAGGGCTTCTGAGGCGGTGACCCTGAATGTAGTGGGGGAGGGGACTTGTACGGCTGGCCGCAGAGGAAGGAACAGGTGCAAAGCCGCTGTTGTCAGGACGAGTTTGGTGTGTTTATGGGACAGAAAGAAGGCCAGAGTGGAGAGTGCTAGGAGGTGGCTTCGGAGCAATAGGCAGAGTCCCATCAGACAGTCCCTTGTTGGCTGAAGTGGGAAGCTTGATCTCCCTGTGCGTGTGCTGGAAAGCTGTTGGAGGAGTTTGAGCAGGGACGTGAGCTGACCTAACCTCCTGACACAAGGTGGTCGTGGCTCACTGTAGGGGCGAATAGCAAGAGTGCAGGTGACCAGAAGTGGCCAGAGGAGAGAGAGAGAGACTTTGGAGTCAGGGCTGATAGGACTCACTGAGGGATTAGATACATGCGGGGTTGGAGAGTAACCCCGGGGGTTTGGGTTGGGGTAATGAGGTTGATGATTGCTGGTACTGTTTAATGAATGGGGATAACTGAGGGAAGGGCAGTTTGAGAAGCCGTGTTCTTTCCACTCAGGTGTGGAGAGCCAGGGAGCTGGGTCAGAGGGAACGCTGAGAGCATATGCAGGAAGGTGATTATGATGATGGGCCACCGAATTTAGGAGAAGGAGGGAACTGAGGCCACAAAGTGGGTGATAGACACGGAAAAGTGGTAAGACTAGTGTATGAGCGGCTTCAGCTGAGCCGAAGAACAGTTGGACTGGAGAATCTAGAGTTAGTAATCTGGAAGGATGGAAGTGGTGGACAGGGTGTGGGCCCCTTGAAATGAAGATTTGGGAGATGCTATAGTTTTCAGTAATAACGAGGTCTGGGATGTGAGTGGCTGAGGGGGGATATCATGGGGATGGAGTGAATGGATCAACGTGGATCGAGACGCCATAGGTGTCCTTTATATTGCAGAACAAGATTGTGGACCAGTGTGAGCGGCTGCAGTTCCACAGTGCCAGCATCACCAGATATGTGGCTGAGGTCCTGCCAGGGAAGAACCAGAGAGCAGTGGTAGGTAGCTCTCCTTCCTCTCTGCTCTGGACCCCTCCTAGGACAAGACTCCAGCCTTAGGAGCATGGACCAGTCTGGGATCCCTTCCCAACCTCACAGACTCACAGTGCTCCTAGCAAAGGCAGATGCCCAGGAAGGACGGTTTCCCATCTCTCGGAGCTGGGAGTTTTACCATCTGGGCAGAGAGGACTATTCCCAGTACCACACTGGGGCAAATACTGCTGGAAAATGACTTCTTGGGGTAAAGGATCAGAAAGGGTAGCATTCTTCCACCATCTAAGTATTTCGTGGTCAGCCCCTGAATTATAAAATAACCTCTGGACTTTGACGTGGAGTGTTCTTTATGACAATCTTATCCCTGTTTACAGATGGGGAAGTGGGTCGCCTAGAGGGTGATTGACTTGCCCAAGGTCCACAGCCTCCTGCCAGAATCAGATCCAGGACCTGGATCTTCTGACTCCCAGGCCAGTGCTCCTTCGGCTACCCGCCACTGCTGATCCTTTAGCCAGTTGCCCCCATTGCCGATGCTCGCAGGTGTGCCCCTCACGGGTCGGGGCTATGAATTTCTTTCTGTACATCCCCTCCTTCCTTCATCAACATGGACAATGGAGCAGGCTTTGCATGGTCTTAGTCAAGGTTCTTTTGATTGTGTAGAACGAAACCCAGTTGAACTAGTTTGCGCAAAAACGGAATTTCCCAGCAGGATACAGAAGCCTCTCAGAACCTGAAGGGAACGAGAACCAGGAAAGAAGATGCTGCCAGGAGGCCAGGCAGCTATTCTGTGTCCGTTCCTGCCTCTCTTAGCATGATGGTTCCTCTGTCTCTCTCTCTCTCTCTTTTTCTTTATCCTTTTTATTTTCTCATCTTGACTGCACTGGCTAGGACCTCAGTACAGTGTTGAATAGAAGCAAGTGTAGCAGATGCTGACTGCAAGGAGCGTACTCACAGCATTTCACCATTTATGTATGTATTTAACAAATCTGTTGAGTACCCATCACATGCCAAGCACCATTGTTCTATGTGCTAGAGATTCCACAGTGAACAAAACATATGGAAATTCCTGTTTCCGTGAAAATTACATCATTGGCCAGGGGGTGGGGGGGGGTTGGGGGGAAGGCCAATAATTAAATACACCCTATGTCATAAGGTCAAAGGTGCTATGGAGAAGTTTAACACAGGAAGGAGGACGTTCCTTTGTTGAGAACGGGGGCGGGGGGGGGTGTTGCAATTGCATATGCTGTGGTCAGGAATGACCTAATTAAGTATTGATATTTGCACAAAATTTACAGAAGGTGAGGGAATGGACCAGATATCTGGGGGAAGAGTTCTAGAAAGAGGGAATGGCAAGTGCAAAAGCCCTAAGGTAGGAGCAGTGAATGAGATAGGAGTCAAACTGAGTGTTGTGTCCACATAAGAGGTTTCAAAGAGGTGGGATGTCAAATGTTGCAGAGGTTAAGTAAGGTGAGAAATGAGAGTGGGCCATTGGATTTAGTAACATGTTCATCACTGGAGACTGTGATGGGATGGGGAGTGTTTTGTAGAGTGGTGAGGTGGAAGCCTGATCAGAGTGGGTTTCAGAGAGAACAGAAGAGTAATTTGGGAGAGTTGGCTCAGCCAACCCTTGAGGACCTCTGCTGTAAGAAGGGAGCTGAGAAATGGGTTGATAGTGGAGGGGGATATGAGATCAAGAGGGTATTTTATTTTTAAGATGCAGAAATTACTCTCTGTATGCTGGTAGGCATTATCTGGTAGAGAGGGGAAAATTAATGGTGAGGGAGAAATGGGGGTAACCAGGTATAGCAAGGTGGGGTATAGGCTAACAAATGGAAAGTTAGCCATAGGTAAGAGCATGAGCTTTCATCCGCAGAAACAGGGAAGGCAGAGTATGGGGCACAGGTGCAGGTGGATGCGTAGGTGATGGACAGAGCTTGTGTAATTCTCTTCTGATTGCTTCTATTTTCCATTATTTATCACATTTGCTGTAGGTTCTTAATGATGCCGTTTGTCAGTTTATAGATATGCTTTGTCCCCTATCAATCTGTTAACATGGTAATACATTAATAAGAGTTTCTAATGCTAGGGACACCTGGGTGGCTCAGTCGGTTAAGCATCTGCCTTCGGCTCGGGTCATGATTCCAGGGGCCTGGGATCGAGTCCCAGGTCAGGCTCCATGCTCAGCAGGGAGCCTGCTTCTCCCTCTCCCTCTCCCTCTGCCTGCCGCACCCCCTGCTTGTGTTCTCTATCTTTCTCTATGTCAAATAAATAAATAAAATCTAAAAAAAAAAAAGTTTCTAATGCTAAACCATCCTGAATTCCTGGGGAAAACCAAGTAAGCTTGATCATATGTATTTTTTTTTTTTACTTTAAATTTTGAGATAATTGTAGATTCACGTATAGTTGTAAGAAATAATCATAGAGCCATATCCCCTGTACCCTTCGTCCAGTTTCCCCCAATGATAACATGTTACCTAACTATATAGTACAGTATCATAGCCAGGACATTGACATCCATACAACCTACCTTATGCACATTTCACCAGTTTAACATGCGCTCATTTGTGTGTGTGTATTTAGTTCTGTGCGGTTTTATCACATGTGTAGATTTGTGTGACTTCTCCCACAACCAAGATACAGAGCAGTCCTATCATAAGGATCCCTTGTGCTACCCTTTTATCACCAAGACCCCCTCCTCTCCTTCTCCTTGTATCGTTATACAAAATTTCTGAGGTTGGATTGCTAATCTTAGTTTGGGGTTTTGTGTGTATGTGTTTAAGGATTTTTGTGTCTATACTCAGGAGTGAGATTAGCCTATGAATTTCATTTCTTGTATAGTCCTTATCAGATTTTGGTATTGAGGTTCTATAAATCTTATTAGATGAGTTGGGAACTCTCTGTTTTCACCGGAGGTATTTGTGTTAAGATTGGAATTATTGGGCGCCTGGGTGGCTCAGTTGGTTAAGTGACTGCCTTCGGCTCAGGTCATGATCCTGGAGTCCCGGGATCAAGTCCCACATCAGGCTCCCTGCTCGGCAGGGAGTCTGCTTCTCCCTCTGACCCTCCCCCCCTCATGCTCTCTCTCTCTCATTCTCTCTCTCTCTCTCAAATAAATAAATAAAATCTTAAAAAAAAAAAAGATTGGAATTATCTGTGCCTTGAATATTTGGTGACACCCCCTGTAAAACTATCTGGGCTTGGTGTTATTTTTTGCAGGTGGATTTTAACTACTGATTCATTTCCCACCATGAGTAAAGGATTCATTCTTTTTCTTTGGTTTTAGTAAATTTTTTCTAGATAAATTATGTACTTTGTCTCTTTTTAAATGTAATGGCATAAAGTTCTTAAATTATTTTTTTAGATATTTATTTATTTGAGAGTGAGAGTACAAGTCGGGGCGGGGAGAGGTAGAGGGAGAGGGAGAAGCATGCTCCCCACTGAGCAGGGAGCCGACATGGGGCTCGATCCCAGGACCCTGAGATCATGACCCGAACCAAAGGCAGATGCTTAACCGACTGAGCCACCCAAGTGCCCCTCCAAGTTGTTCTTAATCTTGATTAAAGTTGCCACTGGTTTGTCTATTTTGTTAGTCTTTTCAAAGAACCAGCTTTTAGTATTTTGATCCTCTCTTTTGGATCTTTTTTTTTCAAAGTTTATTTTTTTCTAGTGATCTCTATACCGTGGGGCTCGAACTCACAACACCGAGATCAAGAGTCACATGCTCTTCCGACTCAGCCAGCCAGGAGCCCCTCTTTTGTATCTTAAAAAAAAAAAACAACTTATTATTATTTCCTCTTATCTTTTTTTTTATTATTTTATTTATTTATTTGTCAGAGAGAGAGAAAGAAAGAGCACGAGCAGGGGGAGCAGCAGGCTCCCCACTGAGCTAGGAGCCTGATGCTGGACCTGAGCCGAAGGCAGACACTTAACCTGACTGAGCCACCCGGGCGTCCCTTCCTCTTTTTTTTTTTTTTTTTTAAGAAGCCAGGCATGGGAGTGCATATTGTATGATTCCTTTTTTTTTTTTTTTAAGATTTTATTTATTTATTTGAGAGAGAGAGAGAGCACAAGCAGGCAGAGGGGCAGAGGGAGAGGGAGAAGCAGACTCCCCGCTGAGCAGGGAGCCTGATGCGGGGCTAGATCCCAGGACCCTGGGATCATGACCTGAGACGAAGGCAGACGCTTAACCGACATACCCAGGTGCCCCAGGTGTCCCTTCCTCTTATCTTTATAAATTTTTTCCTTCTAATTTTTTTTAGGGGGGAGATATACACCATTGTTATTTAACTCCCTCAGCTGAACACAGTCTCTTAATTTTAGTCTGTCTTCTTTCTCAAGGTCAGCATTTAAGCCCTATATTTCCTTCTACATATTGCTCTCACAATTTCTGATGCAATATTTTTATTCAGTTATAAGTATTTTTAAATGTCCACAATGATTTATTTTACTATGTGTTGTTAGGAATAGGTTTTTAAATCTCTACATCTCCAGATGTGTGGTTTTACTTTTAAAAATTATCATTGTTATTTTTTCCACTAATTTCTCACTTCATTGTAGTCTGCATATCAGTTGTTTGAAATTTGTTGAGACTTGCTCTATGCCCTAAAACATGGTCACTTTAGGTAAATGTTTCACATTCAAATCTTCTTTATACTTACTAATTTTTTATCTGCCATATTTACTGATTGCTGGCAAGGAGCATTTATAGTTTCATATCATGCTGTGGATTTGTCTATTTTTCCATATAATTCTGTCTTTACTGGGCTCTTAAGTTTAGAGGAGTGTAAAATTCTAAAATAAATCACAAGCTGCATTCAGGGCAATAGAGTCTCCGCTCTTGATTACACCAGTTTTCAATTTCCTTTCTACATACGCTTGGACTCCAGGGGATTTCCTTTACTTAGCTGCCAGAGCAGCTTGACTTTTAAAAGGATGCTTTGGGCTATTTTTCCAGCATTTCTGTGCTTTGTTTTAGGACAGTGTTTAGTTTATTCTGGCATATCTTTGGAAAGGGAAATTTTTTTTCTCTGCTACACTTTTCTGGGAATGAATCGAGAAATGTGTTGAAATTGATTACAGTCTTGGGGCGCCTGGGTGGCTCAGTCGTTAAGTGTCTGCCTTCGGCTCAGGTCATGATCCCAGGGTCTTGGGATCGAGCCCCGCATCGGGCTCCCTGCTCCACGGGAAGCCTGCTTCTCCCTCTCTCACTCCCCCTGCTTGTGTTCCCTCACTCGCTGTGTCTCTCTCTGTCAAATAAATAAATAAAATCTTAAAAAAAAAAAAAAAAGAAATTGATTACAGTCTTCCAGTGAGAGAGTGTCTGCTGCATCTTGGGCCAGGGTCTGTTCTTGGTCCTGATCACACAGTACAAACATGGCTACGGACACCCACCCCTGTGGGCAAGGCAGCAAGGTGGGATAGAGAGAACAATAGCTAATGGTGTTGAACACTTATGTGCTGGGCTTCGTTCTGTGTACTTTGTATGTATTAACTCATTTAATCTTCCACAATAACCTCATGCTGTAGGTACTATTATTATCCTCATTTAGCAGATTAGAAAACTGAGGCATAGGGAAGATCAGTAATGTGCTCAACATTCTACAGAGAGTAAGTGGATCAGCTAAGGTTTAAATCTAGGCACTGTCTGTCTCTAAAGCCTAACTTCCTGGGACGCCTGGGTGGCTCAGTCGGTTAAGCATCTGCCTTCGGCTCAGGTCATGATCTTAGGGTCCCGGGATCGAGCCTGACGTTAGGCTCCCTGCTCAGTGGGGAGCCTGCTTGTCCCTCTCCCTCTGCCCCTCCCCCTGCTTGTGCTCTGTCTCTCTCTGACAGATAAATAAATAAAATCTTTAAAATAAAATAAAGCCTAACTTCCTAACTAGTGTGTTATGTTGGCTCAGGGAACACTGAAGTTGGAGTCAGAACTAACTCCTGGGTTCACTTAGGCCATTCACTCTCTTCCTCTCCCCTGGGCAAATTGTGGGTCTCAGTTTCTTCTTCTTCTTCTCCGAATCCGTAAACTGATAATGGAGGGTTATGTCTTCTGTAGAGTACATCACTGGGAGCTAGAGACCCCACAGTCCAGGCTTTCGGGTGGCAGTGGTCAGGGTAGGCTTCCCAGATGAAATAACTTCAAAGCTGGTGCCTGAAAGGTAAAGAGGAACGGCTACGTTTCTTCTGTCAAGCAGGGGTCCTTACCTGTACAGAGCAGGTTTGCACAGGCAGGGCACAGAGAAAGCTGCTGGCTATCCCTGACGTTCTGGCATGAAGGAGACTGTTCTACTCTCCCTTGTCTGGCAGGAGTGCAGGTGTTCCATGCAGCCTTTTGGGAGGACTGATTGTCCGATGGCACTGGGGGAAAGGGAATCGTGTTAGACTGAGAGTCGAAAGAACTGGGTTCTAGTCCCAGCTCTGTCCCTGACTTGGCCTGTGAGCGCTACCAAGAGATTTTTGACTTGGTCAGAAGAAACTTTCTTCCTCAGTCATTCAGGAACTATTTGAGTACCTACTGTGTGCTAGGCCCCGTGCTAATTACTAGGAGACACACATTAGCTTCACTGGAGTGGATGGCATGCCCCCTGGCATGAATAAGAATTCCACCGTGGAAGCCATTGGAATGGACAGATTTAGGAAGGAATGAGATTTTTTTCCACTCAAACCTAGTCAGAATATCAACTGGACTACTGTTGGCATGGATCCTGTTGATGGGGATGACTTTGTAGGCTCTTTCGCTCTACAATTCTGTAATTCTCTGACCCTGATCCCTTGACCTTGGTATTCTCAACTATGAAATAATTGATTCTAGTTATCTCTAGACCATGCCCACTAACCTTAACCCAGCTCTTCCATTCTGTTATCCCGGCTCTATGAGATATGACCTGGATGTCTGAATCTTATATTTCTTTACCCTAAACCATATTTGGGAACTCTTAAGGCTGGGATGGCTTAAGCACCTGTTTCTTCCATTACTGTGCCTGTGGCAGACATGGCTAATCAACCCCAGCACTCCTTCCCACTGAGCCCAAATCCTCTTAATATTGACTGGGGCTTTGCTAGGACCCGATTCTCTGTGTTACCCCTCATCAGAGCACGGCCAGCGCGGCGCGGGAACTGGTCATCCAGAGGCTAGGTGTGGTGAGGAGTCTGTGTGAGAGCGAGGAGCAGCGTTTGCTGGAACAGGTGCATGGTGAAGAGGAGCGGGCCCACCAGAGCATCCTGACACAGCGAGTCCACTGGACTGAGGCGCTGCAGAAGCTCGACGCCATCCGGACCAGCCTGGTGGGCATGCTCACCCATCTGGATGATCTCCAGCTGATTGTAAGTCAGGCAGGGGTGAGGACACAACCAGTGGACCAGACACCCCCCAAGTCTAAAACATCGAGAATGTTTATTGGTAAGAGTTGGGTGGATAAGGATAATTTGGGGAGCAGGGATGAGGCAAGGGAATAAAACTAAATGGATTTTTTTTTGCACCTGCTAACCGTTCTGTCAGTAGTGAGCAGATATCTACTGAGTGTCTACCACGTGCTCTTGTGCCACGGGGTGGAGATACAGGACACAGCTGTTAGTGCCTCGTGGCCTTACGGAGCCGAATCCGTAAACTGATAATGGAGGGTTATGTCTTCTGTAGAGGACATCACTGGGAGCTAGAGACCCCACAGTCCAGGCTTTCGGGTGGCAGTGGTCAGGGTAGGCTTCCCAGATGAAATAACTTCAAAGCTGGTGCCTGAAAGGTAAAGGGGAACAGCTACGTTAAAGGAAGTGGAGAGCTAGAGAGAGGGTTCGGAAGTGTGCAGAGGGAGGGAATGGCCCCGGGCGGTCCTTAATCTCACCACCCAGAAACTACCGTGGTAATATTTTGGTACATATCCCTGCAAAGTACTTTCTGTAGAGATGCAGATACTTGCAGTTTTAACGGGACAATCTGACATCTGAGTAAATATGCCAAGCAGAGAAATCTGAATGTGGAACAACCGAGCTGTTCTGCAGTTCAAGTAGGGCAATTTCCATCGCTGCCCTAGATTGTGCATTGACTGAGTCACTCAGCTTCCACGGACAGAGCACATACTGTCCCAAACGCTGGGACGGTCACAAGGGAAGATTCAGAAAGAGTCCCAGCCGTCCAGGAGCTGGCAGTCTTGGTGGGGGGTGAGGTGTTAGTAAATACGTCGTCCTGCAGTGCGGTTTGGCGAAACGCAGGATGGCACCAGGCACGGGCGACTGAGTCATTGTGAGTGCGCGGTGTGGAGGTGTGCGAAGAAGAACCCAGATAGCTTTGTTTTGGGTCTTAATGCAGGAACAGAATGCTTTATGCTAGAGTCTGTCCGTGTGGCACCCTCCATACCAGTTGAATATATTCAAATCTGGACTACCTGCTGAATTCCTGGTACCAAGCCTGACTCTGTTTTCTTTTCTCACAGCAGAAGGAGCAGGAGATTTTTGAAAGGTGAGTATAGCCCGTCATTTGCCTGGGCAAATGGAGACCATTGCCTGTAGGCCTGTAACTAGTCCGCATTCAGGTCCTTCTGCTCCAGGGCGAAAGCCCAAGGCGTGCTGTGCCACCGAGTGCTGCCCTGGATCCATGCTCCCTGGACGGGGGTCTTCCTGCCTCTGACTTAGAGAACTGCTTTAGATCCCCTTGCAAGGGTAGTGAAAGAAACACTTAGCAATCAGAGGCTTGCCAAGGGCTTTCTGAAATGTTATCCTGCTACAAAATAACCAGTCCCGCTATTGGAGTATTTTACACCCCCATCTACAGATGAAAATACTGAGACTCAGAGAGGGGCAGGGACTTGCCTATGCCCCACAGCTGGGGTGTGAACCCACACCCAACACCTGTCCCATCACCGTCTTCTCTGCCTCAGTCCCCCTTTCTCTGATGAAGGGATCTTTGAAACCTAAGTCTGTGTTAACCACCACTCAAAATTTGCACTTTAATGAAGCAATAATAAAAGCCCTTCACCAGGCTCTCCCTGGGTTCTGAAAGACTGAGAGCCAAGAGCCTGAGGAAGTGGCCAAGAGGATGTAATTTGCCAGGCAAAGAAATTAAATTCTTACATCTTCTGTGAGAGATTTCAGAGCTGTATGTGGGGGAGCACAGCCCATTCTTCTTAACTATTTTTATATTTAAATTTCAACAGTAATACGTGTGCATGAGAGAAAGAGAAAAGAATGCCATCAATATAAAACCATTGAAAATTTAAAATGTCTCGGGGTGCCTGGCTGGCTCATTCGGTAGAGCATGTGACTCTTGATCTCAGGATTGTGAGTTCAAGCCCCACATTGGGCATAGAGACTACTTAAAAAACTTTTGTGTGTGTGTGTCTCCATCACCCCTTCCCAATCCTATTCCCTGGAGGTGATCAGCTTTAACAGTCAGATATGTATCTTGTGAACTTTGCTATGTAAATAGAGTCCTCGAGAGTATGTCTGGGCTTGTTTACCTCTAAAAATATATATTTTTAACACAGTTGGGATTGTTTTAATACTTGCTGTTCTATAACTTATTAGGCTCTCTTGGATCTCTCCATGTCAGTACGTATAGATTTACCTCACTCTTTGGCAAGTCTGTGAAGGCATCCCTCAGTACGGATGCCCCCAACTTTATTTTACGGTCTCCTTTAAACGCTTGGCTTCTTCCTGCTTTTTCCCTCTTTTAATATTTCCACACTTCTGCTAGTCTTCTCTTTCTCCTTTACCTTCTTCATCTTCCTCTAAAACCATCCTGTCTTCAATTTCAAGCTGCTCTGATTTGTGAAAAAAAAATTGATCTTTAAATTTTTTTTTTGTTTTGAAATATTTCAAATGTGGAGAAAAGTTGCAAAAACAGTATAAAGAGCTTCAGCTAGAAATCCTAATTGTTAGTATTTTGCCACATCTGCTCTCTTTCTTGGTCGGTTTGTCTCTTCCTTCCTACCTATTTAACAAGTGAATATATGGCACTTACTTTTTCTGACCTATTTGAGAGTAAGTTGCAGAAAGCGAGACCTTTTACGTCTAAATACTTCAGCATCTTTCTCTCAAGAACAAAGACAATCTCTTACATAACTACCGTGTCACTATTAAGCTCAGGAAATTTAATGTTGATGTAACACTATTATCTAATATACAGTCCATTTGAATAAATGTTGCCAGTTGTGCCCACAAAGTTCTTTTTTTAATTAAAGATTTTATTTATTTATTTATTTATTTATTTATTTATTTATTTATTTATTTATTCATTCATTCAAGAGAGTGCACATGAGATGGGGGAGGGTCAGAGGGAGAAGCAGACTCCCTGCTGAGCAGGGAGGGAGCCCGCTAGAATTCCTGATTTAATCTGGAATTTATTCCCTAGGCTTTTAAAACAACAATAACAAAAAAATACTTTAAAAGAGAGAGAGAGAGATTTATTTATTTGTCAGAGAGAGAAAGCGAGAGTGAACAGCACAAGCAGGGCGAGCAGCGGGGCTCGATCCTAGGACCCTGGGATCATGACCTGAGCTGAAGGCAGACGCTTAACGCAGTACCTTAACCGACTGAGCCACCCCGGCGTCTCCATGAGTTTTCCCTTCTGAATCATGAGGTGCTGGACCAGCTAGTTGTCTAGATTCTAGTGTCTATGACTGTCCTCAGATTTGCCTTGGGTTGGCTCAGCACGGCCGACATGGGCTCGTTCCTCTTTCCTCCCCGTCTGATGGTTGGGGCCCCCCCAGCCCCAGCTTCAGTGCTTTGGGAAGATGGCAACAGCCCCTCTCTTGTCCTGACCACAAAGAGCCTTTGTTACCAGAGCCTGCTCTTAGCTTTTCTAGGGCTTTGGTCACCTTGCTCTTCCCAAGCCAGGACAGTCAGTGACAAGTCTTGCAAAGAGCTTGCACCCATGAGCTGTGCCCCACTGTCCCTCCCTGCTCCTTCATTATGGGCAGAGCCAGAGAATTGGAGAAGAGAATGTGCTCTCAGAACTGCTGCCTGATCTCAAAGCCATCTTCAGGGTCACAGGCGGTGGGAAAGCTCTTTCTCAGAACCCAGTTCAGAGGTCTGCACAGGTCTCTGGCGAACCCTTCCTTTGCCCTACACCCCGTTGATCATTTTCACTTTAGATCAAGGGGAAAATTATGTTGAACAGTGCCTGGACTCCAGACTGGGTTTGTCCTGTTTTTGCATGGAGGCAGGACTTGAACCCAGCTCCCCTTTTTAGCTGAGTGCTTTCTCTGAATCTCTGTTCTTTCCTGTCAAATGGGATAACAGCTATCTACCAGGTTATAGCAAAGATTACATGAGAGTCTATAAAGGAAACTGGATACTTAATAAATGGTAATTCTCCCCTCCTAGGCATCTTACGTTCCCATGTTCCCTCCAGCCAAACCCAGTGCCCCTGTGAGCTGAGGAGAGGTAGCTACTGGGAGCAAAGCGCTAGAACTAATTTATGGTTGGGGTGATAACTGATAGTCCCTTCTTGTGGGATCCCTCAAGGGTATTTGCATTTTTTAAAAAGATTTATTTATTTATTTATTTGAGAGAGAATGAGAGAGAGAGCATGAGAGGGGGGAGGGTCAGAGGGAGAAGCAGATTCCCTGCTGAGCAGGGAGCCCGATATGGGACTTGATCCTGGGACTCCAGGATCATGACCTGAGCCGAAGGCAGTTGCTTAACCAACTGAGCCACCCAGGTGCCCCAAGGGTATTTGCATTTTAAGAGCAGAGGAATGGCTGTACCTTCTTACTGAACCAATAGGTTTTGCTGCAGTAGGTTTTGGAAGGAGGCAAGATTTTCTCCACATAAGACGGGGGAGTGGAAAGACTGGTGCGTAAGAGGCTCAGGTGCCATCCCTGTTCTGCTGCTAACTTAAGAGACGCAGCAGGTTGTTTCTCCTACAGAGCAGACCAACTCCAAGTTCCAATACCGGTACCAAGTATTTACCTCCCTGCAAATTGTCCGCCTTGCTGGAATTAAGACTCCTGGGGGACACAAGGGGAAAGCCCTGCTTTCTGTTTGGCTCAAGCCTTTTTAGGGGGCTCCTGTGTGGGGCCTGGCTGCCAATCTTGGTGTCACCCTCACGGGAAGAAGATTTTACTTCTGTCCCTTTCCCATCACCCTATATTGATCCAGATCCATTTCCAGAACCTTCCTGAATTTGTCTTTTTTTTTTTTTTCCCCTTCCACAAGGACCGAGGAAGCAGAGGGCATTTTGGATCCCCAGGAATCGGACAAGTTAAACTTTAATGAGAAGTGCATTCGGAGCCCACTACTTACCCAACTCTGGGTGACAGCGGTTCTCGGGTCCCTCTCAGGTTAGGAGCTGGTAGAGCCCAGCACCAGGGGGAACAACTGGGCGGCTGGCTGGACGGCTGGGGTGTGCTGCTGGGTCACGCTGGGGAACAGAACATCTGGCACGGTAGCTAAAGCAAACAGTGATGCTAGATGCAGGCTTGTCGGTGAAGCCAAGGTCTGGACGGGCCTGGGGCGGCTGGGTCAGGTCCTTCCGGTTTCCAGCCCAGCCTGCTCTGTTGGCTCTAAGAAAAATCTTGTTCCTGTAAGTCACAGCTCTGTCCTGCCCGAGTGGGACAGCTTAGTATTATTTCTTGGAAACTGAGTTTCTCTTTAAGAAGATACAAGTGCTGGCCAGCTGGAGAGCATCTGGAGCAAGAATTGAGCTGCCTGGATTTGACTCACTTACTTAACCACTAACTCAGGCCGGCTGTGGCCTGGCCTCGTGCTGAGTGCTAAGGCCACGGAGGTAAACGCGACACGGTCTTCTCCCGCGGGAATTCCCACTTAGTGCGGGAGTTCCCCAAGCAGAATCTCCCAAGCTAGGTGGAAGCTTCTGTGCTCCTGGTTGTGGTGTTTGCATGAATCACAAAGAGGTTAGGGTAATGGATTGAATTGTTCCTCAGTTTTGTTTTTTGTTTTATTTTTTAATATCTTAGCTTTTTTTTTTTAAGATCTTATTTATTTATTTGCCAGAGAGAGAGAGGGAGAACACAAGCAGGGGGAGTGGCAGGCAGAGGGAGAAGCAGGCTCCCCACTAAGCAAGGAGCCCGATGTGGGACTCGATCCCAGGACCGTGAGACCATGACCTGAGCCGAAGGCAGACGCTCAACCATCTGAGCCACCCAGGTGCCCCGAATTGTTCCTCAGTTTTAACCCTCCTCCTTGGGTGTTAGCCTCCCATGTTTGGCGCAAGCTCCAGCTTGTCTGCTCTGCACACTCGTATCAGAGTGCGCCGGATTGCCGGCAGTCCCATTCAGTGAGTTGTTGGGAAGTACGGGAAGTACGGATCTGATGCTTCCTAGCTCCCGGGGCCTTGCCCCTCGGACAGATCTGATCTGGAGGCCGCAGACAGGCCTCAACTGGAATGCGCTGTGATCGGTGCAGGGTGCTAGATGTGGGAGCAAAATGCTGGGTCTTCATTTTGCCCTGCCACCAACTAGGTGTGTGACTTTGGGCAACTTGCTTCTCCTCCCTGGGCCTTCTTTCTAGTTTACAGATGAGGGTCCTAGACTAATAATTAATAACTATTGTTGTCATGGCCACAACTTATTGAGCACTTAATTAATGCTAGGGACTTTAGATGTATCATCCCATTTGGTCCTCACGTCCACCCTGTGATAAGTCCGACTGATCCCCATTTTACCGATGAGGATGCTGGGGGCTCAGAGGGAGGAAAGGGCTTGTGTGAGGTCACGTTACTGGTGGGTGGTGCGGCAGCCTTTTGCTGCCTGACAGGACCGGGTCAGGGCTGACGGTGGGCCTTGGGCAACTCTGAGAATTCGTCCTGGCAGGCACGGAGGACGTGCGTATCGACGAGAGGACCGTCAGCCCCTTCCTGCAACTGTCAGATGATCGAAGGACCCTGACCTTCAATGCCAAGAAGTCCAAGGCCTGTGCAGATGCCCCCGAGCGCTTTGACCACTGGCCCAATGCCCTCGCGGCCACCTCCTTCCAGGCTGGGCTGCACACCTGGATGGTGAACGTCCAGAACAGTTGTGCCTATAAGGTGGGCGTGGCCCTGGGCCAGCTGCCCCGCAAGGGCTCCGGCAGTGACTCTCGTCTGGGCCACAACACCTTCTCCTGGGTCTTCTCCCGCTACGACCAGGAGTTCCGTTTCTCCCACGACGGGCAGCACGAGCCCCTGGGGCTGCTGCGCTGCCCCACCCAGCTGGGCGTGCTTCTAGACTTGCAGGCGCAGGAACTGCTCTTCTACGAGCCGGCCTCGGGCACGGTGCTCCACGCCCACCACGTGCCCTTTTCGGGGCCCCTCTTCCCGGTCTTTGCGGTGGCCGACCAGACCATTTCCATCATCCGCTGATCCGCGACCACCGGGAGCCCCGGTCTGCTCCCCACCACGCGTCCAGGCCATGTTCCTACCCAGTGTCTCCCCCCCACCCCCGATGTTGCCTCTGCCCGATGGGCAGCTTTAGGAGGGTGGGGGATCCATTTCAGGTCTGGGTTCAGCCGTGACATGCTGGGTATCTGTGGGGAGCCTGCTACCCGCGGGGCCTTAGTCTCCCAAATCCACCAGGCATCTGGCCCTCCGTGGGTGTCTTGTTCACCACATCGTGTCTGGCACCCAGCATGGTGCCTGGTGCCCGGTGCCCGGTTGTGCAAGAAATACTTGGCGAGCGAACGGGTGGATGGAAAGGTGCCTGGGTGTGTGTGGTAGACTCTTCTGGAAAAGCACTGCCTTCCAGCCCTGTCCCTGGCTTTGATTCAGAACTCCTGCGAGGCTCTTCTTGGCCAGAAGACTCTGGCCTGGGGGGGGCTGTGTCCCCCCACCAGGTCCAGCCTGGCGGCTCAGGAGACTGAGGGGATCCTGTCCGGAGGAAACCTGACTGCAACACCCCCAAAACTGCCCCCTCCCCGCAGCTCGTGGCCCCCCCCCCCGACATAATGTGGAGACCCGGAGTGAGGGCCTCAAGCCCCAGAGAGCTGAGGGAGTAGGAGGGCCAGACGTAGGGAACACGTCTGTTATTAAAGGTTTTAGAAGACTGAAAAGTTTCTTCCATGTTCTTTGTGGGAAATTGGGCACATCCCCCAAGTGCCAGCTCACATCTAAAGAGGTACGCCTGCTAGGAAAGAGATCTTCCTCACCCTCATGCGCACGCCCGGCTCAGCGCACACAGCCACTCGAGCCCCGAGACGGCTCTGGGCCCTGCATTGCTGGAACCCCGGGCCGAGTCCCTTCCTGTTCTCTGAGGTCACATCAGAACAGTGGTGCTCACATTCCTGTTTTATTTAGGAACACAGTTCAGAGGCAATCTTACCTTCAACTTCAGGCCCCTGGGCTCAAAGATGGGGGCCAGAGCCCTCCCCACTCTTAAGTTTGCTCAATAATTTACTCCAAACACTGGGTAGATCAGATCCAGTCCACAGATCGAATGGCAACTTTTTCGGTTCAGGTACTTCTGAGGCCCTTGCAGCTCTGAGAGTATAGCTCAACCCACGTCCTCACTGCCTGATACTTGGGAATTAATGTCACCTGGGCTTCGTACCAACCTGGAAGTTTGGCCAAGTCTGAGAAGAGCCTCCCTCCCCTCACATGGGCACAATCTCTGCCCAGAATCCTGGGTCAGAGCCCACCTTTTCTACCCAGCACCCGAAGGCACCCCCCACACCATGCCCCCAAATTGCCAATCTAACTCTCCATGGCAGCCCTCGGTCCGTAGTTCATGGGCCACCTGCCAGGAAAGCATCTTACTCCTCTGCCCACCTAAATGTCACCGCAGTTCGGGGCCACTCGGGAGCCCTCCCCAGCAGCTGGCACCAGAACCTAACACCGTGTGTGTGCCTGGCAGTAGGCAAGGAATACAAGCGTCTGGTAAGTACCAAGCAGGTGTGAAAGGAGTGTGAAGAGGGGAGAGGCAGGAAGGGACATGGAATTTTTAAAACCCAGCCTACTTCCTTCAGTCTCTAGTCATTCCCCGCATGTGTCCTACACTCCTGCCACCTCAAGCTCCTGTCCCCGTTCCCTGTGCTCTCCTACCTCCGTGCTAACACCTGTGACTTGGGTGCTCTTCAAAACCGGCCTCCTGTGGAACAGCCTCCCTGTTCTCCCACGATCACCACTGCACCGTCTCGAGGGCCACAGCTCTCCTTGCAACGTCAGGCAGGCTACTTAACTTCTGAACGTTTCTCATTTGTAAAGTGCACGCCCCGCTACCTCTGCCCATTAGGTAGCTTTGAGGGTTCTATCTGCATGTAAAGGACTAACACATGGCAAGCATGAAAGAAGTTTCTTCTCATGATGTAATTCGGGTGCTCCTTCTCTGAGATCCTATTTACACTATATAGTCCTAGAGGACATGTCCCTACAGCACAGCTTAGCACCCCAGTTTTCCAAACTAAGCTCCTCCGATCTCCTGCTTCCCACAGGGAGTCATAGAGGCTTCAGGGCCCGACTGTGGGGCTAACCTGTTTCAACCCTAGAAGTTTCTTGCTTTTGCTGTTTTGCACATTGGGGTTCCAGTAAGATCTCCCATAACAATAGGGCCCTGCTGCTAAAACAAATTTTTGAATGTGCCCGGTTCTGAAGCTAGTTGGGCCCTCAGTGAATCTTGTAGGTGGGGGTGGGGGGTGGGGTGGGGAAAGACACAGGTGTGACAAATAAATCACCTGAGAGGCGTGGAGACGGGCTCAAAGCCCTGCATTCACCGCTTTATAGTCAGAACGCATGTGGACGCCGCAGGGAGAGAGGCAAAGGCCTGATCTCAGAAAGGAAGGAGCTTTCTAGTTGGCTGGAGCCACTCCCCTCGACTTCCCTCGACTTCCCTCGTCAGACTCAAAGTTCCAGAGGTGAGCCCTCCAGGCGGTCAAGGGCAGGCAGGAGATGGGACAGTGAGGGGAGGAGGCATTCTTGGGGTACAGAACCCTTGACCGCAGGGTCTAAGGGCTCTGGGCCAACCACCAGGAAGCTGTGCATCCCTACAGCCTGGGCCCCCTTGTAATCACAGTGGTAACTGTCCCCAATGTGGGCTGCTCCTGCCGGGTCCACTCGAGCAAGCCGCAAGGCCTCGCGGAAAATCCGGGGGTCAGGCTTGGGCCAGCCGGCAGCCTCAGAGGTCAGCACAAAGTCAAAGTGTTCCCGCAGGCCCAGCCCCCTCAGGATGTCCTCCAGCCGCCGGTCAAAGTTGGAGACCACTGCCAGCCTCACACCTCGTTCTCGGCACCGTCTCAGGGTGGCCTCGGCCCCCTCCAACAGCTGCCAGGTGCACGGCTTACAGAAGTCCTCGTACAGCCGCTCAGCGATGGGGGCCACAGCCTGCGCGTCTCGAACACCCGCGAGCTGGAAGGTGTGCAAGACCACATCCAGCCACCACCGGCGGGAGGTGAGGCCTTGGCTCAGGCCGTAGTTGGGGAAGCTGTGGCTCTGAGTCCTGTAGGCCTGCCTGAAGGCGTGTCCCAGAGCGGCGGCCTCCACCTCCAGCCCGTGGGCCCGGGCCCTGGTGGCGTATTCCTCTCCCACAGGATGGCGGAGCCTGAGCAGTGTGTCCTTCACGTCCCACGTCAGCAGTCGTATCTGCAGCCGATGCGCCATGGGCCTGTCGGAGGGGGGCAAGTGCACCCTAAGTCCGCCAGGGGTTAAAGAGAAACTGAGCCGGACAAGACCCCCCCCCCCCGCCACAACCTAAAGGTCTTCTCTCTCCGGGCCTTGTGGGCCAGAGTTGTGGCACGTCCTCACAGCAGAAGATCCTGGAATGAGACGGCAGTGAGGTAGAAGTTCAGACCTTGGGGTCAGAGCCAGACTGGGTTCAAATTCTGGCACTTCCCACTTACTGTGTGACCCTAGGAGTGTCACTCTCTGAATCTCTGTCTCCTGACTGAAGAGGAGCACGATGTGCCAACCTCACGAGACTGTTGCATGAAATGAGATCATCCGTTCATTCCACAAATTTCTGGGCACCTACTATGTGCTAGATGCTAGGGAACAGGATAGGTTTCCAGCCCTCCTGGCATTTACAGGCTTTAAAGAATACGAGACACAGATATTAGACAAAGAACTATACAAACACTGAAGTATAACAAAGTCAGCATGTGCCATAAGGATATACACCCAGGGATCCCATCTGTGTTGAACTTCCTAAGTAAGTCAAGTTTCGGGGGAGATCTGAAGAATGACTATGCAGGAAATGGAGGTGGTTAAGTGTTCCTGGCACTGGAAACACCAAGTGCAAAGGCCCGAGGTAGGTCAACGGCAAGTCTGCTGCTTTGGGTAGACAGGGCCCACTGTGGCAGGGCCTTGTAGGTCAAGGTAAGGAAACAATTATGATTGCTATTACTATTGTTAACAATACCAAAGACACAGGGTCCTTGCAGACCATGTGACAGACCCCTTGTTTATCAGGGAAGACTGAGTCAGAGAGGAGCAGATACTAGCCTAAGGTACACAGCCAGCACCAGAACCCAAACTTCCAGACTCTGGCCAGTGCTCCCTTCTACTGCATCATGCTTAGACAAATTTGGATTTTAAAACAATCTGATTTGGGTGAATCGGCACAGCACAGAGCCAAAGGCAGACAGAACCAGGTCCTGTCTCTAAGCCTCCGATGCGTCTTTACTGGCGGTAACAAGGTCTGCCTAGGTGGGGAGCCAGTAAAAGGATTACTGACTCCATGCCCAAGAAGCGAGTCCTCAGCCTGCTGTCGGGAGGCTGGGTGCAGCTTCTTGCCCCACACAGTCGATTCCAGACAATCCCAGGTGGTCTGGGGGAAACCTGAGGGTCCAGAGTTTCAGAGTACAGCCAAGTTGCTGCTGAGGAAGGGCAGTGGCTGGCGAAGCCGGGGGCAAGCCGTAGCGGAAGTCTGACAAGGAAATGAATTTAAGTCAATCTGGAAATTAGGGAGAGCCCTCCAAAAACCCTCCCACTTTACTGGTGGGTACATGGAGGCCCAGTGAGGGGCGGGAACTCGCGCAAAGCCACGCCGGGAGTCACGGGCCCGGCTAAGACTAGAACAAAGAGCTCTGGCTCCCGACCCACAGCGTCTTCCATTTCTGGAAGCCGGGGCTGAGGCCTCTGGGCTGCAAGCCTGAATTTCTCGGCCTTCCTCCTCACCTCCAGGGCTCGATGGGGACAAAGTCCAGGTAGCCCGCTGTTAGAGCGAGATCTCCACGGCTGCCATTTGCAGCGTGACCTTGGGCGTGACGTGGCTGCGGCCGGCCTCCTGGGGGCCCCTTCCCGGCTCCGGCGCGCTCCGACCGCTCGGGGCGGACCCCCGGTCCCCAGCCTCCCGGGATCCAGACACAGCGGACCCGGACGGAGGCCAGTCCTTAGGAAGCCCGGCAGCCAGCCACCTCCGGAGAGCTGCGCAGGCGCTCTGCGGCCCCCACGGAGCCGGGGACCCGCCTCCTCACGCCCCACCCCCTGGCCCCGCCCCCGGCCCTCTGCCCGCCCCTCTCCTCCGCCCGCGGTTCCCCCCACCTCTCCCCTGCCATAGTCCTCTCCGCTCCCTCCCGTCGCACCCTCATCTGCCTCCCCGCCCCCGGCGCCCTCGGTCACCCGGCTGCCCCTTCCTTTCCGTCTCCCTCTCATTACCCGTCCCGCCCCCTCCGCCCCGCTCCCCGCATCTCTGGGTCACCTTGCACACTCTCCTCCCTTTCTGCCTGCCCGCCCTCGCCGACTTCTCCCCCTTTGGGCGCTTTCTCTCTCCTCCACTTCTCGCAGACCCCTCCGCCTTCCTCGGATCCAGACACTCCCGGGAGGTCTCCAGGCTGACTTGGGAAGAGGGGGATCTGGGTCCCGGCCTGGCTTGCTGAGTGCTGTGTGGACTTGGGCCAGGCGCTGCCCCTCTCTGGTTTGAGTCTCCAGTCGGTACTAGGAAGGAATTGCTTTCATTTGGAAACTTGTCTAACCCAAGACATTCTGCTGAGGGTAGAGTCCTCTGCAGTAACCTAGCTGGGTTTTTTTTTTTTTTTCTTTTGATGTAAAAATAATCATCTTCAAAAATGTTTTAAAATACAAAGTGTTCAAAGTAGAAAGCGAAAGCCAATCTCACTCACTTCTCATTGAGCATCGGTCTGCTCTGTGCCTGACGGTGCGAAAAAAGACAGGATTCCTGCCTTCACGGAACCCGGGTGGGGCAGACACAGACCAAGTAAATACACAAGCTTTCAGGTAGTGATGAGTGTTATAAAGGCAATAAAATCAGAACGGCGCCATGAGCAGTGCCAGGGCCTCTCTGGATGAAGTTAGGGGAGGGGCAAAGATCTGAACAGCCAGGTGAAGATTAAGGGACGGGTACTGAAGGTGAGCCACTGGCAAAAGCAAATTGAGCAAGGGCAGTGGCCCCTGGAGGTGGGGAGACCAGGAGGACCTCTGGCCCCCCACGCACTCCCCAGGGGTTGTGGCAGTGGGGCTTTGGGTCATTATGCTATTTTCCTAGGAGCACACAAACATGCATATATTTTCTTCCTTCTTCCCCTCCCCTCTCCCTTCTTTTTAAACAAATCTTCCTCCTATATTCTAAGACTGGCCTGTTCATTTCATTCAGAACCACCTCCTCCTCATTGGACCCAGGCCTGGGAGAAATACAAAGTGCGGAGCCACAGACCTAGGCCAGCAAGGGAGAGCTTGATTCCAAAATTCATTACAAGCAGGATTCCTACAAGTGGGAGTGGAAAGGGTGAGTGGGAGGTCAGAGGTCCAGCTGTGATTCACAGAAGCCCAGAAGGTTTGAGATGGTTCAGGTTCCAGGGTCACCTAAAACCCAGCTCCTCAGGTTCTGGTCCCAGCTCTGCCACCTGGCTCTCTGTGAACCCTTCACTGAATTCTTTTCCTCTCTGGGCCTCAGTCTCCAATCTGCAAAATGGGGAGACTGAACAAGATAACTTCCAGCTGAAGTCCAGGCCAGCTTCTAAGTTAATTTCCAAGGTAATTAACTTTGTCGGCGGGACCTGAGTTCCTCCATGTACAAATAGAGCATGCTTACATCAAGATTAAGTGAGAGCACATGAAAAAGCTCTTTGAGAAGTAGAGGATTCTTTTTTTTTTTTTTAAAGATTTTATTTACTTACTTGAGAAAGATAGCAGACAGAGGGAGAGGGAGAAGCAGACCCCTGCTGAGCAGGGAGCCAGCCTCGGGGCTGGATCCCAGGACCCCGGGATCAGGACCTGAGCCCAAGGCAGACGCTTAACTGGCTGAGCCACCCAGGTACCCCAGATGATTCTTTTTTTTTAAGATTTTATTTATTTATTTGAGAGAGAGAGAATGAGAGACAGAGCACGAGAGGGAAGAGGGCAGAGGGAGAAGCAGACCCCCTGCTGAGCAGGGAGCCCGATATAGGACTCGATCCCGGGACTCCAGGATCATGACCTGAGCCGAAGGTAGTCGCTTAACCAACTGAGCCACCCAGGCGCCCCCCAGATGATTCTTTAAAAAAAAAATTTTAGGGGCACCTGGCTGGCTCAGTCAGTAGAGCATGGGACTCTTGATCTCGGGGTCGCAACTTTGAGCCCCACATTGAGCATAGGGATTACTTAAAAAATAGTAATAAAAAAATGCTTTGAGTATAGCTGACACACGGTTACATTAGTTTCAGGTGTACGACATAGTGATTCAACCTCTGCAGACACTCTGCTCACAAGCGTAGCTACCGTCGGTCACCGCCCAACAGTATATACAGCATTGACGTATTCTCCGCGCTGTCACTTTCATCCCTGTGACTTACTCCACACCTGGAAGCCTGCCATCTCCCACTCCCCTGCACCTGTGTTGCCCATCCGTCCACCCCCTGGAAGATGATTCTTTTCACATAGTTGAGTCTCCTGAGAGGTTAAGGGCTTTGTTTGGTCCCATGACTATTTCAACCCCAGGCACCTGTTGCACACGGCAGGCAAGTCCATTATAATCTACGTGAGTGTGCCCTCTGGAGGTGTGGCCCTGATTTGACTGTTTGCCCTTTAGGTTCTGTCTCTTCGAATAACTTTTCAGCAGAGATTTAAAAAAAAAAAAAAAGCCTTGAGTGTCACAGGAAAGCCAGTGACAGGTCCCCACTATTCGGAAAACAAACTTCTTTTTGATTTGCCAGTTCAAAAATGGGTACACTTGGGGCCAGGTCAGGATTCCTCCTTTCCTAGTTGGGAAATTGGTAGTAAAGTGGCTGGTTAAAATGCCTGTTTGTTGGGACCCTCAACCGTATGCCCACTGAGGTTGTAGTGAAAAACTGGTGGAACTTAACAGCTATTTGTTGTGGCTTCGGGAAGGTCCTACAAGAAACAGACGAGCTACCATATAAGCAGGCACATCGGAGGGAAATAAAGTCAAGACTCACTGAGAGGCCCTGCATGCCCACCAGTTGTCTGCAATGCTTGGAAGTCTGAGGCCGTGCCTTGCCAATCGTGGAAGCTGCGTTCTCTCTGCACCAGGATAAAATTACCACTAGTGAGAGGAGAGCATGCAGCAGGAGACGGGCCGTGGAGCTAGAGCCCCCAGCACCGCCCAAAGCCTCCCAGCTCGCCTGCTTGGCCATTCTCTGTACACAAAACCTAGCTGCGCTGGAGCAGATACTGAGCGGGCACCTCCGGTGACAAATCGACTCCAGAGGGCGCCACTTCACACAGGCCACCATGCCTGAGGCAATGCAGCCCTTGGCCTGCGCCATTGTAATAGCATCATGTTCGATCCCGAATTTGGCTACTGTTTACTGGGAGATGGTGTGGCACAGTGGTCCAGGGTAGAGGCCCTGGAGTTGAACTATGTGGGTTCCAATCCTGTCTCTGATGGTTCAGGGACAGGGTTCTAAACCCAGTTCTGCCACAAACTAGTAGAACGGCCTTAGGTGAGTCGTAAGCTCTCTAGATACTCCCTCATTGCAAACCCAAGCTAAATTTAGGACTCCCGCTCGACCCTCCCTTCTAAGCTTTCCCATCCTATTCAATGTCCCACCAGCCACCAAGAGCTCAAGCCACGTTCATCCTTCCCAGCTAATCTACCTCCTCCAACCCCACTGTCACCACTCCAGTCCAGGTTACACATTTTCCCATCTGCACTTTGCCAGTGCTCTCAAATGTTTTCATAAAATGCAAAATCAGAGCGAGTCGTTCGCTGCTTAAAATCCTTCAAATGGCTTTCCTTTCTCTTGCAATAAAGTCTGGGAAGACTCCCCATCTTCCATAAACATGGCTTTCGAGCCCTGCACGGTTTGGGCCTGGTCTCTCTCCCTTTCCAGTTCAGGCCATCTCTTCTTTCGTCCTCCACCCTGCTCCAGCCACACCTGCTTTGTGTTCTAGCTCATTCTAGAGGCAGAGTTCCCTCTGCCAGGAATGCTCTTTGCTTGGCTGCTCATCCCTCCGGTCTAGGCTTAAACGTCAGCCTCTCACGGAAGTGTTTTCTGATCCTTCAAACCCGGTCAGGTCCTGGTGGCCTCCCTCATAGCACCTGTCACAACATCCCTGGAGACACATCTGCCTCCTAGTTCTCCTCAGTCCACTTAACGTTGGCTTCTGGAGGTTCTGGACACACATAATTTTTGCCTCCCGTGGGGTTTATACCTAAAGAGCAGTGTCTGTCTCCTGTCTCTCTAGGCCTACAAGAACCGGGCCTCCTATTAGCTTGGCAATGATGAGTCTGGGATGCCCCTGAAGAACCTTCCTTTCCACACTAACCAGAAATGAGCTCAGGGACTGGGACCAAGGGGCCGGGAGACAAGAAGTCAATATGGCCAAAGTTCTGGTCTGGTCAGAACCCTGAGGCCCATCAGTGGCTCATCTTTAATTAGTGCTTCAGGCCTCTAGCGGGGGGCATGGTGGTGGTGGTAGGGAATTCCAGGCTCAGACTCCTTGGAAGGTGAAGCTATATGCCTCTTCAAGCCCTGATTTTGGCTGGCTACCTCCCCAAATGCTAAGGACAGAGTGAGATCAGGTCAGCTGCAGCTCTATGGAAGACAACTGGGAGCCGGAGGGGACTGGCCTGACTACAGGAGCCGCTGGGAGTTTATAATTCTACATTTTTTTAAAAAAGATTTTATTATTTATTTGACAGAGACACAGCGAGAGAGGGAACACAAGCAGGGGGAGTGGGAGAGGGAGAAGCAGGCTTCCCTCAGAGCAGGGAGCCCGATGTGGGGCTCGATCCCAGGACTCTGGGATCATGACCTGAGCCAAAGGCAGATGCCTAATGACTGAGCCACCCAGGCGCCCCTATAATTCTACATTTTAAAATGGATTGTACTGCTTTAAGGTCTGAGTTGAGCTTGCTTTGGCCCTAGATTTGGGATTTGTCACTTTGCAGATGGGAAGGTGGACTTGCAAAGGCCCTTAGCTGGGCCTTACCTTTTACTAGGGGAGACATGACGTGAGTCTTGGAAGAAAGCACTCAACCAGGGGCTCAAGCTAGAAACCCATGAGGGCATCCTTGTTTCCTCCCGTTCCCTGGATTTACAGTTTAGGCAAAACCTGCTCATTCTGCCTCTGGGAACGTATCCTGAACATATACCTACTTCCTCCTCTCTCCACCGCCACCACCCGGGTCCAGGCCAATGTCAGTCCTCCGCGGGGTCTCCAGGTGCCTCCCAACCAGCCTCTTTTTCGCTCACCCTTTCCTTTTCATGCAGCAGGAGACTGGGGGAAGGGGAACACACCTAACATCTAGTTAAGATCCTTCAGATCACCTTCAACCCAATGCAAAGGAAGACCGAGCTTCCTACAAGGTGTACAGCCTACCTTTCCAACCTCCAGTCCCGTCCCCCTCCTCCGCTTCCTCACCCTGCTCCCAGCTGGGAGGCTCCTCCCGCCGCAGGACCTTTGCACACTTTGTGTCATTCTTGTGGCTTCTGATGCTCGCTCTCTGGAAAGAGCCTTTCTTGTCCCTCAGCCTCAGGGAGGGCTTCTGGACCACCCTCTCAGGAGACGCCCTTGGTCAGTTATGCTGTCTCAGACCCTTTCTTTCCTTCAAAGAACTAATTATGATTTGTAATCGCTTTGTTTTCTTATTGTCGTCTGTCTCCCCATTCTCCTTGCATAGAGACAAGCTGAGATCTGTCCTGCTATATCCCCAGTACCTAGCATCATCTCTGGGCACTGAGCAGATGTTCTCAAAAATTCTCTCTTCAACAGAAAAGGCTTTTTGGTGGTGGCATCTCCAGCAGTCAGAAACTCTATTTGCTTCTGAATTTCAATCCTCCGGCAGTGTTTCTGCTTATTAACAAGTAACTCTTCTCTGGGTATATGGCTGAGAGCAGAACAGGAGATCTCAGGCAGCCTGGCAACATGGGCCTGTGTGGGAATCACCTTCCAGTGGAATCGAGGCAAATGTCAACTCTAAACCTGAAGATGTCTTTCTAGGCCTCCATCCCGGCGCCCAGCTCAGACAGCTGCCAGAGGCCTCAGGCTTTCCAGAGCTTCTCATGATACAAGGTGCAACTTGCCCTCCTCTACCCCTAACGCTCCAAGCCCCGCTCCAAGGCCCCACCAAGCCTGCGCCCTTACCTCCTGGTGGCGTTCAGGCTGAGGCCACGCCAGACGAAGGAGCTGACCCAGCGGGGGCATGGGGAAGCCTGGGGGAGCCTGGGAGGCTCGAGTGGTAAGAGGGGGGCAGGCTGGCAGAAAGCACCCAGGGCTGCTGGGCGCCTGCCAGCACGTGAGTAGGAAGAGGGCATGAGGGCACAGTTCTAAAGCAGCATTTACTTTGGTTTTCACTTCTCCAAGGCCCCGGGACCTTTTAAAAGTTCTAGCTATTACTCTTGTACGTGGTCGCCATCACTCCTCCTTCAGCCACTGCAACAGCTGAGGCGTGTAGTAGGTGATGATGATGTCAGCACCTGTGGGGGGACAGAAGCAGGAAGCGGGGAGGGGCCAGGCATCAGCTGGGGGCTAAACTTCGGGGAGACCGGGGCCAAGGAGGGGGCAGGCGGCTACCACGAAGAGACAAAGCCCGTGGGCGTCAGAACATATGACAGAGCCCAGCTCCGGTCAGTTCGAGCTCTGCGTGCTGTGTGACCCTGGGCAAGTCATTTTCTCTTGCTGGGCCTCAGTTTGCCGTCGTATGAAACGCACAGAGGGAGAAATGAGTACGTCATAAGGGCCCTTCCCATGCTGTGTGCACACCAGCACCACCAGCTCCCATTTGTGGAGTGGTGAGCACATGCCAATGACACGCATCCCCTCCCACAATGCTCCAGGCGACACGCCTCGGGTATTTTATCCCCGGTCTGCAGACAAGGTCACTGAGGTGCACAGAGGCGCCTCGGCTAAGGTCTCAACACCAAAAAGTAACGGACGGCTCTGCTTTCTTCACTGTCGCACGTTGGGTTCTGCAGCTCCACGGCCCCTCCTCACCCTGTCTCTCTCTAGATCACTGGTATCCCCAGGCCTAAGACTCCAGGCTGTCTCATGACTTTATTTTGTCCTCTGGGCAAAGTGCCCATCAGCCCCGTGGCACAGGTCAGGAAGCCCCAGCGCCCCTGTTTACCTGCGCGGCGGAAGGCGGTCATGGCCTCCAGGACAGCAGCCTTGAGATCAAACGCCCCGGCCCGGGCTCCATGCCACAGCATGGCGAACTCTCCAGAAACATGGTACACGGCAAGTGGGAGCTCAGGGTGCTGTGGAAAAGCAGTGGCGGGTGGACAGGTGGAAGTGTGGAACCTCTGGGAGTGTCCCTTCCTGCCTGCCGAACCTGAGAGCATCTTTTTTTTTATTTTTTTATTTTTTTTTAAGATTTTATTTATTTGCGAGAGAGAGAATGAGAGACAGAGCATGAGAGGGAGGAGGGTTAGAGGGAGAAGCAGGCTCTCTGCTGAGCAGGGAGCCCGATGCGGGACTCGATCCCGGGACTCCAGGATCATGACCTGAGCCGAAGGCAGTCGCTTAACCAACTGAGCCACCCAGGCACCCAACCTGAGAGCATCTTGAGCCCCATGCCGTGTCCCTACTGTTGGCAGCCGGGCCCGTTCTTTTTTTTTCCTTAAAGATTTATTTATTTTAGAGCGGGGAGGGGCAGAGGGACAGGGAGAGAGAGAACCCCAAGCAGACTCCCCACTGAGTGCAGAGCCCAATGCTCAACCCCACAACCTGAGCGAAAACCAAGAGTCAGACGCTCAACCAACTGAGCCCCCCAGGCGCCCCAGGCCGCCCCATTCTTGAACTGTGAAAGCACAGCAGCTTGAAGGCTCCGGCCAGCCCTGGGGCAGATGCCCATGGTGGTTCCTGGGCAGGGGTGCCGTGGCAGGCTTCCTGCTCAGGGCCAGGTCGCTCTGAACCCAGGGGGTCTGCAGTCTCTGAGCCTGAGATCCCAGAGTCTGCGGACAAACCCGCTCATGTCCCTGGGCCCCTGCCTGCTCACCTTGTCCTTCACCTCCCGCACGATGTCCAGGTAGGGCATGCCCGGCTTCACCATGAGCACATCGGCTCCTTCCCGTACGTCCCGGGCCTAAGGGACGAAATACTCTGTGGGGAGGGCCCAGGAGGCAAGGTGGGGGGGGGGACCGGCCAGTGGGCTCAAGCTCTGGTCACTCACCACCGCTCGGAGGGCCAGGCCTCGGGCTCCCGGTGGCAGCTGGTAGCAGCGGCGGTCTCCAAAGGCTGGGCTGGACTGAGCTGCGTCCCTGGGAAGCAGAGGCATCAGCACGGGGTGGGGGGTGTCCGGCTTGGGGCGAACAGGTCAGGGGAAGCTCGAAAGCAGACCCCTGCCGACCCCCACTCACCGGAAAGGTCCGTAGAAACAGGACGCAAATTTGGCACTATAGCTCATCACTGATACCTACAGGAGACAAACAGGGTCAAGGTCCAGGCAGCGCTTTTCAGGCGTCCCAGGGTGAGGTGACAGGGAGAGGAAGCATGTAGGCTGGGAAGTGGAATGCCTGCGGTCTAGTCCCATTAAAGCTCTGGGCCTTGATTTCCCCACGTGAAGTACAGAGGTTGAGACGGATCTCAAAGGCCTCGTCCAGGGCTGTCTTCACTTCCGGGATTCTTAGCAGATACGGGGATAGGGCTGGTCCAGGCTTTCGCTGTACCTTCCCCGCACCCCTCGCCACACTCCCCGCCCCTACCCTGTTGCCAAGTCCATGGGCCATCAGAGCCTCCTTGATGGCTTCCACACGTCCGTCCATCATGTCCGACGGGGCTACCACCTGACATCCTGAGGGGCAGAGGGTGGCCTTCAGAACTCTGGGATCCTCCTATCCGCTCTGCCACCTCCCCGACCCGGAGCTGCCGGTGGCTCACTCACCTGCCTTGGCATAGGCCAGTGCCACTTCCGCCAGCCGCTGGCGGCTCTCCTCAGCCTGGAATGCCCCATTCTTGCTCAGGAGCCCTGCAGGACAGACAGCTGGGTTTGGGGGAGCATCTCGGTCCCTGGCCCAGCCCACCCAGAGGAGGACTAGGTGGAGGGAGTGCAGGTGGAGCAGGGCAGGTGAAGGGAGGGAGCTCACCACAGTGACCATGAGAGGTGTAGGGGCACAAGCAGACATCGCAGGCCACCAGGAGGCTGGGGAAGGTCTTGCGCAACAGGCGGATGGCCTCGACAGCTGGGGAGTCCTCGGAGTCGGCTGCAGAACCCCGCTCATCCTAGTGGCAGGGGAAGGGTAAAGAGGTACGTCCGCAGGATGGCCAGACCTCACAGAGCCCAGCTCCCTGCACGAGGATGCAGTAAGGACTGTCCCCATTTTGCACAGGGCACTTGACCTGCCCAGTCAGGGTGGCATGGCCCTATTTAGCTTCCTGTCCCAAGGCGGGTGCTATCATCAAGCAGGGGGCCATGTCCCCGTGCCCACGCCCCAGGGCCAGCACAAGGCCGTACTGAGGACACGGTCCATGTGGGAGCTCAGCTCACCCTCACCCGACCCTCCCTTGTCTTCCCCTCGAACTCTGCTTCTGATTCTCCACCTTGGGGACTCTGCTGGGGACTCCAAAGACCAGGACACAGCGCAGACCCTCTTCCACCAGGGGCTTCAGCATCTCTTCCAGCCGGTTCACACCATACCTGCGTGGAGGTGGGACAGAGGGGCTGAGATGAGGCAAGTGGCAGGCAAGGGTCCCCCCTCACCCCTCTGTGCTGCACACGGCACCAGGAGAGCTCAAGCCCCACAGTCCAGGGAGGGGTGGGAATGCGCCCACCAAACAGATGGGAAAACCAAGGCCCCCAGAAGCAGAGCTATGGAACTTAGCTGTGGAAGGTTCTTACTGAACTCCCATTTGCAGCTCAGCTCTCCTTTGCAATAGACTCTGCTATGATGTCTCTGGTGGATGAATGGGCTGCTCATTCCTTTATGGGGCTGCCTCTTCTGTTCTCGAACAACTTTGGCCCCGAGAAAACCCTTTTCTCTACTGAGCTGAAGTGAGCTCCTCCAGATCTTCTACCTCCTGGGTCTGCTTCCTGGCACCTCCAGCTGGGAAATCTCTCCCGCCACCCTCCCCCGGCCCTCCCCACCACATCTCCTACCTGGCTACTCCTGGGAGGCTGTCGATGGGCTGTACGTCATCGGGAACGTCCCTGCAAGAGCGGGGGGTGGGGGGTGGGCTATGGACTGGTAGCTGTGGGAGGGGCCGGTGGTGAGGGAGTGACCGGGAGGGATGGCTGGGGAGCTGGGAAGGAGTATGAAAGTGGGGATGGAGGGAGGAGGTTGGGGTCCAGTGTCTGGTTCCCTGCCTGGCCAAGCCCAGGGCCTGAAATAATAATAGGAACAGCGAGAGTGACAGTGACAACAGAAGCAACGGGACTAAAAGAACTAAAAGAACACTAAATCATACGAAGGAGTCAAGTGGCTACAAACTTGGGATTCTGAAGTCAGAAGGCCCTTGCCTGCGATCCCAGCCACTTACTGGCTGGGTGACCTGGGCCAAGTTGCACCATCTCTTTGAGCCTCAGGGCCCTTCATCTGTATTTGGGTGGATTCGTTCATTCATTCAACGAATGGTGAATGAATGGCCTTACTATGTGCCAGGTACTATTTACTCTCTGGAGATACAAAGTGAACAAAACAGACACAAATCCTTGCCCTCGTGGAGAGAACACTCTAGGGAACAATATCCATTCTTCCCTCATATGAAAACTGTCAGGACTGAAGGAGATGATCCATGTACGCTGCTTAGCACAGTACCTGGTACACAGTCAGCAGTCAATAAATGTCAGCCATTGCTATTAGGAATAATCATGGCTGCCACCTCTTACACGTACACAGCTCTTTACAACCTACAGAACGAACGCCTTCTCCGCTTCTGTCTTACCGCAAGGATGGCGGGCCAGGGTTATTATCCTTATTTTCCGGATGGGAAGACTCAGTTCTTTCCTAGTTTGTTTGATTCCTAAGACGGTTGTCCTGAACCCACTCTCTCTCCCTCTCTCTCTCTCTCTCTCTCTCTCTCTCTCTCTCACACACACACACACACCAGCAGATCCGAGGCCTGGACCATTCCTGGGGACTCACGTGACAAAGATGGGATAGATGAGGTTGGAGGCGCTGAGGGGAGAGGCGGCTGCCTGCCAGGTGCGAAGCAGTGGGTGGAAGTAGCCACTGTGCAGAACCGACTGGGGCTGCATGGTGGGCAGCGTGGACTCCCGGGGCATCAGCTGTGCGCTCAGCTCTGGGGGGGGGGGGGGGACACAACAGGATGCACGTGAGACACGGTCCCTGTCCCCAGGGGATGGTCCCATACCCCCACGCTCTTCCCGATTCTTGCCTCCCCAGCTCTCTGGCCAGTGCTCCCCGTAGCACAGCTCGCCAATCCCTGCTGGTCTGTGACAAGGGTAAGTGGAGGAAAGGAAGTGGGCCCTCTGGAAACTTCCCTAGCGATCGGAACCGAATAATCTAAGATTTCAGCTTGTATTTTCTATGGTGTCTCTCTTTTTCTAAAATGACATTTCTTGGGGCGCCTGGGTGGCTCAGTCGGTTGAGGGTCTGCCTTCGGCTCAGGTCATGATACCAGGGTCCTGGGATCGAGCCCCGCATCGGGCTCCCTGCTCAGTGGGAAGCCTGCTTCTCCCTCTCCCGCTCCCCCTGCTTGTGTTCCCTCTCTTGCTCTGTCAAATAAATAAATAAAATAAAATTAAAAAAATGACATTTCTCAGGGCGCCTGGGTGGCTCAGTCAGTTGACAGTCTGCCTTCAGCTCAGGTCATGATCCCGGGGTCCTGGGATCGAGCCCTGCATCGGGCTCCCTGCTCAGTGGGAAGCCTGCTTCGCCCTCTCCCTCTGTCTGCCACTCCCCCTGCTTGTGCGCTCTCTCTCTCTCTGTCAAGTAAATAAATAAAATCTTTAAAAAATAAATAAATAAAATGATATTTCTCCAGCAATTCAATACAATTTTTTTTTTGTATTTTATTTAAAAAAAATCAATCTGTGATGGATTGGAAATTAGTATGAGAAGCACTGACCTAGACAACATTTAAACTTTGTTTATTCCATAAAAAATGTGCAGGTGCTTGGCAGAAATTTTAGATAAGCAAGCAAGAGAAAAATCGCCTGTAATTCTACCTCTAGAGAAAAGCACTATTAACACCCTGGTACAGAGACGTCTCGTCAGGCACAACGCACACTAAGAGGATTAACTAGCAGGTGCCTGAGAAGACAGACAGACAGAACCCCTGCAGGGGGGCCGTTGAAGCTTTCTTTTCCAGCCTGAGCGCCTCCTGCTGTTCCCCAAGCACCAGCCACATTTGGCCGCTTTCTGGTTCTGCTCACCCCGCTCCCTTAACCTAAAAGGTCCTGCTCTCTGCACCACCTCCTCAGCCCCAACTCCTACCCGGTGCCCACCTTCCCTCTCCCGCTGAAGCTTCTCTTGCCCAGATCATAATCTCTCTTACATAACAGCTCTCTGTGGATCTATTTTAGCTCATTCCAGGAGACAGAGCTTCTGCAGGGCATGGTCCATGGTGAGCTCATTTCTGCACCGTCCCCCCCAGCACTCTGCCACAGGGTAAATATTTAACTACATGAAGTACAAGACAAGCGCTAAAAGACAGAAGGAAGCTGGGGCATGCACATGTTTCTTGAGCACCTACTGCGTGCCAGGCCATGCCGGGCACCCGCACACGTGGTTTCTCATCGAGGAGGCAATAAATTGTTTGGGCAGGTAGGGCTGATGGAGTGCGTCTCAGACAGGAGCTGCCCTAAGTGAACCATGAGCTCCGAGGCGAGTTTGGAGGTTGGAAGAAGCTTGTTGGAAGAAGACGGGGCTTCAACTTGGTTTTTCGGGATGAGTGGGTTCAGCTTGGCAGAGGGAAAGGGGAGAATGTTCCCTCAGGAAGGGAAGAAAGGGGCAAGGGTGCGCAAGGAGGAATGGCCGTGGGCTGCTGGGAGGACTGAGGACGCAACAGAAGATGTGTGTACCAGGGAGGGGACAAGAGAAGGCCAGACTGAGGACGGGGAAGATGAGGAGGGGGGTGGGGGAGTGGCCTGCTCAGAGCCTGGCTTGAGGAGGCTAATTCTTGCAGGAGGGGCAGAGCTGACTGAGCAAAGGAGCGCAGACACTCCAGGGGGGAGTGGGGAGGGGAGGAGAGGGAAGGGCCATCGTAAGGCAGCCAAGAGGCAGTCTCTTGGGGCGGATGCTCTGAGCTTGTGTGACCCAGAGGGCAATGGAGACAGGGACAAGGCAGGAAGAGGGTGGTTGGGAGCTGAGCTTTTGGAGGTGCCTGGGGAAATACCCAGTAGCCAAGGAGGGGGGTAAAGGAGCCACCCATGTCTCCTTGTATGAATGGGACCTCAAGGCAAGGACTTATTCAAGGTTACACTGAGTGAGGTACGAGGCTAAAACAGGCCTATAAGCCCAAGTGTCATCTCCCAGGTGGTGAGTGGGGAGTGGGGGTCCCCTAGTACACTGATCATGCCTTTTATCTCGTCTCTCAGGTCCCTTTAGCTCCCTCCCAACCAGCTCAGGGGCCCATTTTTATCCAATACTCCTCCTTGGCAGGGTTGGGGTTATCAGGAGCCACAGAGGGACCCACCCTACCACCACACCCCCTCCAGCAAGCCACATCATCTGACACAGAGGCAAGTCAGGCCTCCCCAAAGATGTCCCAACCCCCAGATGAGCAATCAGTCAGGTGGCAGATAGAAGGTCCCGAGTGCCCATTTTGTGCAAGATTGGCTGTCAGGTCTGCTATGGGTTAGCTCAGCTCAGAGAGGTTAAGTCTTTTGCCCAAGACCACACAGTTGGTTAGTAAATGAGCCAGAATTTGAATCTGTTCTAGACAATGAGTACAGGGTTTTATCTACCATACCCCATAGTCCTGATGAACACTTGATTCCTCAAGCATCTCTCTGGCTATACTATCTGCCTGGTGAGTCAGAGAGATGGAGGATACACAAGAGAAAAATATACTGAGCGTATGTTATGTGCTGGGCACTGGACTAGGTATCTCATTTCACTGCAGAGACTATTCCAACTTTCACTAATAAGGAAACTAGGAGGCTCTGAGAGGTTAAGTGACTTGCTCCATGTCATTCTGGAGAGTCAAGTTGTTTTTTGAACACGCCTCTGATTCACTTCCCAGAGAACAACCTTTGTAGCAGGACTCTGGCTTCTGGAATCCAAAGCTGCATTCTACTGGCCTCAACTCCCCATCTGTTTTAGAAGGCTGGGCAAGCACATGCCTTCTGCCGATCAGAAGCAGCAGAGCAGGGCTGCTCAGGAGCTTTGCAGCCCCAATTGTACCATGAGGAGGTGGGGGGGGGGTTGGTGGGAGGGGCAAGGGAGGGGCAAGGGAGAAGGGTGAGAGTGTGAGGAGGAACCTGACTAGGGCACTTCTATTTACATCTGTTTAATTTTAGGGTTAGGGAGAGATTTGCTTTGAGAAACGGGTGTCAGTGCTGAGAAAAATTTTAAAACATTGAAAATCACCAATGCTGTTCATCTCTTACATTCTGAAGTGGAAAATGAGGTGCAGAGAGGCGACAGGACTTGTTTGACATTGAGCAGTGAGTGAGGTGCAGAGCTGGCCCTGACCATGAGTCTCCTGCCTTCTAGTCCAGTGCCCTGTCACCTCAACCACACATGGGCATTTTGTTACAGCAGGAACTTAATAAGTATCTGTGGAACAGAAAAACAGCCCCTGAGCCAGAGCTGCCTGTTTGCAGAGCCAAATCCATGCCAAGGTTTTGCTTTGCAAAACGTCCCTCAAGACTGGGAGATTTCTACATACTTGGGAGGGCACTTCTTCCAAATCAAGGGAGCCTCCAAGCCACAGCTTAAGTCCTGTGACACCTCACTGAAGACAGTAGCAAGTCACCTTGGGACCCAGCACCTATGTTCACCCACATGAGAACAGGTTAGCTTAGCTGGAAGGTAGGACAGGGCAGTGCAGAAAGAACCTTGTTTCAGGGTCCCACAGTCCCACATCTGCTCTGTGTTCTGTGTGTGACTTTGGGCAAGGCTGCTGGCCTTTCAGAGTCTTTATTTCATAACCTATAAAATGGGAATGATACTATCAAACTTGCAAAGCTGCAGAAATGAGATTAGAGCAGCCCAGGGAACGTGTACCTACTTTTATCATCATTAGGAGCAGAAGTGAGCTGGAAGTAGCCCCCCCCTACTCCCCAGAGTCCACACAGCTGTGTGTTCTGCTCCATACCCGGGAGGGAGAACTTTCTATCTTGGAAGAACTTTTCTATCTTGGAAGCCACAGGGTCTTCCAAGATATCTCAGGTGGGGTCTCTGCCTTCCAGCAGCTTCTGTGGTGTGAAGTGATAACCAGAGACTGCAGCAGAGGGGTGGACTAGATGCTATCTATGGGAGGGGCCTGTGTCTCTAGGAGTCAAGCACGGCTTCATGGAAGAGGCGGCTCTGCAGACTGATTATGAAGGTATCTCCTTCCTTAGAAGGCAACTTCCCCAATCTGGGAGTAACAAAGTTGGGCCCTAAGAGCTGACACCGTGGGGAGGAGGGTTAGAAGGAGCTGCAGGCCTGAAACCACCCCCCCCCCCACCATGCTGTGCTCTGCTGAGGATTTCAGAGGCTGTTGTCTTGGCACAGACGGTTGGGAGCTGCCAGCTGGGGAGAAGGCAGTCAGGAGGGCCAGCTAAGGTGGAAGGTGGCCAGGCCTGAGAAATCCAAAGCCCCAGAAGGGCCCAGGATAGCAGACGTCAGGCAGTTCTGAAAAGGGACCAACTAACTGCCTGTTTATTCAATCAGCATTTCCTGAATATCTACCCTGGACTTGCCCCAGTGCTAGATACAGGGATTAAAGAGAAGCATGAGACCCAGGCCTTGCTTAACCTAGGTAGGGCTTTGAAGAGCCCAACCTCTTCTGGGTTTAGCCATCTGGAGCTGCAGGGAGAATCTGCCAGTTCCACAGACTCCTAGAATATCTTGGCTAAGAGGATCCTTCAAGCTTGTTGATTACATAATTGAAATGATGATGAAACTGGGCTCAGAGAAAGAGAGACACTGGCCCAAGATCAGGCAAGGGGTCAGCAGCAGATCTGGGGCTAGAATCCAGGTCTTCAGCAGCCCAGACCTCAGTGCCCACCTCGATACTTTAAGTACAGATTTCAAAGCTGCGCTTACCAGCAGCAGTGGCCGTGTGCAGAATTCTGGATGAAGGGGTTGGGGAAAAAGGAGATAGAACGTTGACTCTGGACTTGGCTGCACTTGGCAGCCTGACGGTTAAGCACATGGGTTTTGGAGCTGCAGACATGGGTTCAAATCCTAATCCCGTCACTTCCCAGCTGTGTGATCTCAGTTTCTGCACCTGGTAAATGGTGACTTGAACCGACCTCAAAGGGTTGTTGTAGACTTAATGGGCCAGTGGATGTGACTTATGTCTAAGTCTCGCACAAAGCAACTGTTACTACCTCCACTTCCCTCCCCCGTCCTTCGAGGCACTTTGGGTTCTGTACCGATGGAGAATGCCCTAGGCGCCTCCAAGGGAGTGGACCCCAGAGAGGAGAGGCAGAGCCCGGAGCCAAGCCCCCAAGGGTACAGCCACGCGGGGACCCCAATCCCGGCTGCAGCAGGGCAATCTAAGAGTCCAAACAAGGGCTCCACAAGGACTCTGTCCCCGGCTGCACCGCCAGCGCTTCAGGCGCACGGCACATTGGGGCCTGGGGACAAGGGACTCTTCGTGTCACAGCCCCACCTCCAAGCCCGCCATCTCCCTGAGTCCGGCCCCCACTCACCTGCTTCCTCAAGGGCTCCCAGCTGCCGCTCCCGCCACCGCCGTAGCGCGTTCTAGTCTCCCGGGGCCCACGTGGGGGCGGGGCGGCTCACCCGGAAGCAGCTCCCCCCCTTGCAGCCCGCCCCGACCGGCGTGCAAGCCACGCCCTCTGCGGGCTCTCTGCCCGCGTGCTGGTCAACTCCGGCCGCGGCTCCGCCCATGCACCTCGAGGCCTGGCCAATCGGGTTGCGGAAGAGCTGCCGGGTCCGCGCCCCACCCCCTAGGGGGCCGCAGCTTTGGTGGCTGAAGGCCCACCCGAGCCCACGTCGGGGCGCAGGGGCGGTGCGGGCGGGGTGCAGCCCGCGGTTACAGCCCCGAGGCTCTCTTTACCGCCCTCCTCTTCCCAGCCTAGCGCATACTTGGCTCTGGTTAATTGTTGAAAGAATAATTGGTGTCAAGGACATTAGAGCAACCCCTTAACGCCTAACACAATAGCTAAGTCCATTTTTGCAGACTGAATATTTTAAAAGCTGTTGAGTTCAGCACCAGGCTGCCTTCCAGGTTTTCAGAGAAAATTAATTCCAGAGTAATTACTCAGGGCTTGCTCTGTGTTATGGATTGAGAGATGTGATGTGAAAGACATGGGCACTCTGGAAAAGCTCTAAGTCTGAAAGGGGCATCAAACCGACCTAGGATGGGTACAGTGCGAGATTTGACTGGAAGGTCTGTGCGGGGTTTGGGCAGAGTATGTGCAGGGGCCAGAGGGAACTGGTGAGGCTTATGGGGCTTGGGTGAGCTAGTAGAATTGGATGGGTGAAGTAGGGATGGAGATCAGTACCCTAGCAAAGGAATGCCTTTATAAAGATGGATCAGGGCATTATAGAAAAGCTGACTTTGACTTGCTGAAGAGGCCAGTGGGCTGGTTGTATTACACTTCCTCTCAGATTTTATTTCTCAAAATCGGTGCTCCAAACCTGTTTTATACCTCTTTATATTCCAAGTTAAAGAGGCAGAGAGGTTTAATGCATGCTAGGGAAATAAGACCTGCGTAATTTCCAGCTACTAGAGTTCTGATCTGTGGTCAAATAAGGGAGATGGTGGAAATGAAGTCCTATTTTTTGTGCATTTAAGAGTCAGGGACAGTACCATGCGTTTTGCATTCACTTATCTAATTTTGATGACAACTATGTTACTATCCTCATTTTACAGACTGGGAAGACAATCTCCAGGGAGATTAAATAATTTGCCCCATGTCACACTGGACTTTCTCTGCAGCGCCTGCTAGTCAGGTTCCTTCAGCTCATAGTTGAGAGTCCCTGCTCATTTCTTTCATGACACCTGTTCCATCTCTGACTTTATTGGTAACTAAGCATAATTAGGAGCTACCTCAAAGAGCCCAAAAAGAGTGAGAAATTTAAGAATGCTGCTGTTTGGGGGGCACCTGGGTGGCTCAGCCGGTTAAGCATCTGCCTTCAGCCCAGGTCATGATCCTGAGTTCCTGGGATCGAGCCCCACATTGGGCTCCCTGTTCAGTGGGGAGTCTGCTTCTCCCTCTGCCTCTGCTCCTCCCCCCACTCATGCTCACACTCCCTCTCTCAGAATAAATAAAATCTTTAAAAAAAAAAGAATGCTGCTGTTTGGTGTAATCTGTTTTTCACATGTCTCTCTTATTCTTGGCAGAAAGACCTGTTTCCATTCTCTACCCTACCCCAGGTTTCTGAAAATAATTTTACCTTAATCTTTCAATCTTATCTACAAAAAGTATTGTGAATGCAACAATATGAATAAATCTTAAACATTATGTTGAGCAAAAGGAGTCAGACACAAGAGTACATATCGTATGATTTCATTTATATGAAATACAAACCAGGCAAAATTCACTTGTGCTGTTGGAAGTCAGGATAGCGATTACCATTGGGGAAGATTGGAAGTGCCCGGAAGGGAGACCATAGGGGCTTATTAAGGTGCTGGTCATGTTGTTTATTGATCTGAGTGTGAGTTACATGGATGTTTGTGCAAATTCATCAAGCTCTACATTTATCTGCACCATTTAGTAAGTATGTTATACTTTAATAAAAAGTAAAAAACAAAACAACCCACAAAACCCAAAAAACCTACTGAACTATTTTGAGTGCTTCCCAGGTAGGTATATGGCATTGTGCTAAATGCTGTGAAGTGCATAAAAATAGAGATGAGTGGTTGCCAGGGGCTGAAGGGAGGGAAGCATGGGTAGTAAGTGCTTGACAGGTACAGGGTTTTATTTTGGGGTGATGCAAACGTTTTGGAACTAGATAGAAGTAGTGGTTGTACAGCATTGTGAATGTGCTAAATGCCCTGAATTGGTCATGTAAAAATGGTTAATTTTATGTTCCATGAATATCATCCCAATTAAAAGATAAAATTGGGGGGCGCCTGGGTGGCTCAGTCAGTTGGGCATCTGACTCTTGGTTTTGGCTCAGGTCATGATCTCAGGGCTGGCGTTGGGCTCCACACTCAACAGGGAGTCTGTTGGAGATTCGCTCTCTTCCTCTCCCTCTGCCCCTCCCCCTCCTCGCTTGCTTGCACTCTTAAAAAAAAATTTTTTTTTAATTTTTTTGAAATAGATTGAAACAGATTTTGAAACAGATTACACCAAACAGCGGCATTCTTAAAATTTTCACTCTTTTGGAGCTCTTTTTTTTTTTTTAAGATTTTATTTATTTATTAGAGAGAGAGAACATGAGAGGGGGGAGGGTCAGGAGAAGCAGACTCTCTGCTGAGCTGGGAGCCCAATGCAGGACTAGATCCTGGGCCTCCAGGATTATGACCTGAGCTGAAGGCAGTCGCCCAACCAACTGAGCCACCCAGGCACCCTCAAATAAATTCTTCAAAAAAAAAACCCTGATTAAAAAAAAAGAAGATAAAATTGGTTCACTGAATGCAATGCGGTATTCTGGAATGGCTCCTGGAACAAAAAAGGGTGTTAGCAGAAAAACTGGTGAAATACAAATAGTTCGGTATTTGGTAGTTCTTCTCAGTTTTGATGAATGTACTGTGGTTACGTAAGATGTCAAAATGAGGGAAAGCTGGGTGATTACATGGGAACTCTCTGCACTCTGCAACTTTTCTGAAAACTAAACTTGTTCCAAAGTAAAAAGTTCAATTAAAGAAAAAAATAAATAGAAACAAGGCCATGGGCCACTAGAACAGGACCCTAGCTTTCATAAGTTAGTGGTAAGATCTTGAGCAAGTAAGTCACTTTTCTCTGATGAGCCTTAATCTCTCATCAGCAAAAATAGGATTAGGCTGCAAAAGTAATTTTTATTTACTTATTTATTCTTTTTTTTTTTTAAAGATTTTATTTATTTATTTGACAGAGACAGAGCGAGAGATGGAACACAAGCAGGGGGAGTGGGAGAGGGAGAAGCAGGCTTCCCGTGGAGCAGGGAGCCCGATACGGGGCTCGATCCCAGGACCCCGGGATCATGACCTGAGCCAAAGGCAGATGCCCAATGACTGAGCCACCCAGGTGCCCCCAAAAGTAAATTAAAAAAAAGATTTTATTTATTTGAGAGTGCGTGTGCACAAGCGGAGGAGGGGCAGAGGGAGAGGGAGAAGCCGACTCCCCAGAGTGGGGAACCTCACGCAGGGCTGGATCTGAGGACAGAGATCATGACGTGAGCCAAAGTCGGACGCTTAACCAACTGAGCCACCCAGGTGCCTCACTAATTTTTTTTTAAGTAATCTCTACACCCAACGTGGGACTCAAACTTATAACTCCGAGATCAGGAGTTGCACGCTTTGCCAACTGGGTCAGCCAGATGCCCCTGCAAATGTAATTTTGTGTGGGTAAAAATGGTAACCTTCCCACCCTCCAAATCCAGATCAAAATCTCTACGCATGAAGGGCTGTGGCTTACAAAAGATGAGATTTTTGCCTTAACCTAGTAAGCAACCTTCAAACTTCAGATACCACTACAGGAATGATAAAAGTGTACTTGGAAAAAATTGGTTGATAACCTCAGATTCTTCCCAGTTTTTTTTTTTTTTTTTTTCTTTTTTAAAGTAGTCTCTACACCCAGCGTTGGGCTCAAACTTACCACCTCGAGGTCAAGACTCACAGGTTCTACCAACTGAACCAGCCAGGTATCTCTTAAATTCTGTAGTTTTAAGTCACACTTCCCACTCTCAGGAAACATGTTTTCTTAAGTAGTCAAAGTTTGGGAAGACCTAAAGCCATGTGGAGGGAGAGTTCTTTTGGGGATTCATTGACTGGAGACTTAACAATGAAGTAGAAACAGACTGGAAGGCAAGCCCTCCTCAAGCAGGTTTTGCATACCGGGTTTAAGTATGGATTTGATGGGAAGCAGTGAGGGACGAGAACATAGCAACGTTCCAGGAAGATTTACTTGGCAAGCTACACAGGGGAAGCTGGGGCAAGCAGAGATGTGGCAGGAAACCACAGGACTCCAGATGGGACTTGAAAGCTTTGCTGAGTGGTGCTCATGGGAGTTAGGAATGGATGTTTCTGTTGTGGAGAAGGAAAAAGCCACCAGATCTAATGACTATTGGGTTGTAACTTTATGTTCTTTATAAATTCATGATTTGAAAAAGTTATGTAGATTAGAGGTAACAGAGCATTGTGGTGGACATCACGAAGGTAAAGGCAATTCTCCTTGATAGGATTTCAGAGTTCATGCGTGAAAGCATTTAGAATAGTATCAGACACATAGTAGGAACTCAATAAATGTTGAGTCATTGAGCAACTAGTAACACATAGGGTGCCCTGCAGAGCCATGGAAAGCTCTTGCTGTGGTTGAAGAGCAGCATCTGCTGGTCATCCACGGCAGCGCAGGATCCCATAGTTACAAAGATCGGGCCCAGTCCACATTCCAAAAACTATATACAGGGATGATCAGTGGGTCCTCCCCAAAAGCCTACAATAAAAAGGCAGGATGAAACAGGAGCCATCACTTTTAACAAGAATGTTCTTTATTTGTACAAAGCATAATTTTCCTCAACACTCTTCACTCATTTGTCAACAAACTTTTGACTGTATTCATTTAACAAATTAACAGTGTCAAACTACATACATTTGACTACCTGTCAACCTCCAAGCGCTCAACTTAGAGACAAACAAAAAAGTGCTTGGAGCACCAAATATCAAGAGGAAAAAAAAAAACAACTCAGAAGAAAGGTCAACAGAGTTACTTCAGAAGCAATTAAAGGGGATGGTTTTTTGCAGTGGGGATTAGATTCCTGAGCACCATCAGATTTCTGCACTTTGGGACATTAAGCAGGTTATCAAAGTTCCTGGGTTGGCAGATGTGAGAAAAGGAGGGAGAGAAAGTGGGAATCGGGAACAGAGGAGAGGCAGAAGAGAGACAGGAAAGGAAAAGCACAGAAGGAGAAAGTTGTGCCTAGAAGAAATAAAGTTTGGAACTTGTCATGAATTGGAGGAATGAAAAACGAAAAGTCAAAGTCTGGGAAATGGACTACAAGAAGAGAAAGCCTGGAATTTTATACCTTCCAGGAGGTGACCATAAATCCTAAAGCCATACAGTGGTAGGCAGTGAGGTGCATCTAAGACAATCTTTTTTTTTTGGGTAAGAGTTATTGGCACACTTGCTTGACTAATTCCATTCTACAATGCTGATTCAAAAGCATATGTGCCCAGAGCGCAGCCTCGCCAGCAGGTCAAATGCCTACCAAGCAAGACAGAGGAGCTCCAAGCCAAGTGGGTCTGGAGAAATCAAAATTCAATTAATGTTACTGTCAAGTGAAGAGACAACAGATTTCATTCTTCTCCTGTAACCTTTTATAGTTTCCTAACGCTAAACACATTCTGACCACTTTAACAAGCTAGTATTGCCAAATCCTGTACAATCAAAACAGGCTGACCATGCTCAAAGCCCCAATTTTTCCTGAGCTTTGACTACCCCTGTGATCTGGAACACAGCAGGCAGCATGGAAGTCATTACTACTTTTTTGGGGGATGGGTGGGAAGGGAACTGGGGATCAAAAACCGCCTACCATATATATAAGTAAACAAAAAAGATCAAATTGACTAATCAAATTAGCCACTCAGAATCCCCCTTGCCAAAAGTCATTACCTTCAGACTGATCTGGCAAAATGGGATTCTGCTGCGCTGATGCTCTGACGGAAGCGCTGGTTTTGATAATTTTAGTCAGTTTTATTTTGATCTTCTCAGGCTCTTCTGGCTAACACTATTTGCCCCAGCAGGGAAAAGCTTCTCACAAACGTACCACATTTCAGGGTGGTACCTTCCAAGGTGCCAGTCTTCCCATCCCATTAGTTGTCCACTTCCTCCTCTTCATTCTGTTCTTCTTCTTCCAGCCTTTCCTCATCTTCATCGTTGTCCTCATCCCTGCTCTTGTCTTGCTCTTCGGCATCTGTTTTTTTGTCTTTGTCCTTCTTCTTTTGCTCTGAAGCTTCCTTCTTGCCTTTCTGCTCTCTCCTATATGCTGTAAGGAGGAAGATGGGAGTCAGGAGGCAGGGCTGAACCAAACAGACCACAGCAGCTAACTCCACTGTACAACTAGAAAAGCTGGGGCAGAGAAGGAAAAATAACCTGCTCAGCATTACAAATCGGATCTGAGGTGGTGCCAACTGGACTGATTCTGAGTCACATCCAATACTTACTTCCTGTCCTTACAGGGACCCAAGCTGAGAAGACTCAGGGCCAGGTGAACATCTTCTACTTGGCTGAACAAAGGAAAGGGTCATTACCTTCCAAAGCTTCTTTCAACGGGGTAACGAACCGCTGGAACTCCATCTCTTCCATGGCTGAGAGCACGTCACTGGCATTCAGTGTCTTGCGTTTCCCTTTCATTGCGAAGTTGTTGGCACTGAAAGAAAAAGAGTAAAGGCCGTCAGGGGGCTGTCAGACCCCCTCCTGCCGCGTAAGGGATGGAAAAGGGGCACCAGAGGTGGTATGGAAAAGCCTAGGTCTTAGATGCATGGATTTTGGTGACGTGTTAAGTCCCTCCCTTCCCTGTACAAAGGATAATTTTGCTGTTTTATTTTGTTTCAGACCTTGCAAGAACTGGATATGGGTGAATCTTCCCCGCACTGAGATAAGGCACAATTGTTGGGGTTTGTGGACTACAGGCCAGGGGGTCTCTTTGCGGCTCCCTTACGCCCCAGCCCCAGCTAAGCTCTGGCTAGCTCAGCCCGCCTCACCAAGAAGTGGCGTACAGCACGAAGACGCTAGCAGCGCGGGAGATGGCGCTGCGGGCCTCCTTGGAGATGTTGACACCGTCCGGGAGCTGTAAAAAGAGCGTGGGTGAATAAAGCTGCCGGCCCAAGACCTGGTTCCCCCGCTGCCCGCCCTTCCGCCCCTGGCCCATCCGCCAGCCAGAGCTGCTCACCGCTTCCTTGATGATCCTAGTGATGACGGCATTGGGCAGGTTTAAGTCCTCGGGCCTCTCCGCCATTGCCGCCGGCGCCGCGACCCGCGCCTACGTCTCAAGCCTCTTCTTCAGGCCGCCAAGGCGTCCGGACTTCCCGCGTCGCCACAGTCTGACCCCAAAAGGCTTCCGTCACGCCCCACGTTGCCCACACTGTGTCCCACAGTGCCCCGCGCGCCATAGCCTCCCTCTTCACCCAGCCCCGCCTCCGCCTCGAGTCGCCCAAGCATCCGAACTTTCCACGTCGCTACGGTTTTGGCCCTTCCGGGCTTCCGTCCGACCCCACCGGGATCCAGCCCTCCTTCCCAGGTTCGTTTCCCTGCTTCTTGCCGCCACCATGTCTGGAGACTTCTCATCAGCTCAAGTATGGCTCACTGGAGCTTCCGTCCCTTCCCCACAGTGCTCTGCGCCGCTGCCTGGCAACGGCGCTGCCTGGCGGCTAGCGCGGGAGACGGAGGCGTGGACTGAGCGGACGGGGCGGGGCTTCTTCCGACGTGGTGCGGTGCCCCGCCTCCTCTCCCAGGCGGTCGGAGGGGTCACGTTTGCTGAGTGGGTTTCGGCTTTCTGGCAGTTTGGCGTGCCTTTTGTGAGCGCGGGCCTCCGAGGCCGAACCCTTCCACGTCCCTCTTCTGGAACGAAGCGGGTATCTTCTTTCAGTTCTGCGGGACCTGATGTTCATCTTTAGTCTTTTCACCCCTCCCAAATTTGTAATAATCGCACTAAGGATAATTGTCCCCTAGAATTGTTGAACGCAAACTCCTTTGCCAGTACAGCGCTAACGCTGGCGACATAGAAATGGGCACAGGTAGACCTCGGGCCTCAATTCGGGCTGGTCAGGTAACGAAAGGGCAGCAAGCAGCCGGTTGTAAGGATAACGCGACATTGCATTCCATTAAAAAACAAACCCTGTTAAAATTGTATTTGTATTTTTCAGTTCATTGACTTACGCATCATACGTATTTCGCAGTCAAAAGCTTTAGCATGGTTTTGCAGTGGCTCTTAAGTTGTATCATTTTCATGTTGTGTAGGTAGAAATTGTCTTCGATCCCACTGAGCGAGCAGGAATGCTTGCTTTTCTTGAAACATGCTATCTCACGTCACCCTTAATTTTCCTGCTTTTTAAAAAAGAAAATTATTTATTTTGAGTAGTTTCTACAGGCAACATAGGGCTGGTGCTCATGACCAGAGTTCAAGAGTCACATGTTCTACCTACTGAGCCAACCAGGCATCCCAATTTTCCAGCGTTTGACAGAGACATGAGTACAGAGGAATTCTTCCCCTATTAGGAGAAAAACAACAGCAAACACGGTGATAAACGGCAACTGAAACTGCATTAGTTAGAGATTATAGGGTTTGTTGAGAGAATTCGCCATTTGGAGAGAACAGTTCTGGTTTAAAGATACCGGGAGACACTCCCCTCCATCCAATTGCTGTCTAGTTGGAATTGGGACCCCTGTGTTGTCAGATATTTTGATTTTTTTTTTTAATTTTATTATGTTATGTTAGTCACCATACAGTACATCATTAGTTTTTGATGTAGTGATCCACGATCCATTGTTTTCGTATAACACCCAGTGCTCCATGCAGTATGTGCCCTCCTTAATACCCATCACCAGGCTAACCAATCCCCCCTCTCCCCTCCCCTCTCCCCTCTAAACCCCTGTTTGTTTCTCAGAGTCCATAGTCTCTCATGGTTCATCTCTCCCTCCAATTCCCCCCCCCCCATTTTTCCCTTCCTTGTCCTAATGTCCTCCATGCTATTCCTTATGTTCCACAAATAAGTGAAACCGTATGATAATTGACTTTCTCTGCTTGACTTATTTCACTTAGCACAATCTCCTCCAGTCCCATCCATGTTGATGTAAAAGATATTTTGATCTTTAAGAGGAGTCATAAATCTGAATACTGTGGACTATTTCCACTTAAAAAAGTGGCTCAAAGTGTAGGCCAAACAAAACGAGTCATAGGGCAGGTGCGATGCCATACCAATAATTCATTATCTTTGGTTTAATTTATAAGTTCTTTAGAACAGGGACTTATTTTGTTCATTACTGTTCTCTATGCCTGCAACATGTCCCGTCACATATTTGGTAGTCAATAAATGTGTTGAATAAAAGGAAGAAGAAATGGATACTGTCCTTAAAAAGGGGACCTAATGTCCACCTTTAATCTTTTCACCCCTCCCAACTTTGTAATAATCGCGTTAAGGACCAGGTGGTAGTGATTGCCTAAAATATTTCTAGAGAAAGATAATACTATTTATTGAGCCCCTATTACGTATCATACATAAAAGTATGTTATTTCTCTTAATGCTTCCACAATCCTACTTAGGGATTTCCTGTCCCCTCTTTATATGAGGAAACAAGCTGAGAGACGTGAAATCACTTGCCTATGACCGTACAGCCAGTAAATGAAAAGCCAGAGGCCTCTAATGTAACTGTAAGTCTACTACTGTTTGAGCAAACCCATTCATTTCTGGTGGGTATTTAAGCTGCCTGTATGAGAATTGGAGCATATTGCAAAATGAAGCATGTTTTCCAAAGGTGTGAACCATCTAAAGCCATCTCAAGTACTTCTGTGATTATATTAGTTCTGATTTGATAAGGCTTTTTAGAGATGATGGTGTCTTCTCCCTAATGATTAATGAAGGGGAAAAAGAAAGGATGCTAATACTTATTTTGAACTATATGCCAGAACTTTTTAAAAAAATATTTATTTATTTGAGAGAGAGAGCATGATAGAGTGAACACAAGCAGGGGGGAAGGGTAGAGGCAGAGGGAGAAGCAGACTCCCCGTTGAGCAGGAAGCCCGACGTGGGACTCAGTCCCAGGACCCTGAAATCATGACCTGAGCCAAAGACAGATGCTTAACCGACTGAGCCACCCGGGCGCCCTTTTAATATCCAGACCTTTTAATATCCATTAACTAATCTTTGTAATGATCCTGTGAAACAGGCTTATCCTTATTTTGCAGATGAGGAACCTGTAGCTCAGATTGCTTAAGACCCAGGTCACTCAGCTACTAAATGGCCAAGTCGGAGACTTTATGAAGTTAGTCTGCTCCAAAAACTCTTGCCACTCTACTTCATGCTGAGATGTTTTCATACTTGGTTGTTATCCAGTTTTTTTTTTTTAATTTTAATTATAATATGGTCAACATATAGTGTTATAGTAGTGTCAGGTGTACAATATAGTGATTCAACAGTTTTATACATTTCTCAGTGATCATGACAATAAGAACACTCTTCATCCCTATCACCTATTTCACCCTCCACGCCCCTCCCCCCACCTTCCGTCTAGTAACCATCAGTTTGTTCTCTATAGTTGAGGGTCTGTTTTCTGGCTTGTATCTTTTTTCCTTTGTTTTGTTTCTTAAATTCCACATGAGTGAGATCATATGGTATTTGTCTTTTCTCTGATTGACTTATTTCACTGCGCTATACCCCCAGCTCCATCCACGTTGTCGCAAATGGCAAGATTTCGTTCTTTTTAATGACTGAGTAGCTTGTTACCCAATTCTTAATTATCCTGTGACCATCATTTATGTATGTGGGTTCAACAGAAATATTTTATGCTTTGAGTCCAAGATTTGGACTGCATGGCTGAGGTATAATACACTCTAATTGTCTGTTTTTTGTTACTTTAGAGGGCTAGAAAGCTGCAAGATTGGCTTTTGTCCTAAACCATTTGTAGCTATGGACTTACCAGATGAGAGCCAGTGGGATGAAACCACCTGCAAGTTGGCCATTTGTCAGCATCCACAATGCTGGGCCACGATCCGCCGTATTGAGAGGGGCCACCCTCGAATCCTGGGCTCCCCCTGTAAAACAACTCCAAATGATGAAGGTGCATTAGTCAGCCCTGCTTCTTCCTTACAAGATCCTTGAACTATTTCTGTTTGGCTCCTTTTGACAGATTACATGTTTTCTTCTGTTCTGTTTTCTCAGACAAACTCCCCGTGCTCACCATTGTAAACATAGCAGATTCCTGCATCCAAGCCAAGAGACATGCTCATCATCATTTATCAGGATTTACCTTCACCAAACCTCCCTCTTTACTGTGTCCAGGTTCAAAGCTTGACTCCAAATTCCAAGGCAGGTAAATTATCATGGAATCTTCCATTATTAGCCTCCTATCTCAAAATTCTGGGTTGATTTCCTTTACCCATGTAGTAGACTTTGAGAAAGCTGGGTTAAAACTAAAACACCAGTTCAGTTAGAGAAATGATGACGAGGCAGTGGGAAACAAAAGGAAAGCATTATCTGTGTTGTAGGAGTTGCTAAAATAGAGGTGTATTAGTTTGCTAGGGTCACTGTAACAAAGTACCCTCGACTGTGTGGCTTAAACAACACAAATTTATTTTTTCACAGTCTAGGGGTTAGAAGTTCAAGATTAAGGTGTTGATAGAGTTGTTTTCTTCTGAACCCTTTCTTCTTGGCTTGTAGGTGGCCATTTTCTCCCTATGTTTTAACATGGTCTTCCTTCAGTGTGTCTTTGTCCTAATTTCCTCTTTTTTTTTTTAAAGATTTTATTTATTTGAGAGAGAGAGAAAAGCATGTGTGGGAAGAGGGGCAGAGGGAGAAGCAGACTCCCTGCTGAGCAGGGAGCCCAGTGGATGTGGGGCTCAATCCCAGGACCCCGAGATCATGACCTGAGCCCAGTGCAGACACTCAACTGACTGAGCCACCTAGGCATCCCATCCTCTTCTTCTTTTTTTTTAAAAAGATTTTATTTATTTGTCAGAGAGAAAGAGAGAGAGAGCACGAGCATAAGCAGGGGGAGCGGCAGGCAGAAGGAGAAGCAGGCTCTCCACTGAGCAGGGAGCCCGATGCGGGATTCGATCCCAGGACCCTGGGATCATGACCTGAGCTGAAGGCAGCCGCTTAACTGACTGAGCCACCCAAGCATCCCATCCTCATCTTTTTTTTAAGTTTTTAATTTTAATTCCAGGATAGTTAACACGGAGTGTTATATTGGTTTCAGGTATGTGATAGAGTGATTCAACCATTCTCTGTTAGTCACTGCTCATCATGATAAGTGTTTCTTAATCTCTTAATTTCCTCTTTTTAATAAGAACACCAGTCATATTGGATTAGGGCCTGTCTGTATGATTTCATTTTACCTTAATTACCTCCTTAAAGACCCCATCTCCAAATACTGAGGGACTCAAACTCTGAGGTATTGAGGGTTAGGATTCAGTGTAAGAATTTGGGGGGCACAATTCAGCCCACCACGGGGGGTATCTCATCAGCCTCTGCAGGTCGTCAGAACACTTGTGTCCACACACACTATCTTTCTTATCCTTTATTTTTAGGTATGAAACTATTTGTAAGCTTTCGAAGGCAGAAGCAATGGTTTCCTTTTGAATCTCCTACAAAGCCTAGGCATACAGTTAGTGCTTGTTGATACGGGAAACTAAGGGCCTGGGTGGGATCTACAGAAAACTTAGACTTAGAACTCCTGTGGTTTGGAACCAAGGCATGCCTAGTGGCCTTGTACCGGTTCCTTTTCTCCCGTTTGATGTAAAGCAGCCTTTGGTGGTTTCCTTTGGCTAAAGACAGGATGGGAAAGGGTAGGACTGCTTTCTGGTTCTCTAGGACTTGAACCTTGGGAAGAAGGTGGCTTCTCCCAGTCAGGTCCTATGAAGGCAAAGACCATGACCTCATTCGTGTAGTCACTCATTGAATTCACAAATGTATTTTAGTGGGGACCACTTTGCTGGGCTCTGGGGATTCAGTGGTAAACAAGATACAGTCTTTACCCCCAAAGGGTTTTCAGCCTCACTGGGGAGGACAAGAACTGTCCCGTGTGATGAGCGCGATGAGAGGGCCCCCGCGGGGGTGTGGAAGCACATGGGAAGGGTTCCTCACCCAGGGCACTGTCCTCTGTGGACGTGGAACCTGCACCTGTATACTGAAGTGTGAGCAGTCTGGCAAAGTGGGGGTTGCAGATGGGAGGTGGCCACGAGGAGAGTTCTGGGCTGCGGAAAGAGCATATGCCAAGGCCTGGAGGCAAGAGGAAGTTCTTTCGATGTCAGGAGAAGGGCTCATTGTGCGTGGAACATAGAGCAGGAATGGGGGAGTGGTCAGAGCTGAGGCTAGGGAGGTGGAGTAAAAAGCAGTGGCCTATGGCACGTGAATCAGCCTAAGGAGTTGGGTCTTTTTTTTTTTTTTTTTAAAGATTTTATTTATCTATTCATTAGAGACAGAGCGAGAGAGGCAGAGGGAGAAGCAGGCCCCCAAGGAGCAGGGAGCCCGATGCAGGACCCGATCCCAGGACCCTGAGACCATGACCCGAGCCGAAGGCAGACGCCCAACCATCCGAGCCACCCAGGCGCCCAGGAGTTGGGTCTTTATCTTACACTTCTTCGCCATATGTATTCATTCCTACACTTGACATGGCTTTTAAAAAAATATAGTAACAAGTGATATGAAAATGTAAGGGGACAGTATTCCTTTTTTTTTATTGTGGTAAATATACATAGTGTGAAATTTACCATTTTAATCGTTTTTAAGTGTATAATTCTGTGGCATTAAATACATTCATAGCGTTGTGTCACCACCATCCATTTCTAGAACTTTTTCATCAACTCAAACAGGAACTCCTTACCCATTGAACAGTAACTCCCCATTCCCTCCTCCCTCCAGCTCCTGTTAATGTCTATTTTACTTTCTGTCTGTATGAATTTGCCTATTCTAGGTACCTCATATAAGTGGAATCCTACAAAATTTGTCCTTTTGTGTTTAGCTTCTTCTTTTTTTTTTAAAGATTTATTTTTGTATTTATTTGACAGAGAGAGACACAGCAAGAGAGGGAACACAAGCAAGGGGAGTGGGAGAGGGAGAAGCAGGCTTCCCCCCGAATCAGGGAGCCCGATGCGGGGCTCGATCCCAGGACCCTGGGACCATGACCTGAGCCGAAGGCAGACGCTTAACGACTGAGCCACCCAGGCGCCCCTTAGCTAGCTTATTTCACTTAGCATAATGGCTTCAAGTTTCAGCAATATTGGAGCATCTATCAGAATTGCATCCCTTATTAAGGCTGAAAAATATTCCATTGTGTGTAAATACTATGTTTGGCTTATTTAACATGCTTTGAACATCTACATCAAGGGTTACTCAGTCAACTTTTATTGATAGTGACATAACTGTCTGTGGTTGGAGAGGGGCATAGGCTCTGAATTCAGTTTGATGCAACAAAGAGTTGTGGAGTGTTTACAGTGTGCAGTGTCTGGGAGCTGTTCCATAACAAAGAAACACAACTTAAGGCCATGGGGACACCCTACATTCATTCGGTAAGTATTAAGCCCCAGGTCTTCTGTGGATAAGCAGAAGGCTTTTCCTCAGAGCACTAACTGCCATCCCCGTAGCTCTTTTGTATCTCTATGTCATGTTTGGAAACTCATTTTTTAGGCCTCGGGAAGATTTACCTGACAAAGATTTAATCGACCATCCTGATAGATCTCCTAAAGTAAATCACAGATTAAAAAAGGTACTTCTTCAGCATTTTCTCTTTACTAGTGGGAATAAAATACTTGCCTCTGTATACCATTCAGGATGACCATGATCTGAATAATGACAATGATAACTATCTAATATTGGGCCCTTAAGTATATGCTGGGCTTTGTACTAAGCCTTTACGTGCTATACTGTCTCCAGAAATCCCAGACGCTAGTGGGATCAATGGTAAGACTTTTCTGTCTGTATCCTGCAAAGAGCATGTTCAGCTACTAAGTAAACCCTGTCATCTCATAATATGGGGAAATTAGAATGCTGGACTGTCACACCTAAAATGTGCCTTCAGGTCATCTATTCTGATGACTATCCAACTTTTTAGCTGCTATGACCTACAGTAAAAAATACATTTTGCAACAAAATAGCATAAAACAATCCTTACCATAATTATGAGTAATGCACTCTGATATTTTCTGTCCTATTCTATTTTACTTTTTTTTTTTTTTTTTAAGACTGAGAGAACACGCATGAGCAGGGGAGGGACAGAGGGAGAGGGGGAAAGAATCCTAAGCAGGCTCCACACTCAACACTCAGCGAGGAGCCCAATGCGGGGCTCAGTCTCACGACCCTGAGATCATGACCTGAGCCAAAATCAAGAGTCAGACGCAGGGCCGCCTGAGCCACCCAGGCGCCCCTCTATTCTTCTTCTAAGCAATGTAGGCTACAGTTCACAAAAGTTGGTCCCATGACCTATGAATTAGTTGCAGTTGCAATTGAAGAACATTACTGTGGTCTGTCTCTTATGTCTTACAGTTGAGAAAACTGAGGCCCAGATAAGGAAGTGATTTGCTAAAGCACATAGCTAGTTAGAGGCCGAGCTAAATTAGAGTTTAGGAGGAAAAGCCCTTCTACTTATCTACCATAAAGAGAGATTTACTCTTCTTTGCAGTCTTACGGATGCCTTTTATTTTTTTCAAGAGATACTTTACCTTTCACTGTCACATGGTGGAGAGTATAAGGGACAGAGAGAGGGTAGATGTGTTTGAATGGATGAATGAACAAATCACTCTCCTCTTTGACCTCTTTAGAACAAGGGGTTAGATTAAATTCATTTTAAGATATTTGAATAGCTAGTACTTGCAAATGGTTCAAAATTCAAAAAACATGAAAGGGTTTACGGTGCAAAGAAGTCTCCCCTAGTCCCCCAAGCCCTTCAGTTCCTTTTCATAGGACAACGCTATTTTTTAAAAAATTTATTTATCTCTTAGGGTCGGGGAAGTGAGCACGCAAGCAGTGGGGAAGGGCAGAGGGGGAGAGAGAGAATCTCAAGCAGATTTCCTACTGAGCTCAGGAGCTCGGAGCCTGAAATGGGGCTCAATCCCAGGACCCTGGGATCATGACCTGAGCCAAAATCAAGATTCGGTCACTTAACTGACTGAGCCACCCAGGCGCTGAATTTTTATTAGTTTTTGTTTTTGTTTTTGTTTTCTTGTTCCCTGTATCCTACCAGGGGTAGGGACTAGATCATTTATAAGGTTTCCTTGAGCACCAGTGTTCTAATATCTTAAATGTCTGAACGTGAAAAGTGTTGTGATCTTAACTTTTATGTAGATGCCTTTAATTATAGACAGGCGGTAAAAGCAGAAAACTGGCTTCTGTCCCTACCAATTCCCTCCCAGTTCCCAAATGCTGTTATCTGCAGGGGATCTAAGTGTTTGGAGTGGAGTAGGCAGAATGAGTGCATTCCCTTAGGCAAACCCCAAGTTCCCCTCTAGGGGATATGGGGTGGGGAGTTGCTAAATGATGTCACAGGGAGGCAGAGGAGACTATTCACTTAAAATGCTCACTCTTGCAGAGTACTGTACTGGTATCTGGTTTCTTAGGGCATTGTTATGAAGACAATCTGGGGATGAGAAATGTCTTTTTGTCATCTTCTGCACCAGCATACCCTTTTCATTACCATGGTAATTCAGTTCTTAGCCTGTTCTGAATACCATCAGGAGCTGGTACCTTCAAGCCACATATAGGCTTTACATCTTTCTCTTAGCTTTCAGTGCTGAATTTGAATGAGACCCACCTTCCCAGCCCTCAAGATGTTAGAAATATGGTTGTAATCTGGATCCCAGAACAACCAGAGAGGCATGTGAGGTGAGTATTGTGTCCAGAACTTGGGAGCCTTCCGCCCTTACGTTCTGCAAGTCCCTCCTGCCCTGCGCAGGCCTCCTATTTGTGATCTCCCTTTTAGCCACCTCATTGCAAGTAACAGGAGGTCAACTAGAGAAGAAGGTCACGGTCTCTTGTATTTGCTTCCTGCTTCACTGGGGTTCTATTTAATGCACTTTGTGCTTCCTGCGTTGGGGCTTCTCTACATCAGATCCTACATGGCATTAAGTAACAGGCAAGATAGGGCCTGTAGATTTGTGAGGGCTAAGAAACAGACGCTTCCTGATGATCAGTTTTTCTTTTTCTTCTTTTTTAAAGATTTTATTTATGTATTTGAGAGAGACAGATAGCGAGAGAGAACACAAGCAGTGGGGAGGGAACACAAGCTGTGGGGAAGGACACAGGGAGAGGGAGAAGCAGACTCCCTGCTGAGCAGGGAGCCCCGTGCTTGCCGGGCTTGATCCCAGAACCCTGAGATCATGACCTGAGCTGAAGGCAGGTACTTAACAGACTGAGCTACCCAGGCGCCCCTATCAGTTTTTCTTATTAGCCATCCCCAGCTAGTGAAAACATTTTGAGTGAAGCGCGTGAATCTTTGGTCCCAGCCCCAAGGCCTAGCGCAGTGGCACAAGATGAATAGCCTGTAGGACTTGTGTACAAAGCAGAAGGGTCATTGGGAGAGGGCCCAAAGGCTTGATAATACTGATAACCACTGGAAAAAGGTGTTTGGTTTTTCTTTCATGAATGCTAAGGCTTTTGGATTCTTGTTAAGTGACTATGTAGATAGGATGTGATTTAAGAATTTCTTCTTACTTGATTTTTTAATTATCCTGTCAGTGCTTATGCATGTGTATATATATACACATATATATATGTATATATATATATGATATAAACAAAAAACTCCTAGAGGTTTACTTCTTTCGTGTAAAAAAAAGCCCAGATTTGGGTGGATCAGGGCTAGTACCTCAGCTCCACGTGTTCATCAGAAACCAGAACTCCTTCGGGCTCTCTGGTCATCATCCTTAGCCTGTGGCTTTCATTTTCTAAGGTGTCTCATGGGGGCTTTGAAGGTCTAAGTTGACGGCTAGTGCTCCAGCCATCATATACGTGTTCCAGGCAAGGAGGTGGAAGATGACGGAGCAAAAAATACTTGAGCACCTCCTCTGTGCTAAGCAGTGAGAATCCAGTGAAGAACCAAATAGACTTGCTCCCTGTCCTCCTAGAGTCTTGTGGTGGTGGGGGGTGGTGGTGGGAGGGGTGGGAGGGTTGGGATTCAGGCTTTACAAATATCACCATACTGAAGTATATAATTACTAATTTGGATTAATGCTATGAAAGCAAATAACTGGGTTGTAGGAGAGAATGGCAGGGAACCTAATGTAGATGTGAGGTTAGGTCTTATTTCTCACAGCTTCTGGGCAGTTGGTTCCTCCAGGCTTCCAAGCAGCCATCTTTGAGTACTGAAGAGAGGATAGAAATCTCCATGGTCATCATTCACAAATACCCTTGGTGCTTCTGTTTGAGATGTCTGGGAATAAATTGTGATTGTTCTTATTTCAAGTCCAGCTGAGAAGAAGCATATTCTTCCCAGCCAGGACTGGATGAAGAGAAGAATGAAATCTACAGGGGTAAGTTTGATGTTTTGGTCAAACCTTTATGAGATTACTCTGTAGAATTTTGTTTTTCCTTTCAGGTACTTTCCCCCTTCCCCCATTCTTTTTAAATGAATAAAACTTGCAAAAGAAAACCCCTTTTAAGGAATAATTACCAAAGCATTTTCTATTGAGAGACTCTCTTCCCTACCCACTCCCTGTAGGAAGGTGAAGAGCATCTTGAAGAAAAGTTAGGAGGAAGCCTTGGATATTCAGGGGGAGTTTTTGACAAATTCCTGGTGTGATAGAAAGAGAGCTTCAGTGGACTAGGGGTTATAATGGACTTGGGTTTCTCATCCTTATGCCACCACTTATGGGTAAATGTAACCTTGGGTAAGTAACAGAGCTGGAAGGTTGCTACAACCATGAGAGTAGTGTCTTGGTCCACTTTGTTCATTGCTGAATCCCCAGTGTGAGCCCTGCACCTGGCACATAGTTGGCCAATAAATATTTGTTCAGTTTTGCTCAGTGAATGAATTAATAACCTTTTTGGGAAAAAAACCAAAGCAATGAATCCCTGTATGATCTGAATTCAACAATGGGGTGGGGAGCCAGAGAGGGAAAATATGGTGGCCTTCATAGTGCAAAGGAGGGGTTGCTGCTGGAGTGGGTCTGGAAACAGGGAGTTTGGCATGCCAGGGTTATGTTGGGAGGCTGGAATGTTGATGGGAAGGAGTGGCACTTTCCATTGTTGCTTTTCTAGAAAGACAATTTTCGCTGTGGAAAGCAGAAAACAGAAACACAGCTGGGACCTCCAGGGATGATTGTGCCTCCCCCCTCACCAGTACACTTTTTTGAGCAACTAAACGCAGAGTCCATACCTTTCTGGAACCAATTTGACATGTTACCTCAGGATCTACTGAAGGAGTAAGTATCATGTAAGCCTGTGGGAGAGCCAGGGGACCTGCTCTTCTCTGAAGCAGAGAAGGCACTAAGTCGCATGCTCTTCCTGAGTAAGGAGGGGAGAAGAACTGTCCCCTCTGCTTGTTCAGTGAGTTCGGAGACTTACCAATGTACAGTGATGACGGTAATGACCACCATTTATCAAGTACTTACCACTTGCCCGGCCCTGCGCTATAGAAGCACATTACGTCTATTCTCTTGTTTTGTTTTGTTTTTCAGATATACAGTCATCTTTATTATAATTCATAAATACATTATAAACAGACCTGGATCTTTAATAAGACACACTTAGGATCTGATAGGCTTCTGTTTTCCACTCAGTTATGTAGTTAGAAAACCCAGTTTACTTGAGAATGGTAGAAGTAGTGTCTTAGTTTCCTTAAGAGAAGTTTTCTCCTCATAGGCATTCTGGAATCTTTGGGCTTGTGGGTCAAAAGACCAGACTGTTTTAATAGACATGCCCATGTTCAGTGCTGTCTGCATTCCTCAAATTTCAATGGGCACCTGTCCTATAGAACATTCAACTTGTTCCCCAAATTTAGTATAAAGTGCAGTTTTAAAAAGGGGTCAAGGGGCGCCTGGGTGGCTCAGTCGTTAAGCGTCTGCCTTCGGCCCAGGTCATGATCCCAGGGTCCTGGGATCGAGCCCTGCATCGGGCTCCCTGCTCTGCGGGAAGCCTGCTTCTCCCTCTCCCACTCCCCCTTCTTGTGTTCCCTCTCTCACTGTCTCTCTCTCTGTCAAATAAATAAATAAAATCCTTAAAAAAAAAAAAAAATAAAAATAAAAAGGGTCAAATGTGCCCAAGCTTCCAAGCTTCCAGGCTTATCCTATAAAAACAGCATTTATCATTCACTTTACCAACTCTCCTGCCAAATAAAGGACCCCAAAGGATAAGTGTCAACCGCCAATGTTAGGTGAGGCTCCTCTTCTCTTCTCAAATCAATTTATTTGGAATCCTGAGCAATCACAGCCAACTTCAATGGAGGGCTGCAATCTCTCTCAAAAAGCCTATTTTCTTATTTGAACCTCTACTAGGCACTACTACTCTCTTCTTCTCCTTCTCCTTTTTCTTTTTAAAGTAAGCTTTATGCTCAACAAGGGGCTTGAACTTATGACTCTGAGATCAAGAATTCCATACTCCGCTGACTGAGCCAGCCAGGAGCCTTCACTCTCTTCTTTTTATAAACGAGTTACGGATAAGTGGGAGGCAGAAGGGCAGTGTGGTTTGGAGTGAGACAGCCTTTGGATTTTGCATTGAAACTTCCCAGTTTTGTGCATTTGGGTAATTTATCTAGCATCTTTATGCCTCATTCCCTCGTTTGCAAAATGGGGATAAGAACGCCTGTCCTCAGCTAATTGAAAGCTGTTGCCCGATGAGCACCTATTGGCTTAGGTCTTTTTAGGCCCACAGTGGAAATTTATTCAAATTTGGAGTCCTTTCCATGCCTTTTTCCTCAGCCACGCTCTCCAAGAAGAACTGTTGCTGACTGGCTGTCTCTGTCCCCTCCAGCCTCTTACCTGATGAAGGGAAAACCATGCCTTCCCTGGAGATGAAGACACAATTGGCCATGATGAAGAAGAAAGCTCCCCTGGAAAAGAGCCGACCCGACAGTGCCATTTCTGCTAAGATGTTCTTATCCATACACCGTCTCACCCTGCAGGTGAGAGCTAGGGAGCCTCGGAGACAGAGGTCTAGATGCAAATCCAGACTCATTTCTCTTCAAGGCTGGAGGAGTTGATGTTCTCTTTCTTCTTTCTCTCTACCCTTCCATGCTGGACCCAAGCCTCACAGAAGGGCTGGGCTATATGTAGGCGAAAGCAAAGCACGGGGAGGGGTTTGAGGAACATTCTCTGTTTCTCCTGCACTTTATTCCCCACTCCGGTTCCTCTCTCCAGAGCCCTGCTACAACGCTGCATGTACCTGGTTCTCAAACAGTGCTCGTTGGCTATGTGGGTACCTACCTGCATTTGAAGGGTATGTCTTGGGAAAAGGAAACACCTTCAGTAGAGCTTTTCCTCTTCTTTGTCTTTTCTTTCTTTTTTTTCCCTCCAGAGACCAGCATTGAGATATCCTAGACAGCTGAAGAAATTATATTACACCCCGAACATAGAAGGTAGGTTTTCTGGTGGATCTGGCCAGATCCTCAGGTACTGTCCCCGCTGTCAGCCCACAGTTCTCATACTTGGTCTGGGTCCCGGTTTGTTATGTTTGTGGCCACAGTCATGCAAGGTCCCGTGTAGAACTCAGGAAACTGCCGTTTCAGGAGGCAGCCCCCCTCCTCCACCACAAAAGGCTTGGTTCTGACAGAGTGGGTGTCACTGTTGTGGAGCAGGGCCCAGCAAGCAGCCCCTGGGGAAGGTGGGCAACGCCAGGGAGAAGAGGATTGAGCCTGTGCTCTGGTCACCAGGTCACAAGAAGCAGCGGCAGAGGAGGGTGAAAACCCCACCGAAGAGACAGGTAGAGTGGCCGTGAGGGAAGCCGGAGGACCGGCTGGGACGGGCCACGGGGTGCAGCCTGGAATGGGAAGGGATGGAGGAGGTGCGAGTCTCCCTGTTCTCCATCTGGTTCTAGATACAGAGTTCCTGTCTGCTTGCAGACACTAACTTCTTTCTTTTAGACTCTTTTTGAAACGTTTTCTTCACTTCCAAAGGTCCTAATTCAGTTCCTCCTCATGTGGGTTTCAGGAGGCTAAAAAGAAATCCAAGAGTGATCCAGGGAGCCAGGACATTTTGCATAAATGTTCAGGTGCCGTGGTGTGTGGCCCACGCTATGGTAAGGAGAATATGGGTTTGGGAGGGATGGGATCTCAGGACGTAGCTGAGGACGGGAAAAGCCGGACACGTCTGTCATTTTGGGACCTGCCTTCATTAGGCATTCACAGTTCTCCTCGGAATGTTCTGGCTTGGCTGGGCTTCCGTGCATCATCTTTCCATCAAATATTTACTAAGGAAGCAAGCTGGGCCAGATGTCTGCTTCATGTGGGTGTTTGAGAGATGACCATGAGCATGAGTCAGAGTCATTTTTCCTCAGGTCTTACTTTAGGAAAGATGGAGTGGTTTGAGAATGAAGAGCAAGCCATGAAGCAGGAAAGAGCCAGGGCCCCTGTCTGGCCCCAAGAGGGTTCTAAGGAAGCAGAGTCCAGGCTCCCTCGCTTCCCAGCCACAAGTTAGTTCCTGGAGGCTCAGGTTGAGGTCAGCACATTATCTAGACCCCTCTAGGAGGCAGGTGGCCAGTTCTTGACAGGCAATTCTTTTCCTGTGGTGTTCATGCTGAAGACCAGAATAGGTAGCTCCCCTTTTTGGAATCCTAATCACGTGCCTGAGCTGAAAGATATCCTTACCCTGGTCCCTCTGATGTTGCTCAGTTTGAGCGCAGACAAAAAGAAAGAAAGAAAGGGAGGGAGAAAGAATCCTCCTAAACCTTAGGAGCTTCTTTGGCCCTACTCAGAGTGGACCTTGTTGACTGCTTCCTCATCAGAATTTGCTCTCCCCCTCCTAGGGCAGTGAGAGGGCTCAGGTGAGATGTTTCCCCAGAAGAATGCTCCTCTCTCGGTTTATTTCCCATCCCACTGAGCTCTCAGATGCCAACAGTGGCCCCTGACCTGCAGAACTAAGAAGCTTCCTGACATTCACATGGGAGGTAGACAAAACCAGGGCTGTAGCCCAGGGTGAGGCTGACAGGTCCAAGGTTAGCACTCCATCCAGGGTGATCAGCACTCCCCTGAATTCATTCAGGTGCTTTTCATTCCTCTTCCTGATGTCTCCAGTAGGAGCAGATTTGCTTGGGTGACTGGGGTGCCTTTTTGAATTATGTTCTTGGAGCAGTGGCCTGTCCTCACTGGGTTGAGAAAGGCCTTATGAAGAGTTGATTTTTGCATTGGATATGGAATGTGTGAGAGTCTTTCTGATACGGAAGAGAACTCCAGAGGTGGGAATAGCCTGTTCGGGCGCACCTAGGAGGAGCATGGCTGCACAGGGAACACGGTGGTCCATCGTGGCTGTGGGTTATGAAAGAGACGGTGGTAAAGGGTCAGGCTGAAGAGGTAGGCAGTAGCTTGTATAGCTTGCTAAGATGTTTGACCATGGTCATGGTGCTCCACCCCCTGACCGCACACTGAAATCAACTGAGATTTTCTTTTTTTTTCTGAGAAAGTGTGAGAGAGAGAGAGAGAGAGAGAAAGAGAGAGAGAGTATGAGAGTGTGAGCAGGGGCCAGAGGGAGAGGGAGAGAGAGAATCATAAGCAGGTTCCACGCCTCCAGCGCAGAGTCCAATGTGGGGCTCAATCTCATGACCCTGAGATCATGACCCTGAAATCATGACCTGACCTGAAGTCGAGTCAGATGCTTAACTGACTGAGCCACCCAAGTGCCCCAACTGAGGAGCTTTTAAAACCCAGATACCCAGGACGTACCCCGCACCTATTCAGTCAGAAGTTCTGGTGTTGGGACCCAGGCCTCAGTGTTTTCCAGAACTCCTGGTGCTTCAAGTGTGCAGCTAAGGTAAGAACCAGGCTGGTAGGGAGCCAACAGAAGTGTTCAGCAAGGGAGTTCCTCGACTGGCTTTGCCTTTTTGCATAACACCTCGGGTGGCAGCTTGGAGGATGTTCTCTTCTTTTTTTTTTTTAAGATTGACTGATTGATTTGACACAGAGAGAGAGCCCAGGAGCACAAGCAGGGAGAGTGGCAGGCAGAGGGAGAGGGAGAAGCAGACTCCCCACAGAGCAGGGAGCCCGATGTGGGGCTCGATCCCAGAACCCCGGGATCATGACCTGAGCTGAAGGCAGACCCTTAACTGACTGAACCACCCAGGTGCCCCAGAAGATGTTCATTTAGAGAAAGGGAATTGAGAAAGGACAAGATGAGTGCATTTAAGGACTCGCTGGGGAAACAGCTGATGCAGAAGAATCAGAGAACTAGAGCTTTTGGAAGGAAGGAGTTTCATTTTCAGAAGCCAGTATGGGGACATTAGGGTTGGTGCAAGAAGGTAAGAGGAGTCTTCATTAACCAAAAACATAGGGTCAGGGTTTCTTTTGCTGCTATGATGTGCAGATACCTGCCCCTTGGGTTTCTTGGAGGAACCCTAAGTCTTTTTTGTTTTTCCCTAAGTCTTTCCCTTGACCTTAATCTCAAATTCTGTGACAGATGTGGTCCCAGTCCCAGGTGAACAGAGCCACAAGGAGAACTCAGAGGCCCAACTCCCTTTCACCTCCTCTAACCTGTCTTGTCCAAGATGAGGAGTCACTTGTAGGCTAGGGGTCAACTAGAAGCCCAACAGTGGGATATGAAATAACAGTAAGAAGAGAATTGAATTGACTTCGTGGTCACTAGGTCACAGAACTCTACTAAGTCGGAAAGCTGACAAAAAGCATCCACAGCGGACAAAGTCAGAAGGACCCAACTTGGAAAAGGTAAGAGCACCAGAACCATTCTGCTAGGGCCCTGTTTCTGTTACCTGTTACTGTTTAACACACGACGTCAAAGCTGAAACCACAGTGGTTGGCCGTTCCTTGGGATTCTGAGGGGTGAGTGGACAGTTTTTCTGGTGTTGCTTGATGTCACTCATGCACCTACCTTCAGCTGGCGGCTGGGGTGGGGCTGTTAGCCAAATCATCTTAGTTCTCTTCCATGAGGTCTCTTCATTGTGCCTTGTTTGGGTTTCTTGATAGTATGGTAATCTCGTGGAAGCACTTCCTTGAGAGATGGGGCTGGAACTGGAACAATGTCACTTCTGCCACATTTCATTGGTCAAAAAACCACAAGTCCAGGGGTGCCTGGGTGGCTCAGTCATTAAGCATCTGCCTTCGGCTCAGGTTGTGATCCCAGGGTCCTGGGATCAACCCCGCGTCAGGCTCCCTGCTCCGTGGGAAGCCTGCTTCTCCCTCTCCCGCTCCCCCTGCTTGTGTGCCCTCTCTCGCTGTTTCTCTCTCTGTCAAATAAATAAAATCTTAAAAAAGAAAAAAAAAGAAAAAAAATCTTTTCTTTCTTAAAGTCTTGATTCAAGTTTCCTTACACTTACTCTAATGAATTTCAGGGTTCCACAAGGAGGCCACAGATGGAATACTCTGAGAATTATCTGGAGTCCTTCCCTGATAAGGATGGTAAGTTACTAGGGTGGAGGGACCTTAGTAAGTCACTCAGGCCAGTGAGAGCTGAACCTATGTTGACAAGGATGGTTCATCTCCCTGGAGGCCATAGTCCTCATCCCTCAGAAGGGTCCTAAAGACACCCAGCCCTTCCTTTTCTGTCCTCCATTTGTCACATTTGGGAGAGGGCTGCAGGTGCAGTTAATGGCTGGGTCTTCTTTTAGATCCTGAGTTATCCAAGATAGAACCCTCTAACAAGGACATCAGCGCTCAGGAAGAGGTTGTGCTGGAATCCCGAGAGAGGAGCTCAGAGGACCTCTTAGACGATACATCTAGAAGAGGGTGGAACCCTGAGCTCAAACTCCTGAGGATTCTTCAGGCCACTGATGATGAGGATGAGGAGAACCAGCTCTGTGGGTCACAGAGTGAAGAGTCGTATGGGATTTCACAGGACAGTCTTACTCCAGAGCAGGATGCTTGGAATGCCAAGGACAGTGACCTTGGACATAAGGACAGAACGGAGAGGGGACTTCTGCTCCCGGGAGCCTTTACCAGGGCCTGACTGTAGGAATTCTGCTTTCTTCATTCACTTCTCCTTACCTCTAAAATCAGTGAGGGAGAAAAAGCCTCCCCCTTCTTAAACTGAGATTGTTTCTCTTTCATTAGGGACAGAATAATTTTAGTGATTAAACACAACTGCTTAAGGAAAAGACTCATTCTGTTTCTGGGAGGAGGGGAGAGATGTTTCTGCCATGTGTTTTCTGGGTCACTTTTATCTCCCCTCTGAAGCTCTGAAAGGTTTCCAGTTACAGGAAGATGAGTTTTGGGGCACCCGGCTAGCTCATTTGGTAGAGTGTGCAATTCTTGATCTTGAGGTTGTGAGTTCCAGCCTCACATTGGGCATAGAGGTTACCGGAAAAAAAGGGGGGGGGGCGGAGATGAATTTGGCCTATGGGAACCCCTACTGTGTTCTAGATTTTCCTCTCATTCTCTGGAAATGGTTTTTTTGGGGTTGGCACCCAATAATCACTTTCAAATAGTATATGTATTAACCTGAAAGAGTCTAAAGCTCCAGCTTCTAAATTACTGAGTCTGTGGGAATGTTTCAGTGATGCTCATAAAGACTCAGAATTTCAGAGTCTCAGGGGACCTTGAATTTGGTTTTTGGAAGGATTTTTTCCCCGTGTTTTTGTCCTTAAAGTTTTTAATATAGAAAATTTTCAAAATTACCTAAAAGTCAGGAGAATAATATAGTGGAAATCTCAGGTACCCAGTAGCTTAGATGCGGGCAGTGAAGGCCCTTGCCCTGGGCCCCTGGTCCATGAGCTGCTGTCAAAGCAGCTGGAGCCCATTATTCTCACCAGCTCTGCACCCAGGGTCAGGTCTCCTTCCCAAAAGTGGGAGCTGGGTGGAAGAAGAGAGCCCAGACCATTGGTGGTACTCACTAGCACTTAGCCTCAGCTACCAGCAGCTGGGAGAGGATGAGAAATGATGACATCCTGTCCTTCCTGAGGAGACCAGCCCTCTGCCTTGGAGCTGGGAGGGGGAGCCCTGTGTTCTTGGGCAGTAGCAGTCTGGAGTTGTTTCTGTCTCACTGAAACTGGGGTGGGGACGGGGAGAGCACGGCTCTAGGGTCACATAGCAGACTCAGTTACTACCGAGCTTTTGTAGATTCTCTTAAACAATGTGCTGTATGCTCTTAGGGCCATTTTCAGAGACATAAACATATTTTTAAAAATAATTTTCACCAGTTTCATTGGACAGCAGTCTGCGAACGTCTTACACTCTTATGCCAGAAGTGAAACTCAGGACTGGGCCTGACATCTTTTTTATTTTTTTAAGATTTATCTATTCATTTAGAGAGAGAGCACACAAGCGGGGCGAGGGGCAGAAGGAGAGGGAGAGACTCCCAAGCTGACTCCTTGCTAAGCTTGGAGCATGGGGCTCCGTCTTTGTGAGATCATGACCCGAGCCAAAATCAAGGGTCGGCCGCTCAACTGACTGAGCCACCCAGGTGCCCCCCTGACATCTTTTTATAAGAGAAACTTATCCCTCATCAATTATTTGGTTCTGCTAAGTACAGTTTGTACAAGGAAAGCAGATTAAATGTTAAATCTTTTTTAACGTTGTCTCAAAACAGACCAAATTAGAAAGCTAAAACTGCTGCCTACTTGTTCCTTTCTCCCAAGCCAAATCAAAATTATATATGACATCATTTGTGTTACTAGACTGAACTATACTTAGCTGAATCTTGATAGTGAGAGGAATCCGAGAGGTGTCATCTGGGCTATTTTTCTGCAAATAATTATGTCTCGAATGTACATTACATTATAGAATGATTTGTGTGGGTTAACTTAAAAATGACACCTTTTTTCAACACTTTGGTCTTGCCTCAGACCTGTCCACTCAGGCAAACCCAATTTCCAGTGGTCAGTAGTGAGGCTGAGGAGGGGGCAGGGCTGAGCTTTCATTTGCTCATTTTATCTGAAGACTCAAAGAGAAATTCTAACTATTTTTTTTTATTCTTATGTTAATCCCCATACATTACATCATTAGTTCTAGATGAAGTGTTCCATGATTCATTGTTTGTGCATAATACCCAGTGCTCCATGCAGAATGTGCCCTCCTCAATACCCACCACCAGGCTAACCCATCCTCCCACCCCCCTCCCCTCTAGAACCCTCAGTTTGTTTTTGAGAAATTCTAACTATTACTGATACAACTACGTACTTAGTTAAGCAACTGTTAGAAATTGGCACATTCTTTTCAGTTTCGTTGATGAGTACAAAGTTACTTTTGAATCGCGACATATTTTGAATGAGAAGATGTTTGCTATTTGAACACTGGCCTTCGCAATCGCTTCTCGGCCTTTTGGCTAAGATCAAGTGTGAACACTGGCCTTTCGCTTCTGTTTTCGAAGGGAGGAAAACCATTTGTGGGCTGAAACCTGTTTCTCCTCTGTTATACCAATCCCTCAAATCGCAAACAGAATTTAGGACAATATAATCTGCATGCCACATTACAGTCTTCAAGGCAGTTTATACCCACTATTTCGGTTGGTTCTCTGGCCGACTCTATAGATAAATGTGGATTGTCTCCATTTTATAGATTAGAAGACTGAGGCTCAGAATTTAGGGCTGATGATAACTCATTCGGGGCCTTAGTGAATTAGAAAAAAAAAAAAGGCATCCTTTAAGACACTTTACTACCTGTTGAAAATTCCCTCAAAACAAATCTACAATGATTACAATATGAGCGGCAACCCTAGAGTTGGTCCACAACCTTCACCATAGGACCTGGAGGGCTTACTGGAGAGGTGAAGTCATTTGCCAGAAATCTAAGGCCAGCAAGGGAAGGGGGCTGGGCTTAGAACCTGGCTCCTTGCTCCTCTCATCCACTGAACTCTGATGCCTCTCTGATTCCCTCTCTTTAATGCACGGCGGAGCCTGGGACAGTCTTCATCTGAAAGGAAGGATGAGACCACGTAGAAAAAAACTGACTGAGGGGAAGGAGCCCTCATGAACACTTTGCATTAGCCTCCCAATGTTCTGAGAGAAGAGGAGCCAGGTAACTGTTGCTAACTGCCATTTCCTCACCATCTGTGCCATGGGCATCAGGAGAACTAAGGCCCAACAGCCAGGAGGCTCTAGCTAGAGTTGCTTGGAGATCCGCTTTACACATTTAAGCAGACAAGAGGTCTTAGGACTTAGCTAGTTGGAAGATTGTCCTGGATCCTTATAAAAGGCTCTGGCTTCTTTTTTTCTTTTCTATCGTTCTTTGTGATCCTTACTAGTGGTAGGCCACTGTGTTTGGGTCACCATGTTTTCTGAGCACACTTCCCCATGACACCTGGCTTGGTTTGACTTGTGTGTGAAAGCAAAGTAAGTGGAAGAGTCTTCAGACTGTCTGTGTCCACAGTCTTCTCCCTGTGGGGCCAGCGATTCCTTTGTTTAGGTATTGGTCCTGACATCTGGGCTAACAGACTCTGTTCTTCATTGTTTCTGGGTTACAGTAAACTCCCTTTGATGGGATGGAGTCAGGGTTTCAGCCAGGGTAGCAGTGACCCTTAAAAAAATCCGTTTTGGGGTGCCTGGGTGCCTCAGTCATTAAGCATCTGCCTTTGGCTCAGGTCATGATCCCAGGGTCCTGGGATCAAGCCCCACATCAGGCTCCCTGCTCAGTGGGAAGCCTGCTTCTCCCTCTCACACTCCCCCTGCTGTGTTCCCTCTCTCGCTGTTTCTCTCTGTCAAATAAATAAATAAATAAAATCTTTTTAAAAAATCCATTTATTAAAATGTGCTTAAAGGAATTGTTTGCTAAATTAAAGGCAGAAATACCTCTGGCTGTTGGATAAGAATGATTAGAGGCCCTGGGGAATCCAGGGCAATCTGGGAAAGACTTTCTAAATTGTCTCTTTCAGTTACCAGAAGGTACCAGGGTATGAAATTATTTTGTCCTTCTGTTTATATATTTATTTAATAAATACTGAATACCTATTTCGTATTAGACAATCGACCCCTAGATTATCTTTATAGAGAAACAAAAATTTCTGGGGAGATGAAGAGTCATTCCCGGGAAGATAGAAATTTTTCTGGATCACTTGGTGAGGTTGTTTGGGACCACTAGGTGGTGATAGTACATTGTGAAAATGATCCTCTTCCAAAACTGGAGGCCTCTGGTTCTTATTCTGGGGCCAGAATAATAAGCCAGAGATTTCCTTGTTGAGTACATGGAGGAAAAAACCCCACGTTTCACCAACGAGATATGTGATCCAATTTAAATGCTCTGATGAATGAATTAGTTGTGGGGTTGTTTTTTTTTTTTTTTTTTTTTTTTGAGATTTTATGTATTTGACAGAGAGAGACACAGCAAGAGAGGGAACACAAGCCGGGGGAGTGGGAAAGGGAGAAGCAGGCTCCCCGTGGAGCAGGGAGCCCGATGCGAGGCTCGATCCTAAGACCCTGGGATCATGACATGAGCGGAAGGCAGACACTTAACGACTGAGCCACCCAGACGCCCCTGAATTAGTTTTTCAACAATTTAGAATGTCATTGGAAGAACTATTTCAAGAGTGTGACAAATTCTGGAACAATGCCCAGGGGCCTAGGATTTGGGGAAGTCAGGAGCTATTGATGATCCTGACAGTCATCAGTTGGGCAGATACAGGGAGGCAGCATTTGATGGGTAGAAATATCAAAAATTATCTGAGGGCCTTATCCTGTTTTGCATCTCCTAAATTTATCTTTTTTTTTTTTAAAGATTTTATTTATTTGACAGAGAGAGACACAGTGAGAGAGGGAACACAAGCAGGGGGAGTGGGAGAGGGAGAAGCAGACTCCCCACTGAGCAGGGAGCCCAATGCAGGGCTCGATCCCAGGACCCCAGGACCATGACCCGAGCCGAAGGCAGACGCTTAACGACTGAGCCACCCAGGCGCCCCCTCCTAAATTTATCTTGATCAGATTTTGCCTGTTTAAAAATTCAGGGAAGGTGAAACCAATAAATTCAGTTTGTTTGTTTGTTTTTGAGTCTATACTACTACTAAGGTTGGCCCTGCTTTGAAAGGGATCTCCACAGATAACTAAAACTCTCTCTTGGTCTCCGGATCTAACCCAACCCTTTTGCCTGTCTTATAAGCCTTACGAGGTAGGTTTGTGCTTGTCTCCCCAGTCTTTGGTTCTAATGAGTCATGTCCTCTCTTATCTTCAGGCTTAAAAAAAATTTTTTTCCCTGTACTTTTTTTTCAACCTGTACAATTCTTTTCTTCCCCCTCTGCCTGACTACTTTCTACTCATTCTGTAGATCTCAGCTCACATGTTACTTATTTGGGGAAGCTTTTTCTGACCAGTGGCAGGGTGAGGTTCTCCTCTTTCACTTTTCCTCTCCCGGCCTGTGTGAAGTTCACAGCTTATCCGCCCCCACCTTCCATTGCCAAACCGTGAGTTCTGTGAGTGGCATCCATCTTCACTGCATATCTTCAGTACCTAGTTGAGTGCCTGGCACATTGTAAACGCTCAATAATATACACTGAATGAGCAGATGAATAAAAATCACATATGACACCTCTCTTTTCTTCAGGGTACATATTATGTAGTAGTGGGAGCTGAGTAGTACAGAGAAGGAGCTATAGTAACGAGAAGAAAGAGGGGCACTTTGGATGCTACCATCTGAGGCTACTAGGTTTTGGCAAGTGGAGACGTTTGTGGAGGTGGGCCTTTAGGTAGGTGGAGGGAAGTGATGCAGGTGAGAGAAGGTGGGGGGATAAGCAAGGAGTGTTGTGTTCCAGTCTGGAGAGAGGGGTAAGGAGGGCTGGAGACAGCTTGTGTCCCTGTTGTTCAGGACCTTGGATGCTGGGCTGGAGAGAGTGGGCTCTATGTGATAGCCATCAGTGGCTTTCGACTAAGGGAGTGATAGGACTAAAGCAGTGCTTTCGAAATTGTTAATCTGGGGTGCCTGGGTGGTGCAGTTGGTTGGACATCCGACTCTTGGTTTCGGCTTGGGAAGTGATCTCAGGGTTGTGGGATCGAGCTCCGCATCGGGCTCCACGCTTAGCACAGAGTCTACTTCAGATTCTCTCTTCCTCTCCCTTTGCCCCTCCCGCTTGTGCTCACGTGCGCACTCTCTCTCTAAAATAAATAAATAAATCTTTAAAAAAAAAAGGAAAAAAAAGAATTTATTAATCTGATGGCAGCAAAACACAAATTGGAGAGAGACCAGCAAGCCCAACGAGAGCAGCTGGGAGGCTCTCGTAGAAGTCAAGATGGGAGGTGACCAGGGCCTGGAGTATGTGGGCGGCAACAGACCGGGGACAGAGGGGCCCGGCGCAAAGGGAAAACTAACAAGAACCTGGAAACTAGAAAGCAGGAGTGAGGGAGAGGGAGGAGCCAAGGAATTTTCAGCCCGATTCAGTGAGGTGCTGTCATTATTGGAAACCGGGAGGCCACGAGGAAAAACCATGTTTAAGGAGAGAGAAGAGAATTCCTCCATCAAACCCTTACAATGGAGTTATGGCTTTGTATGCTTCTCATTTATGGAAGTTCAATCAATGTACAAGCAGAAAAATGAAACATAAGTGGGAAGAAGTGACAGGGAGTACAATGCAATGGGTGGGGGGCTGTTCCAGCTCTGGCACTCGGTGAAAAAACAGCCCAGAGGGAGTGCGAGATGGGGAAGGCACATTTGCTGTTTGCCATCTGGTTTACGATACCATGTGTGTTTTATGGGTGACGAAGGGCTTCTTTGAAGGTAATTTGGTTATTCACAATTTACGCCTTACATGTTGATTTTAGAGCTGAATTTCCTGGCAAGATCTGACTTTTTTTTTTTTTTTAAAGATTTTATTTATTTTTTAGAGAGCGAGCGAGAGGGAAACAGCATGAGAGGGGAGAGGGTCAGAGGGAGAAGCAGGCTCCCCGCTGAGCCGGGAGCCTGATGTGGGACTCGATCCCAGGACCCTGGGATCATGACCTGAGCCGAAGGCAGACGCTTAACCATCTGAGCCACCCAGGCGCCCAAGATCTGACTTTTTAAAATGTGTGCCAGATGCTAGGGTGGGCAGTAGGCAGCTACCAAGAAGACCCATCTCGGGCATTGCATTAGCGTTGCTCACAGTCTAGTTGGGTAGAAAGATGTGGATGCAGACAATGAGGGCTAGTCGAAGTCAGCAGTCAGGGAGAGAGTGGATGCAGAGAGGAAGAAGAGGGTTGGTCAGCATGGCAAAGCGGAGGTGGCCCTGGGCCCAGGGTTGGAGAGAGATCGGAGTCCTCACCAGAACAGCTCAGAGTAGCGGCAGGAGAGGAGATCTTGGAGGGAGGGAATCTAGAGGTGGGAAGGGGATTAAAGGGTATGGCTGGGGAATACACCTCACTAGAAGGCAGGAAGTGCCACAGAATAGAGAAATTATCAGAGAAGTAAGAGGAAAACTATGGTGAGGTGGATGAGGACTGAGAATAGGCACATAATTTTCATAATTAGGAAGTCACTGGTGACCTCTGAGTGAACAGTTCCAGTAGAGTGGTGGGAGGCAGAAAAAGGGGTCCAAGAGTGATCAGTGAGGATCTGGAAGCAACGGGAATACATGCTCCTTCTCTCAGTTACAGCTCCAGTCAAACCCACTTAGATATATTCCCCAACTCCCCGTGAAATTTCCCTGGAGAACTTCTGGGACCTCTGGATGCCATGACCTCTGTTCCTGGAGTTCTTCCCAGCATGTTCTGCTACTGTCCACTGGAAGGGTACTCCCCATCAGAGGACACTGATACAGGCTTTGCTCTACGTAAGCCTCCGGGTCCAGCTTGAGTGCAGTCCAGCTGAGACCCAGCCCTCAGCTGTGCTTGCTGCATTTCATACTCAACATATTTAACTGCTCTCTGCCCTAAGTAGGATCCACACTCCCACATGACTGCAAATGCTAACTTGCTAATTGCTCCCCTGGAGTTAGCTTCTTGCAATTACTTTGTCAGAATCTAGACAAGGCAATATAACAATTTCTTCCAGGATGCAGGGAGCTCTGGATGTTTTTTAGTCAATAGTTCCTTATCCTAGTTATATTGTTCTTTCCAAGAGATTAAAATAGGAGGAAATGTATGGACCCACATAGTTTACCATTTCTAGTGTTCTCTGCATTCCTTTGTGCAGATCAGCACTTCCAGATGGTATCATTTTCCTGCTGCCTGGAAGACGTTAACATTTCTTCTGGTGCAGGTTTTGTTGATGATGAATTCATTCAGCTTTTGGAAGTCTGAGAAGATCTTCATTTTCGCCTTTGTTTTTGAAAGGTATTTTTGCTGGGTAAAATAGGTTGACAGTTTTTTTTCTTTCAATAAAGATGTTTCACTGTCTGCTGGTGTGCATTTCTGATGAGAAGGCTAATATCATCTTTGTTCTTTGTTTGTAATCTGGGTTTTTTTCCTGGCTGCTTTCCAGACTCACTTTAATACTGGTTTTAGGCAATTTGATCATGATGTGCTTTGGTGTAGGTTTCTTCATATTTCTTTCACTTGGAATTCATTGAGCCTTGTGGATTTGTGGGTTTGAAATTTTCATCAGATTTGGGAAATTTTTACCCAGGATTTCCCCAAATATATTTCTGGCCCCTATCTCCTTCAGGATTCCAATTACATATGTATTAGGGTGCTGGACATTGTCCTGCGGCTCACTAATGCTCTTTTTGTTTATTTTTTGGGGGGTCCTTTTTCTCTGTATGTTTTATTTTGGATGGTTTCTATTGCTATATTTTCAAGTTCACTAATCTTTCTTTTTCCTAAAGTGTCTAATCTGCTGTTAATCCCATCCTGTGTATTTTTGCATCGCAGACATCATAGTTTTCACCTCTAGATGTTTGATTTGGTCTTTTTTTTTTTTTAATATTTTATTTATTTATTTATTTGAGAGAGAGAGAGAAGGAGAGACAGCGAGAGAGTACAAGCAGGGAGGAGAGGGAGAAGCGGGCTCCCCACAGAGCAAGGAGCCTGATATGGGGTTCAATCCCAGGACACCGGGACCATGACCCGAGCCGAAGGCAGACGCTTAACGACTGAGTCACCCAGGCGCCCCTGATTTGGTCTTTTTTTAATATTTTATACATTTCAACATGCTTTTAAAGTGCTCCTTGAGGGGCACCTGGGTGGCTCAGTCGGTTAAGCGTTTGCCTTCAGCTCAGGTCATGATCCCGGGGTCCTGGGATCGAGCCCCGCATCAGGTTCCCTGCTCCACGGGAAGCCTGCTTCTCCCTCTCCCACTCCCCCTGCTTGTGTTCCCTCTCTCACTGCGTCTCTATCTGTCAAATAAATAAATAAATCTTTAAAAAAAAATAATAAAGTGCTCCTTGAACATAAAAACACAGTTGTAATAACTATTATAATGTATTTGTCTACTAATTCTATCATCTGTGTCATTCCTGGGTTGGTTTCTATTACTTGATTTTTCTCCTTACTATGGGTCACATTTTCCTGCTTCTTTGCATGCCTTGTAACTTTTTATCGGATACCAGCCATTGTGAATTTTACCTTGTTGGTTGTTGGGTGTTTTTGTATTCCTCTAAATATTCTTGAGCTTGTTATGTTACTTAGAAACATTTTGATCCTTTGGGGTCTTACTTTTAAGCTTTTTTGGATAGGACCAGAGTGTTATTTAATCCAGGGCTAATTATTCCTCACAACTGAAGCAAAACCCTTCTGAGTCCCTACCCAGTGCCCCGTGAATTAGGAGGTCTTTCCAGTGTGGCTGATGAGTATAAGAACTATACCTGGCCCCGTGTAAGCCTCAAAGACTGTTCCCTCTAATTCGTTTGAGTGGTTCTTTCCCCAGCCTTGGGGTACTTTTCTCACACCCATGAGCTTATAAGCACTTATCTGAGGACTTGAGGGGAGACCCTCTACAGGTCTCTGGGGCTCTCTTTGGGCAGCTCTCCTCAACTCAGGGATTTGGAGTTGGCCTAGCTTCCCTCTCCCTTTTTGCAAGTCTCTCTGGGCACTAAGCTGAGACAATCATCGGGCTCACCTTGTTGGTTTTCTGTTTCTCAGAGATCACTGACCTTTTTGTTTGAGGTCTAATACCTTGAAAATCATTGTTTCACATTTTTTGTCCAGTCTTTTCGTTGTTTCAGGTGAGAGGGAAAATCCAGTCCCTTGATTGGATCCAGTCTGAAGATGTTACTCCATCTTGGCTGTAGGTAGAGTTTTATATTATTTAAGTTCAGAAGACTTTTTGAGGCCCTGTGGACTTCTTGACTGTGCCAGGCCAAGTTGCTTATTGTCAGGCCAGGAAAAAGCTGCCTCTTGAAGAGGACTTTCAACCTAACTACAAGGATACCGAGCCATTCTAGGAGAGACTGGGGACTCTGCTTTTCTTCTCTGGCCTTTGTCAAGTCTCTGGCTTTTATCTTTGGATTCAACGTACTATTGCACAATTCTCTGGCAGTGAGGGCTTTGGTCTCTTGTACTTTGAGAGCTTGTTTGGAAATTCTAGCAGGGGAACACAGCTACTCATATACCCCTGACTGAATCATGGTCCTCTATCAAGGAAGGTGGTCCACTTAGACCAAGCGTGCAACTTTGGGGGGATGCGCATGGCATATGGAGCAGTTAGAGAGGAGGCGGACACCGGCCTAGCCAGCCAGACCAAGTGAATCAACCCTGGCGACCAGTGGGGTGACAGATGCCACAGCCAGATTGCCTTCACACCCTGGTCTCTTCTACTTTGAAACAACACCACTCGGCTCACTTGGAATCTTGAGTTTTTTACTTGGTTCCCACTTAGACCCTGTTTGTGTATGTAGGTCACCAAAGGCTTCCCCATCTGAGGCAAATTACAGTTTCTCAATAATACTTACAGCAACCAGCATCTGCTCTCATAGAGAACCACTAATTTAAAAGATCCTGTGTTCTACCTTGAAGATGAATTGCAGACATATGTTTAAAAAGCAAATCCTGCATTTCAAGGGTGAATAAAATACCACTTTACAAAGCATTCTAGCTGGTTAAATTTAGGACGAGAAGAAAACATGACCTAAGAATATTTCCTGGCTTTGAGCCCAGGGTATTTTTCCTTTTAGAGTGAATTTGGTACGTTTTCATTCATGTGGAGCTGTTGCCTCCCAGCATTTTATTCTGGGATGGAAGGTCAACAATGACTGCCTTGTTGCTAAATCCAATGGACACTTCTCAGTTATTAACCTACTTGACCTCTCAACAGTATTTGACGTGGTTGACAATTATTTCCTTCTTAATACATTCCCTGGCCTTCCTTCCCCCTCTTGTGCCTTTCTTCCCCTGCCTGTCTTTTCAGTTGGTGCTCTCATTGGTTCTTTCCTGAGCCTTCTTCTCACATTAAACATGCTCCTTGGACTCTCCTATCCATGCCCACAGCTTCCCTGGGAATTCTACATCCATATGTCTAGCCTAATTATTTTTCCTGAGCTTCTTGTCTAGTATCTTTAGGGGCTCACTTGACATCTCCACTTGGGTAGCACGTGGTTCACTCAGTCTCACGCCAGCTCCTCTTCCCACATTCTCCATCTCTGTAAAGGGCACTTTTTTTTTAAGTTTATTTATTTATTTTTCTAGTAATCTCTACACCCAGAGTGGGGCTCGAACTCACAATCCCGAGATCAAGAGCTGCATGTTCTCCCGAGTGAAACAGCCAGGTGCTCCTGTAAAGGGTACTTCTAAACATCAAATTTCTCAAGCCAGGATTCCATTTTGCATTTTTTCTTCCAATCAGTCCCCAAGTCCTATTGATTCTACCTCTTTCCATGCCTTCCAGCCACCATCATCTTCTGCCTGGACTCCTGGAAAAGACTTCACCTAACAGGACTTTCTGTTTCCATGTTTCTAACCCTCAGGCCACCCCTTTCCCCCATCATCCATTTTTTTCTCACTCTGGCCAGAGTGATCTTTCTAAAGCATGAATTAAAACCTTTTCTGGAATCTTGCTTAAAATCTTTTGATGACTGCCCTGTGCTCTTAGGACAAAGTCCCAGCTCCTTTTTTTTTGGTTAAAATATACAAAAACTCTTTGTTGTAAATTCCACATAGTGAATTGATTCTCACAGGATGCCTCCACTGATTTTTTCCTAGCTCTTGTATCCACAGCCAACCTATAGTTTTAATTAAATGGTGTTTTGACAAATAGAGTTGCATCCTAATCTAGACAATCAATCAACAAGCCAAACGCAGCCCTGATTTGTAGTACTTGCTGATTTCTTTAGTGCAAATACACCCACCATGGTTTGTTTCCAGCTACCAGTGTGACATCACCGCACAGAATTGGGGAGAGTTGCACGGTAGTGTGTGGATAATAATAAAAAATGGTAAAATAATTAGGAAGTGATGAGTTTTAAGAGTTTATTTTGAGTTTAATGTTAGTTTACATAATATAACTTTAATAATGGCTGTGTTTAACAATTAGCTTGCAAAATCCTGAAAATTTCACTATCTGCCCTCATAGGCCTGTATGAATTGGTTCCAGCACATCATTGGATTCACATTATAAATAAGTATTTCCTAATATGGGTTGAAGTTAGAAAGATGAAAACTGGGGCGCCTGGGTGGCTCAGTCATTAAGCATCTGCCTTCGGCTCAGGTCATGATCCCAGGGTCCTGGGATCAAGCCCCACATCGGGCTCCCTGCTCTGCGGAAGCCTACTTCTCCCTCTCCCACTCCCCCTGCTTGTGTTCCCTCTCTCGCTGTGTCTCTCTCTGTCGAAAAAATAAATAAAATCTTAAAAAAAAAAGATGAAAACTGCTCTAGAGACCTATAATTTTTAGGCCCGGATTTAACCCAGTCTTTAAAAATCTCTGGGGATGAAGTTACATAGTCTCACATGGGACAAACCCATTTCCTTTCTACAGAAATATGAATTCTGAAACTTTTCAGGAGGTTCATTTTTGATAGTTCCTCTGGGTGATGTCTACAGTTTCTGCTCACCCAGCACCCTTTCTGCTTTTCTTGGGGTGGGGGATCAGCCTCTGATTTTCATCTGAGGAACCACCTTCCAAGCTTCTTGTAATAACACATGTTGCTGGTATGGTGTTTACCTTCTTGCATATTACTTCCACACCCACACTCTTAAGTTCCCTGCCCCCCCTTCCCACTGTTGAGCTCCTCAAACAATGCTTCTCACTCCTTTGCGGGCCTTTGGGTGTTTTGTTCTCTCTGCCTGTAACTCTTTTTCTTTCTGACTGTAACCCTTCCTTCACTTCCTTTGCTTAGCTAAATCATTCTTCAGGTTGCTTTCTTTGCAAAGTCCTCTCTGACTTCCTTTACCATCTCAGCCCGCCCCAGCTCCCCTGACTGAAAGAGACGTTAATCTGTATTGCCACAGGTCAGTGGGATGGTTCCTCTATTGTAATACCCATCCAATCTCTCACTAGATCATACGCTCCACCTTGTTCACTTCTAGAACCCCGGCGACAAGTGTAAGGCTCAGCACAAAATAGTGTTTAGCTTCATAAACATGGGTTGGATTTTATTATTATTATTATTATTTTTTAAAGATTTTATTTTATTTTATTTTTTTAAAGATTTTATTTATTTATTTGACAGAGAAAGACACAGCGAGAGAGGGAACACAAACGGGGAGTGGGAGAGGGAGAAGCAGACTCCCTGCCGAGCAGGGAGCCCGATGCGGGACTCGATCCTGGGACTCCAGCATCATGACCTGAGCCGAAGGCAGTCGCTTAACCAGCTGAGCCACCCAGGCGCCCCTAAAGATTTTATTTTTTGACAGAGAGAGACACAGCGAGAGACAGAACACAAGCAGGGGGAGTGGGAGAGGGAGAAGCAGACTTCTGGCTGAGCAGGGAGCCCGATGTGGGGCTCGATCCCAGGACCCTGGGATCATGACCTGAGCGGAAGGCAGAGGCTTAACGACTGAGCCACCCAAGCACCCCTATATTTTAAAGATTTTATTTATTTATTTGAGAGAGCACAGCAGGGGAAGGGGCAGAAGGAGAGGGGCAAGCAGACTCCCTGCCGAGCAGGGAGCCCGAAGCCAGGACCCTGAGATCATGACCTGAGCCAAAGTCAGACGCTTAACCGACTGAGCCACCCAGGGGCTCCTTGAATTGAATATTATTTTATTTTTTAAGATTTGTATTTATTCATTAGAGAGAGAGAGAGCACAAGCAAGGGGAGCGGCAGGCAGAGGGAGGGGGAGAAGCAGGCTCCCCACTGAGCAAGGAGCCCGATGTTGGGACTTGATCCCAGGACCCCGGGATCATGGCCTGAGCTGAAGGCAGACGCTTAACCAACTGAGCCACCCAGGTGCCACCCTTGAACTGAACTTTAATGCGTCAGTAGCCACAGAGGTCTTAGTCCCCTTGTTTATAACCTAGTCATTCTGAGTAGGAGGACTGGTAGGAAAGACGACATTGTACAGTGATTCTTTGGCTGAATTATGATTTCTCCACTGTTTACTTACTGCTTTGGCAACCTGATTCAGTTTAACAACTCTGACCCTTAGTTGCCTCATTAACAGAAATGCTTGAACTTCCTGGAGGCAGATGAATTTTTTTCTTTTTTATTTCTCTGGTTTACCAGTATTTTATGCATTATTAGTCAATTACACTGCCCCTCTTGTGTGATGATTATTCATGTTTTTTGGTACATTTATATTTTACTGATTTGTGAGATACTTGATTCATATATACATATTTGCCATGTGTTTTATAAATATTTTGAATTAATTTTTAATTTAAAATTTAAAAAATTTTTATGGCCATAGAAAACCTTTTAATTTTTTTTCAACCATTTTAAAATGTAAAATCCATTCTTAGTCCATTTGTACAAAAATAGGTAGGGGGCCAGATTTGGCCTGTAGGCATAGTTTGCCAACCTCTATACTAATATGCTCATTAAATTTGAATGATCTTTGTATTCCTGGAATAAATACCACTTGATCATGAATATACTGCAAGTTTTTTGTTTTTTTTAAAAGATTTTATTTATTTATTTGACAGAGCAGGAGAGCACAAATAGGGGGAGCAGCAGAAGGAGAGGAAGAAGCAGGCACCCCACTGAGCAGGGAGCCCCCTGGGACCCTGGGATCATGACCTGAGCCAAAGGCAGAGGCTTAACCAACTGAGCCACCCAAGCACCCCATTCTGCCAGCTTTGATTTGCTAACATTTTAGTTAGGAATTTTGTGTCTATATTCATAAATCGGATTGGTCTAGCAGAGATTTCAAACTAGTTACAGGGCAGAGATATATTTTACTTGGCATACAAAATATTTTATTATGATTTTTTGAATGAATTGCCCATATTAAAAAATTGGGAGGTATGAAAATGAAAAATTCAAGATTTCTGGCTTTTCTTTAAAAAAAGGAATGTGGCAAAACTGGGAGAAGGTGGGCGCAATTTTGTCACATTTTTAATAGAGCTCCTCTACGAATGTTTTGTATTTCATTAATTTCTACCCTTATTTTTTTAAAGGTTTTATTTATTTATTTATTTGAGAGAGAGAGAGAAAAGGAGCAGGAGGAGGGGGAGGGGCAGAGGGAGAGGGAGAAGCAGACTTCCTGCTGAGCAGGGAGCCTGCCACGGAGCTCTATCCCAGGACCCTGGGATCACCACCAGAGCGGAAGGCAGGTGCTTAACCGACTGAGCCACCCAGGTGCCCCGTCTATGATGTATTTGTGCACGTGTGTACCTGGGAAGTGTTATGGTCTGTATGTGTACGTGTGTGGAGTGTGTGCAACGTGCGTTTGTGTTGTGTCTGTAGTACACACCGGACATGTGTAGTGTGAGTGAGGTGTGAGGGAGACATTGAGGCCCACAGCCCAGGCGCGCGAGAGTGCTCAGGGCCTGCCACAAAGACAGGCTTGGTCAGCAAACTCGCCTGCCTTCTTGGGGAAAGCAGGGCCATAACCGAGACCCTTCCTGGATGTCCCCTTTGGACAGTGTGGGTGAACAGGCCCAGTTTCTCCTGCATCACCACTGCCCAGGCTCCCACTCACTTCTGTCCTCCCTCTCCTGAGAAAAGAGTGACCTCCCTCTTTAAGAGAAGGAAGTGTCCCGTGTTCTACTAAGTAAAGAGGCCTTACTGTTGATGGTGAAGGTGGTGGAGATGGTGCTACTAGCGGGATCAGAATGGCATTGAGTTCTCCCAACTGAATAGGTTAGCTGCTGAGTGGGCCTTTATCCTGAGTGGGGGAGAGGAGCTGGTGTGGGCTTCAGTCTTTCTACCCAGGCGACATTCAGATAATGCAGCTCTGTCCTGCTCTTCTGGGTCCCAGCCTCCTGAGGGTGCTTCTGCACTTTGCTCACAGCGTCCAGAGCCCAGATTGTCTTCCCCAGCACAGGCTCCCCAGTGGTCCCTGGCAGAGCTGTGAAGGGGCCACCACCATCTTGGGCACATCACTGTCCCTTTCCCCGTAGACCTTCCTTTGCCTTGGCTCCAGAATGCCATGCTTTCTAACTCCTACTGGGAATAAACACCCCTCTCAGGGGGCATCCTCAGGTCATGCCTAACTCATGTTCCCATCTTGTTCCTGCAGGTCTAGAACACCTCCAGCCTCAGTGTCCTTTCTGCATCCTGTGGCTTGAGCCTGAGGTTGCCCATTATCCCTGGCTGGATGGAGTGGCAGGGCCAGCATACCTCCCTGCCCAGAAAGGATGCCTGGACGCAGACTCCCCCAGCCAGGAGGAGAATCAGGCAAGCTCAAGTCCAGGGTGCAGGTATGTCCACCTGTCATTGGTTGGGGCGAGGCTGCTATGGGCAGTGCTCACGGTATGGGGGCTGGTATGGGAAAGGGCAGAGCAGGGCTTCACAGAGGGCCCGGTTTCAAACAATCCACTGGCCTTTATGTGACTCATTTGCACTTGACCACTAGTTTGCTGATTTCGGGGCTCCTTCTCTAGCTTCTGCTCCCTGCTGGCAGCCAGCTGGCCCTGTGGCTTCAAGTTTCCTTACTGCTTCGAGAAGGCACGTCTGCAGCCTGCACTTGCTGTTGGCCATGGGGCAGGATGGAGGCCAGAGAAGAACGGACGGAGGATGGCCTTTGGGGCAGGCAGGCCTGGGTTCAAATTTCAGCTCTGCCGACCTTGGACAAGTCATCTACCCTCTCTGCCTGAAGTTCAGATTTATCCCTGGTAAATTGAGGCTGATACTTCCTAGGATCACCGTGAAGATTAAATGAGATGATACATGTAAATTGCCCAGCTCAGCCCCTGGCACCTGGTACTCAATACATACAACTTTTCTCCCCACTTTCTCTCTTGCATCCTCCAACCTCCTCTTGAGTGGATCCCTGGGCCAGATATCCATCTGGCAACTTCCAACACCTCCCATTTTTAGATTTACGTAAGACCAGCAGCTTTCCCTCCCACAGCAGCAACAGTCGGAGATTTGCAGAGCAGATGTCTTGGTGTGAAACTGTTCCCAGGAGGTGTCCCACGAATGTTTGCTGACAAAGCAGTGCAGGGACTGACCTTCCCTTCCAGCTCTGCCTCCTGACACCTGGCTCTGGAGACTGAAAGCGCCTACCCTCCCCACATCCTGTGTGTTTCTGTCCCCTCGGATGCTGAGGGCCTGCGTTCCTGTTTCACGGCTGCAGATGGGGCGCTGTGAGGTTGGCTGGAGCAAGCTGCTTTGGCCCGGACCTGTGCCGGGCTGCTCCCATCCAAGGGGCAGATGGCGAGGGCAGAGTTGGGAAGGGGCTGCAGCCTGGTGGGGGCAGCCAGTCCAAGCATGAAGAACACTTTTCCAAACCCCACTGCACTGGGCCGGGAGGATGCTCCTTTGCGCTTGCTTGGGTCTGGTGATTACAGGTCTGAGCTTCAAAGCATGTTACAAACCTGGCTAATTGCTGGCCTGGGGGAGCTGGGCGAGCAGGCCAAGCCCGCTTGCGTGGACACGCCAGGGGCCGCGGGCCTCACCTGGGGCTGGCACTTCCAGCCTGGAGCCAGGAGCCCTGGTGTGGCGGCCCGGTCCTTCTGGCTCCTCGGGGAGGACTACCGACGGGAGCGCGGAGGAGGGACCCGCCCCCTCCCCCGGCTGCAGCCGCGGCCCCTGCGGTCGCGGCTGGGGCGCGGGCGCCTCCTCCCCGGGGCCGGCGTCCGATCGGTCAGGTGGAAACCTCCCCATTCAAACTGGCGCGGGCCAATCAGGGCCCGGCGCGCCGGCTCATTCGAACGCGCGCCGCAGCCGGCCTCCCGCTCCCGCCTCCGGGACACTGGCGCGGGGCGGGGGCGGCTGAGCCTGCTGCCTCGGTTACAGGGGAGCAACACAGACGCCTCGGGTTGCAGGCGGGCCTGGCCGGGCCGCAGCGGGGCCGCCATGGAGCGCTCCCTGCACCGCGTCTCCCTCGGGAGCCGGCGTGCCCACCCGGACTCGTCCTTCTACCTCACCACCTTTGGTAAGTGCCCGCGACGGCTGGCTGCCAGGGCTGCTTCACCCCACTCCGGCGCCCGGACGGGGCCGCCCCCCACCTCCGTGATAGGTGGGGCTGGCAGCAGCGGGTCCCTCCTCTGGTCCCTTCCTCCTGGGGGTGCCCAGGAGGAGGGGCCCAGGGCGCACGGGCCCAGGCTGAGCAAGCCGCGGGGCACCACCTGCTGCCGGCCCGTGGTGCCAAGCGCAGCCGCTTCTGCCTCGCTTGGCTGGAATAATCACAACCCGGTTAATCTTTCAGAGACCCGGTCGGCACCACTAGAGTTTCCCATTAGCCAGCCGCTCAGGGTTGAAGCGCGGTCTTGTTACTACATCTCGAGATTTCCTCCCCATCCTCTTTCCTTTGGCTCGGGGACAGGACAGGTGCGGGGTCAGCTCACCTTGGAGGCTGCAGAGTGACTGCGCCAGCGGCTGGCGGACCCACAGAGGACGTGGGAGGCTTCTCTTCTCCAGCAGAGACCGGGCTCTCAGGAGGGTCACAGGCCTGTCCTGGGGGCTTGAGATAGAAGGAAATGGGCAGTAGGCCCCTGCTCCCAAACCCCTTGCTGGCTCGCCTGGGTTCCCCCAAATAACAGCTGGGCAGCCTCTGCCCCAGGGGTCTGGGCAAATCCAGCCTTTCAAGTAGCCATAGTAGAGATGAGAGTCCTGTCCCAGGGCACGGCCCATCACAGCTCTGTTTCCTCTGCAACTCCCTGTGGATCGCGGGTAGTATTTCCTCTGTGGAGACTTGAGATCCAGAGAGAGAAAGGTTGCCCGGTGAGCCAGTGCCAGACTTGGTACCTGAGCTCAAGCCTTTTGAGATGACTTGTCCAGCACTTTTTTTTTTTATTTTAATTTGTATACAATTTTCTTTATATAGGTTGGGGTAGTTACTGCAACATGCAGGACTTTGCCCAGATTTCATGGACAGAACAGCCCAGGAGTTAGGCCCTCCCTGGGCTTCTGGCTCTCCTTTTCTCAGGCTTACCTCTATCAGCACACTTGGTTCCTCACAGACTGGCTTTTCTCTAAGAGCAGAGGGAGTGATAGAAAAGAGGTGGCTTGGGCCCTAGCAATGGCCTGTGGTCTGGCATCCTGGAATTCGCTGGTCCAGTTGGTGGACGTAACAATGGGAGTAATGAGGTGGCTGCCATTTGCTGAACGCTTACCATGTGCCATGCCTTGTGTCAAGTGCTTTATCTCATTTACTCTCCCCAGCCCTTGGAAGCAGTTCCTGTTAACCCCACGGGGATGTGGGAGTCTACCAGACAAGGGAGGTCTCCAGGGTGACCTGAATTGGTGGGGCTGGGGTGGTCAGGAAAGAGTGTCAAGGAGCTTTGAGGTTCTATTACCTTAGCTGTGTCCTGATTTAAAAGTAAAAATATAGGGGCGCCTGGGTGGCTCAGTTGGTTAAGCGTCTGCCTTCGGCTCAGGTCATGATCCCGGAGTCCTGGGATTGAGCCCCACGTCTGGCTCCCTGCTCAGTGGGGAGTCTGCTTCTCCCTCTGCCACTTGTGCTCTCTTGATTACTCACTTTGCTCACTCTCTCAAATGAATAAATAAAACCTTTTTTAAAAAAAGGTAAAAATATAGCTCATTGTTTTTTCCTCCTTACTATCACTGTAAGATGACTTCATTGTTGAAAACTTAGTGAAAAGAAGAAAGTGAAAAATCACCTGTACTCTGACTCCTAGAAAAGACCGTTGTGAGTCAGTATTTTGTTCATATCCTTCCAGACTTGTGTGTGTGTGTAGAGGTGTGCTATAATTTGAAAAGAATGGAGACCATATTGTATGTACAGTTTTAGAATCCATTTCTTTTCCTTACTGGTGTAGTGTGACTGTTTCCTAGCATCAGTCCATATTCTTCTATTGAATTAATCATCCTGCCAGATCTGGGAAGTTGGGGAGTGTCCAGACCAGCTGGGACTGGATCCTTTGCCCCAGCGTGGCCTCAGGGCTGGGTCAGATGGTTATCTGGGAGGTTACTTTTTGAACCAGTGACTGACCTGAGTGTGCAGCGGGCAGGCAGGAACCTGGTGGGGTGGGGGCCTCCTGCTCTTATACAGTCTCTTCTCAGGGCTCTCGGAGGACACAGATCCGACACTGGAAAGTTCTGCCCTCTTTCCTGCTTCAATCCTCTTTCCTTGAAAAATGCTGCCCCTCTTTGAGGCTGCTGCTTTTCTTCATGCAAGGATTGGTCTTTGCTTGTCTGCTCATGAATGAAGATTTGTATCAGTGGTTACCAGACCTGGTCGCTTGGCAGAAGCACCTGGCGAGTCTATTAAAAACACAGATTCCTGGGGCCCCTGGGTGGCGCAGTCGGTTAGGCAACTGACTCTTGGTTTCGACTCAGGTCATGATCTCAGGGTTGTGAGATCAAGCCCTGTGTGGGGCTCTGTGCTCAGCATGGAGTCTGCTTAAGAATCCCTCTCCCTCTGCCTCTCCCCCTCTGCCTCTCCCCCACTGCTCTCTCTTTCTCCCTCTCCCTCAAAATAAATAAATAAGTCTTAAAAAAACCAACAACAACATAGATTCGTAGGATCTTGATAAGTCTAGGGTGTAGCGTGAGAATCTGTAATTGTAAGAAGCCACAGAAGTATTTTGATGATCAGCCAGGTTTGGAAGCTATGGATTTCGTTAGCTTTGGTAGCCACTGTGAACTCCCTTAACATGAAGGTCTTTGCTAAGTTTACCCCGGTTCGCTGGCCTTTCCCCAGCATGGCAGGTAGCCCCTGGCCTTCAGGAGTGGGCCTTGCCCTGGTAGAACCAGATGAAAGTGGTGCCTAGTTGGTGGTTTACCCCAAGCACAAACATTTAAAGGATCTCTGGAATTCTATTTTTTGTTGTTGTTGTTTTTCTTTTTTTTTTTTTTTTAAGATTTTATTTGACAGAAAGAGATACAGCAAGAGAGGGAACACAAGTAGGGGGAGTGGGATTGGGAGAAGCAGACTTCCTACAGAGCAGGGAGCCCGATAAGGGACTTGATCCCAGGACCCCGGGATCATGACCTGAGCTGAAAGCAGGCGCCCAACGACTGAGCCACCCAGGCGCCCCGGATTTCTGGAATTCTAAAGAGACAAAATTGTTTTCCTTCCAGGGAGAGTAGTGTGTATGTGTGTATGCGTGCACATGGGTACAAAGCCTTGTCCCCCAGTAGTTGACCACACGGAAGTGTTCTGGCTTCAGGAGAGGGGAGTATGTAAACTGGGCCTAGAACCCAGCTCCTCCAGAGATGACAAATGTGTTTTCTGTGGAACAGATGCCAGCCAGCTGCCCGGCCTGCTGGGCAGTGAGAAGCGAGGCCCCGAGCCCGAGGCTGCGATCTGGCCCCGCGAGCTGCCCCTGGCTGGCCGTGCCGCTCAGCGCCCGGGCCACCCCCTGGGCTTGGCCTGGAAGCCCCGCCGAAGACTTCTCAGGGGCCCATCATTTGCTGGTCGGGGTCCTCAGCATTCACTGGCTTTCCTGTCATTTAGGGTCTGTTTGCTTGGGAGTGTTCGGAAATTCTCAGTTTCTGACCTGTCGAGAGTCCTTTTGTTCTCTTTTCCAATTCTGCTCTATTTTTTTTTTTTAATTTATTTATTTGACAGAGAGAGACACAGCGAGAGAGGGAACACAAGCAGGGCGAGTGGGAGAAGGAGAAGCAGGCTTCCCGCCAAGCAGGGAGCCTAATGTGGGGCTCGATCCCAGGACCCTGGGATCACGACCTGAGTGGAAGGCAGATGCTTAACGACTGAGCCACCCAGGCGCCCCAGTTCAAAATAGTTTCTAATTTTCATAGTCCTACTTTCTCAAGTCTTTAGGTGATTTGGAAGTGTGTTTCTTAATTTCCAAATAGTGGGGATTTTCTGTTAATATTTTTATTCTTTGTTTTCTATTTTGGTCAGAGAATATACTCTGCATCCTTTCACTCCTTTGATGGCCCAGGATATGGTCAGTTTTTATAAATGTTCTGTGTGTACTTGAAAAGTTCTGCAGTAGTTGGGTGTAGTGTTCTTTTGTATATGTCAGATTTTGGTCAAGTTTACTAATTATGTTGTCCAAATGTTCTGCATCCTTGCTGATATCCCCCCTCTCCCCCAATTTGTTCTATCACTTACCAAGAGAGGTATGTTAAAATTCCTACTGTGGTTGGACATTTGTCTCTTTATCATTAGAGTTGTCTTTCTTTTATATATTTTGAAGCGATTGTAAGAGCATACAAATTTAGAACTATTTATCTTAGTAGTGAATTGAAACTTTTATTATTATGAAGCCTTTTCTTTATTTCTAGTGGAGAGAAAGTCTACTTTTCCTGACGTTAACATAGCTACCCAGCCTTCTTTTGGTTAACAATGAATTGCCTGGCATATCTTTTTCCATCTTATTTCTGTCAATCTTTCTGTTTCTTTATGTTCTAGGCGTGCTGTGTCTCTTAAAAATGGCAGGCACAGAGTTGTTATTTTGCTTCTTGGTGCAGACCTAGGATGATATCTTCCTTCAAAAAAATATTTGCTTTGGGTGTTTGTGTGGCTTAGTTGGTTGAGCGTCTGCCTTCGGCTCAGGTCATGATCACAGGGTCCTGGGATCGAGTCCCACATCGTCAGGCTTCTTGCTCAGTGGGGAGTCTGCTTCTCCCTCTGCCTCTGCCCCCCCCACTCCTTCTCTCTCTCTCTCTCATATAAATAAATAAAATCTTTAAAAAAAAAAAGCTATTAGCTTTTTTCAGGTGCTTGAGGTCACTAGCGATCTGGGATAATCTAGATGTTAGGCATTGGGATTATCTGAGATTGTGCTGCAGTCCCTTGAACTGCATCTCATCACGGCTCATGTATTTCTGAGGAACAACCCTTTAGGGTTCTGACCCAAAAGGTCAGGGCTCAGAAGGACCCCACTCTTTTTTTTTTTTAAACATTTTATTTATTTATTTGACAGAGAGAGACACAGCGGGAGAGGGAACACAAGCAGGGGGAGTGGGAGAGGGAGAAGCAGGCTTCCCACTGAGCAGGGAGCCCAATGCAGGGCTCGATCCCAGGACCCCAGGATCATGACCTGAGCTGAAGGCAGACGCTTAATGACTGAGCCACCTGGGCATCCCAGAAGGACCCCACTCTTGACAGACCCTGGTCTCCAACTCCTGTTTCTCTTGCCCTGTGAGGCAGACAGAAACTCTGCTCAGCCTCTCAGCTTCTCCGTCATCTCTCTGGAATTTGAAAACACCCCAAGGAGAAAATTAGCCCAGGAAAACATTAAACTTCATTCCACGGACCTCCCTGCCCCCAGAGCCTGCTCTGTAGTTCCTCCGTAGTCTTGCTGTATCTCCAAGAAGCTGCTTTTAAATATTTTGTCCAGCTCTTCTAGATTTCCTCGGTGGGTCTGTCATCCCAGAAATAGAAGTCCCCTATGTGTGTTTTCTAATTTTTCTGAGACATTTTTACTTTTCATCTCCTCTCCTTTCCTCCCTCTCTCCCTTCCTTCCACCTTTCCATCCTTCCTTCCCTCCATCCTCCCTTTCGTCCTGTCAGTGGGAGTGCTTACTATTTGCCAGGCTCTCCGTGTATGTTAGTTCTCAGTTTTACAAGAGCCCCCCCCCAGAACTGTATGATTCTTCTTCTTTCCTTTGTACAGATGAGGAGACGAAGATGTAGTGATTCAGCATCATCAGTGGTGGACCGATCAAAGCCAGGTCTTATTGACTCCAAAACCCACGCTTTGCTCATGGTTCCTTCTGGGCTTCTTCCTTTGTGTTTTCCGTATTAGACTTGTTCTGCTGGAAAACTTTGATAGTGAAAAAGTAACTATAAGACATAATGAAAATAAATCACTGATTTCATGGTGTGGCTTAAAGCCATCAGCAAGGATGTAACAGGTGCTCATCATTATAACATAAAATATTTATGGAGAAAAAGTCTGTAATATGAAATAGGTAAGAATGGCAAGTCATTTATAAAACGTGGCAAAACTGACAGTTTGGGAATTAAAATCATTATAATAAAATCTAAAGGAAAATCGTGAAAGGGAAGAATAACGTGAATTTTCTATATATTGTGGTATTGTACACAAATGAGTGTAGAAGAAAACCATTTGCTCTGTGGGTGAAGCATTTTCGTGAATGTGCTGGGCCGTCAGTGGGTTAATGTGGGACAATTCCAGATTTCACGGTTGAATTGGTAATGAGTCTGGTTTGAATCTATCACAGTTCTTTAGGGAGAACAATGAAGGACCTCACAGATGGAAGGCCTTTTGTTTCCTTAGTCATAATACAGTGATTTATCTTAGAACTGTATTTTCTTAACGATTTTAAAAATTGAAAAGTTGTCCCAGCGCTGAGATCAGGTTTATGTCACTTGGTTGTGGAGGCAATATGGCTCTGTATTTTTTTTTTTTTTTTTGAGAGAGAGAGTGAGAGAGAGAGAGAGCACAAGAGGGGGGAGCGGGAGAGGGAGAAGCAGACTCCCTGCCGAGTAGGGAGCCCGATGCGGGACTCGATTCCAGGACTCCAGGATCGTGACCTGAGCCGAAGGCAGTCGCTTAACCAACTGAGCCACCCAGGCGCCCATGGCTCTGTATTAATTACCTATTGCTTTATGACAAAGTTCCCCAATACTCATTGGCTTAAAAAAACCAAACATTTAGTATGTCCCGGTTTCTGTGAGTCAGGAATTTGGGAATGGCTTCGCTGGGTGGTTTTTGCTCAGGGTCTCTGCTGCCAAGAAGTTAGCTGACATGTGCTGGCGAGAGTAATCTATTCCTGGAAGGAAAAACCGCTTGGGAAGCCACATTAATATCAGGTTACACAGGAAGTGGAGAATCAGAAGAGAGGAGTCACACTGACCCTCATCATCTTTATCTCACCACTCAGCCCCCTGCCTCCCTGGGCTCTGCAGGCCTCCTTCCGCCAGCAGGCACCAGCATCAGCCAGGCTGTTTCTCCAAATGGAACTCAAGATTCTCCCTCTTCAAAAGAACAGTCGCTTGAAAGGCTCCACAGGGCTGCATCCCCAGAGCTGGATGGCTCCCATTCCCCCAACCCTCCTGCAGCCTGCCATTTCTCCTTCAGAGGGCAGAAAGTGCAATCAGTAAACGTACATACCCCTCTCTGAGCCTTGGTTGGGCTGCCCTGTGGGTCAGGCAGCCCAGGATCACAGAGAGAGGGGTGCCTCACAGCTGGGTGCCTCCCTCCCACTCTCCTGCACACACCGCTTGAGGTACAGACTCGTCCCCACAAATGGAGGGGAAATCTGTGAGTGTTGGTGGCTGCCCAGGCTCCATGGAGACCCGGCCTCCTTTGTACATTTGTCCTGACATCCTCCCCGTTCCTGTGGCTTTCAACACATGGTAACTCCTGACTGGGGAATTGCTTTTGAGGTGAACTGGGTTTTGGGTTGACCATGGCTTCATGCCAGCCAGGCAAGTCCCTCATAGGGGTATTCTCTGCATACCCCAGGGTTCCATGAGTTCCCTCTAGGATCCCTGAGCCCAGCTGTGGTGTGCAGCCCCCAGCTTCTTGCTTCGTGTTTTGAGTGTCTCTCCCCAGCTGTGTCCTGAGAGTCAGAGTTCATCTTCCTGTGGTCCTCTGCAGAGTAGGGTCTGCCAGACTGAATTTCTTTAGCTGGCTTCCATGCCCTTTTTTTCTACGGGGCCCAGTGAGTCTGAATCCCCCTAGGTCCTGTGCCAGCAGAATCTGGGTTCAGGGCCTTCTCTGGGCCTTCTGAAGCTCACTCTTACCCAGTGTTTTTCCTGTCACGTGTGGCCCGTCTCTTCTCCCTTTGTCTCTGGGCCCTGGCTCCCACGTACTTCTGCAGCCTCTCTGGGTCCTACCTCCCTTTGCAGACAGAGTGCCCAACTGCAGCTCCATGGGAATTGGGGGGCATGCCCTCTCCACGGCCCTTGAATACCCCAGTGAGGATGGCTTCAGGCCCTTTAGCCTGGACATTCCTGGGCACTCTCATAGGCCATTCCCTGGCCCTGGGCAGAAAGTGGGGCTATTGACAAGATCAGAGATTGGAGGGGCAGGTGAGGGGCTTGGTTACTTAGATCGGCTGAAGGCCCCAGGGATTCATTCTGACTTCTCCTTTACCCAGTGGTTTATTTCTTTAGACTTGGGAACATTTCTTTGAGCCTGCCCTCTTTTTGGCTTCTTCTTGGCTTCCGAAGCAAAGCTGTGGCACCTGGTCCTGTGCCTGATGGCTCTCTCTGCTCTCGAACCCCAGGGTTGCATTGGCAGATGCAGGAGTGCACATTAATGGTCTGGAAGACAGGCTCGGTGTACAGGCCAGAGTGCTGGAGTTGGGGCAGCATTCTGGTATCTCGTTCTGGGCTGCCTTGCCCAGGTCACTCTGGGCCAAGGGCAAGTCACCTTCCGTATCTGGGCATGACTCTTCTGGCTTCCAGTTGAGGAGGCTGGGCAAGATGACTTCAGGGCCCTTGAGACACATTCATTCGATGGAATGGGCTAAGGAGGGGGGGAAGGCAGAAGGGACAGGAGTGGCCAAATGGGTTGGGGCGTGGGGACTCATTCTTCATTTTGCCCTTATCTGTGAGTCCATGGATGGGCTGGGGGAGGGTGTGTCCCTCACTGGGGGCCTGAGTCTGGTCTGCTGGGCTTGGTTTCTCTGCTGTAACTGGGTAGAGGGCACGCTGGCTCTCCCCGAGGAGGAGAGGATCTGCAAGGGGAGTTAGGCAGACTCCTCAGATTTCCGAGTCAGTCTTTGCTCCAGGCCCATCCTGTGCTCCAGTTCTACTTTTTAGCCTTGCCCATGCTCCTGCCCTAGTCACTGGGCTGTGTGTTCCCTGCCAGCAGGCACCCGGCCATTCAGATCTGTCGTTCCTGACTCAGGGCCCCATGCAGGTGCCTGGCTAACGTTTGTCGAGTGGAACTAGCGACCATTTGTGCTGGGAGATGTCTCCATCCTGATTTTTTTTTTCCTTTTTTTAAAAAAATTAACATATAATGTATTATTGGTTTCAGAGGTACAGGTCTGTAATTCATCAGTCTTATGTAACACCCAGTGCTCATTACATCACATGCCCTCCTTAATGTCCATCACCCAATTACCCCATCCCTCTACCCGTCTCCCCTCCAGCAACCCTCAGTTTGTTTCCTGTGACCAAGAGTCTCTTATGGTTTGTCTCCCTCTCTGGTTTTGTCTTGTTTAATTTTTTTCCTCTCTTCCCCTACGACCCTCTGTTTTGTTTCTCAAATTCCACATTTCAGTGAGATCATATGATAATTGTCTTTCTCTGATTGACTTATTTTGTTTAGCATAATACCCTCCACTTCCATCCACGTCATTGCAAATGGCAAGATCTCATTCCTTTTGATGGCTGCATAATATTCCATTGTATATATATACCACATCTTCTTTATCCATTCATCTGTCGATGGACATCTGGGCTCTTTCCACAGTTTGGCTATTGTGGACATTGCTGCTATAAACATCGGGGTTCACGTACCCCTTCAGGTCACTACATTTATATCTTTGGGGTAAATACCCAGTAGTGCAATTGCTGGGTCATAGGGTAGCTCTATTTTCAACTTTTTGAGGAACCTCCCTACTGTTTTCCGGAGTGGCTGCACCAGCTTGCATTCCCACCAGCAGCGTAGGAGGGTCCCCCTTTCTCCGCATCCTCACCAACATCTGTCGTTTCCTGACTTGTTCATTTTAGCCATTCTGACTGGTGGGAGGTGGGATCTCATTGTGGTTTTGATCTGTGTTTCCCTGTCCATCCTGATTTCTGTGAACAAGCCGTCAGGTAGATGATGGTGTCGTGTGGCTCTGTGGCCCCCATGGCTTCGGAAAGCCAAATATGTTCAGGCCAAAGCTGCCTTTGCACTCATAATAGATTCAGAAAAAATGTTTGGGTTTAAACAGTCGCCTTTGGGTTCATGAGATTGAATCTGTGACTGCTAGCCATTTTTGTCTTTCAAAGCCTTCTCCTACCCCACACTGGATCCGGCACAGTTTTTTTAGGAGAGTTCTCAGCTCTAGAGGGGCCCATAGTGGTAATTGCTCAGATCTTGAGCTAATTTTCTTGGCGCCTTTCATGCAAGGACCTCCTCACCCTCCAGCATTATCCGATTCACACACAGCTTGGCAAGTGCAGTACCCCTGTTATTAGCCCCACCTTGCAGCCAGGGGACAATGTGGCTCTGAGATAGAGGACAGTAGTCAGGGCTTGGAACTGGAACAGGCCTCCGGGCTTCTGAGATCTGTGTTCTGGGCAGGAGAGTAGCAGGAATTTCTGATGGGTGAAGAGCTGGACAAGGGTTTGCTGGAGTCTGGATTGCCTGGGTTTACAGTTTAAACACCCCCAAAGTGTGAGGAGCAAGTGGTTTCCAGGTCCCAGGGGTTGGGGAACTGCTCAGAATTTCCCTCCTTTCTGTTCTCTGAACCCTGCCTGGCCTTCCTCCAGCCAGCAGCAATGCACAAGCCCCAGCCACAGTCCCAGTTTCATGGGGCCTGTCCAGAAATAAACAGTTGGGATGATGAAGGGACATCTCACTGTGCCACAAGAAGTGGCAGATTTCAGACTTGAAATCTAGAGGAGAGAGCCCAGAGACTGACAGCAGAACCATGTCTGGGCAATAAAAGTTACTGAGAGGCCACTTCTGGCTCAGTATAAGATGGAGCATTGAACAGTCAGAGCTATTGCAAAAGAAAAAGGGCTCCCATTGTAGGAAGTGAGCTTCCCATCACCAGAGGTGATCAAGCAGAGGCTGATGACTGTAAGACAGGGTTGTCATGGATGCAAGGGCTTTCTGGTTGCTGTGTGGGGTTGCTGCAGGCTGGGAGGCCCTGCCCCATCCTCCTTGCCTCCCTAGTACATGTCCACCAGGTGGATTGAGTTCAGTGGTTTGTTTTTTTGTTTTTAAAGATTTTATTTATTTGACAGAGAGACACAGCGAGAGAGGGAACACAAGCAGGGGGAGTGGGAGAGGGAGAAGCAGGCTTCCCGTGGGGCAGTGAGCCCGTTGCGGGGCTTGATCCCAGGACTCTGGGATCATGACCTGAGTGGAAGGCAGACGCTCAGCGACTGAGCAACCCAGGTGCCCCAAGTTCATTGGTTTCTTGAGGTTCCAGCAAGAGTCCACTGGACTGAGGAAAGATCTTCAACATGTCACTGAGGAAGAAGAGTATGATCCTTCTCTCTTCTGTCCGTGCTGAAGGGCCACTGGGCATCTGTGAGGATGACTTGATGTTTTGTTTTGTTTTTATATTGTCTTCAAAAAAATTAGAAAAGCCAGGGGAAAAACTCATTCTTCACATGCTTTCCAGCCCTGGCCCTTCCGTTATGTTCACACTTCCCCCACCCTCCCTCTCTTCCTCCTCTCTTCTCCTCCCCACTTCCCTTCTTTTTTCATTTCCTCTTCATATTTTTAATTTAATTTTTATTTTTTAAAAGATTTTATTTACTAATAAAGTGAGAATGGGGGGTAGGGGCCAAGGGAGAGGGAGACAGAATCTCAAGCAGACTCCCCACTGAGTGCGGAGCCGGACTTGGGGTTCCATCTCATGACCACAAGATCATGACCTGAGCTGAAATCTGGAGTTGGATGCTTAACTGACTGAGCCACCCAGGCACTCCACCTCTTCTTATTTTTAATTATAGAAGTGCTATAGTTCATATAATTTGTATTGTTGAAACAACAATAGCGATAGATTTAAATTCCTCTTGACTTCCCTCCCTCCAATTCTAGAGGCAATCCCTGTTTTTCCTTTGGCATCCTTTCAGAACACACACACACAAACACGCGCGCGCACACACGTAGAAATATATGTCATCTGTATTGTTCTGCAATTTGCTTGTTTCTCTTAAAAACTTATCACAATGTTCCCCCTGCCTGGACATACAGAGTTCCCCCATTTTTTTGGTAACAGCCCCTACTATTCCAAGCACAGCTAGAGATGGCCCATTTAACCATTTTCATACTGATGGCCCTTTCAGGTGTTTCCAGTTTGTCCGCATTTTAAACAGGGCTGGAGCGCCAGCCTCGTGCTCAGCTGTGTGGTTTTTGTCTGTGATGGTTACCTCGAAGTAGAATTGCTGGGTTCAAGGACATGCACAATTGACTTCTGATAGATATTGCCAGAAATTACCCTCCATTACACTTCTTCCCACAGGGTATGAGAGTACCTGTTTTCTTACATTTTTAACCAACATTTGACATTATCCGTCTCTTTTTTAAAAGATTTTTACTTTATTATTATTGTTTTTTAAGTGGTGTGGAGCCCCACGCAGGGCCTGACCTCAGTGGCCCTGGAGATCAAGACCTGAGCTGAGATCGAGAGTCAGACGCCCCAACGACTGAGCCACCCAGGCGCCCCTAAAGATTTTATTTTTAAGTAATCGCTACACCCAGTGTGGGGCTCGAACTTACAACCCTGAGATTAAGAGTCGCATGCTCTACGGACTGAGCCAGCCAGGTGCCCCAACATTATCTGTCTTTTAAACGATCGGCCAAGCAGATTGAAGGAGAATGGTATTTTATGGCTAATTTGCATGTCCCAGATCCCTGTGAGGCCTAGCATCTTCTCATACATTTATTGGCTGTTTTGTCTTCTCTGCATTTGCAGTTTAGGACCTTTGTCTATTTTTCTATTATGTTGTCTCATAACCTTGTTTATGATATCTTTCATTGTAATGGACATTGAAAAATCGTATGGAGTCAGAGTTGTCTGTCTTTTCCCTTGGTGCCTCTGCATTTTGTGTCTTGCTAAGAAGGCCTTTTCCAAGCTTATAAACATGCTCAGAGGCCCTTCAGCGTGCGCTAGTCCGGGACTCCTCAACCTTTAATGCACCTGTGCCTCCCTGGGGATCTGGTTAAAGTGCAGATTCTGATTCAGTATGCCTGGGGCGGGGGCCTGCAATTCTGCATTTCTAGCTATCATCCAGATGCTTCTGGTGCTGGTGGTTCTCGGACCACACATAGCATGGCCAGTGGTCGGTTTTTCTTTAGGGAGATCAGGGTTCTGTGCAATGATGGAGGGTGGTAGCACTGACTTCGAAGGATCTCTCTGCCCACACCTGATCTCTTTTCTTTTTTTTTTTTTTTAAAGATTTTATTTATTTATTTGAGACAGAGAGAATGAGAGACAGAGAGCATGAGAGGGAGGAGGGTCAGAGGGAGAAGCAGACTCCCTGCCGAGCAGGGAGCCCGATGCGGAACTCGATCCCGGGACTCCAGGATCATGACCTGAGCCGAAGGCAGTCGCTTAACCAACTGAGCCACCCAGGCGCCCCCTGATCTCTTTTCTTTTGCTTTTCCCCCAAATCATTTGTTCCCTGCCCTTGTGTTGTTATTGCCTTTCCAGAACACAACTAGCTGTCTGTCACAGTGGAGGACTTGCCCTGACCTCCCCCTTGACCCCCTGACCCCCAAGGACTGCTGACCAAGACCCAGGATCCTTAACTCTCCAATCTGGGCTTGTCTTGATGTGGATGCAACAACTTTTCCAACTGTCCAACAGAGAGAGCTCCCCAGCATTAACCTGGGCTGCCTTGTAAAGTAGTGAGCTCTGCATCACCAGAGGGGTATAAGCCCAGGGTGGAGAGCCACTGCTGGAGGTATTACAGAAGGGACTCCTGATGTTATGAGGAGGCTGAACTAAGTGGCTTCCGAGCTCCCTCCCAACTCAGAGACCCCATGGATATTTGAATCACTTCACATGAACAAAAGAGCATTCCCATCACTGCTACCCCATCTTTCACCCAACAAAAGATGAGGTGAAGTTGCTTCTGTTGTTGTCTCCTTAGGTCAGCTGAAGCTGTCAATCGATGCCCAGGACCGGGTTCTGCTGCTCCACAGTGAGTATGGGGCCAGGCGGTGAAGGTTCCCATGGGCCACCCAGAGGATTTTACACTTTACCTGTCCATTTATCCATTTGTTTGTCCTTCCACCCAGCACACACGTAGTTACTGAGCTTCTATTGTGGTCTTTGCTGCCTGGACTCTTCTGTTTAGCCCAGCAGGCCCTGCCTATCTCTCCAGCCTGTGTGGCCCTTGCTGTTAAAGTCTCCCTGCACTCCCCCCTCTTTTCTTTTTTTTAAAGATTTTATTTATTTGAGAGAGAGAGAGAGTGAGAGAGAGAGTGTACGAGAGGGGGGAGGGTCAGAGGAAGAAGCAGACTCCCCACTGAGCAGGGAGCCCGATGCGGACTCGATCCTGGGACTCCAGGATCATGACCTGAGCCGAAGGCAGTCGCTTAACCGACTGAGCAACCCAGGCGCGCCCCCCCCTTTTTTTAAAAAAAGATTTTATTTATTTGACAGAGAGAGACAGAGAGGGAACACAAGCAGGGGGGGTGGGAGAGGGAGAAGCAGGCTTCCCACCGAGCAGGGAGCCCAATGTGGGGCTCGATCCCAGGACCCTGGGATCACGACCAGAGCCGAAGGCAGACACTTAACGACTGAGCCACCCAGGCGCCCTTCTGTACTCCCTTTTCTGTCCAGTTACATGCACCCCCTTGCTCATGCCTCTGAGCCTCTGCACCCCACTGTCTCTTGTGCCTGGAGTCGCCTGCCTTCTTTTTGAATTCCTTTTGAAAAATAACTCTCCCTCCCTCTGATTTTGCAAGAAATGTGCCTGCCTTCATCATCATTAAGGCTCAGGAAGGAAGGCTCACTTTGCTTCATTTTTTACCCCCTTCAGGAATCACCCCCCTGACCTACCTGAGTATGTTGCTTCCTCCTCTGTGTCCTTCACACAGCCCTGACTACGCTGCGTCACTCTGGGCTGTCCCGGAATGCAGTGGGGCAGGAACCATGTCTGCCGCACCTGCTCGGGCAGGGGGAGGGTGGGCAGGGAGACCCGGGGTTTCCTCAGGCCGGGAACCTGCCCCCCCCGTGACCACGCCCTCAAGAGGAAGGACGCACACAGGACTGGTAGCTAGGACACCAGGCAGCATAGACCAGCAGGCGCCTGGGGTCCTCCGGTCCTGGCCTTGGGGGGCCCAAGGTGACGTTCCCAAGGACCAGCAGAGGAGGGTTCTTTGCGGGCCAGAGCCTGACTCCAGCTGTGCAAACAGATTTTGCAAAATGCATCTTGGCCTCCACCACTTCATTTGTCCTGCATGGTTTGCTTTGGCTTCACCCCAGTTGTAGGGCTCTTCATCCCTTCCAGCCTGTTCTCTCTCCCCTTTGGCTTCACAGGCTTCATGCCTCAGACTACAGGAGCCCCGTCCAAGCCAAACCCTAGGCCTCAATCCCCACTGAACAGAAAAGAAAAGAGCAAAGAGGCTCCGCTTCTGTCTGATTTCTGCAGACCGCAGGCAAATGCTAACATTCAGGATCAGGCCTGCGCCTCACCTGCCACCTATCCCTTGCCTTTATTATTTTTTCTCTAGCAAACCTTCTTTCAGCAATTACGTGCTTGCCAGGCCCTCTCCTCAGCACTTTAGACACATCATCTCATTCAGCCAGCACACCTTCATGTGAAGTGGGTGTCGTGATCCCTGACCCATTACGATCACTCCTCCATTGAAAAATAGCGAATTCAGTGGCAGAGAGACGAAGCCACTTACTCATACTGTCCCGTCTAGTAAGTGCCGGAGCTGGTATTTGTGCGGGTCTGTGGCCCCAGGGCCCCGGGCCCGTCTCTGGACCCAGGCTTCTGCCTGCTCTGCCATACCGTCCCACAGTCCCAGTGCAGCCGACGGGGCAGGGTAAGTTCTCCAGCCTGGCCCCTCCGTCCCAGGAGGTGGACTCGGGTGGAGGAGGGAGCCCCGGACTGGGAGTCAGGAGATAGGGATTCAAACCCAGCTCTGGCTTACCCATCGCTCTGATTGCTCTGTGACTTTGGGTACGTTTCTTACTATCTCTGGGTCCCCCTACAGTCTCATCTTTCCCATTAAAAGAGGGGTTAAACTCGATAAATTTGATGTTCTTTCAGCTGTAAGTTTCAAGGAATCGAATGCGCCCTGCAATGTCTCAGTGAGGGTGCCGCCTGTGTGTGGGAGATGGTGGGAATGGACTAGACCAGAGGGGCTTAATAGCCAATGGCTGTTACGCACATTAGGGGCTAATGATAATCCTTCCTGCCCAGGCACCCACTCCAACATTTCCATTCTCTCTTTAGTTATAGAAGGCAAAGGCCTGATGAGCAGAGAGCCTGGCATCTGTGATCCCTACGTGAAGGTATATGATGAGCTGGAGGTAGGGAGGTGTGTGGGTGGGGGTGATGAGGGGCCATGTCACTAGACTGTGTCCCAAGGTCTCAGCACATCTGTGGGCTTGGGGCCACTCGAGGTGGCAGGGACCACCTCATTATTTGGTCATTAGGCATTTATTAGATCCAGTGATGAGGTGCTGAGCTAGGATAGGCCCTTCCCTTAGCCCAGCTTGGTCCCTGAGGCTTCCTGCAAGAGCGGGAATCTTGTGGGTGATCTTGGTCATCCACACAGGTGAGCACTGTGAACGTGTGGGTGACAGAAATCCACAGATGATCCCAAGCCCTCTCATGAAAAGCAATATTCTCACCCCTCTCCCTGGCAAAACCAGAAGCAAGATGGCCAGGTTTGGGTGGTGGAGGGGAGAGAGTGTCTCTGAGGCCTAGAAGATCCATCTGAGTGGGGCCATTGCAGTGAAGACAGAGGCCCCACAGGGCAGAGGGCCTACTTCCAGCCAGAACCAAAGGCCAGAGTGTGGCAGCTGGGATGCACCCCTCTCTTCTCTCCCAAAGCCCCCAGGCTGGTCATAGGCCCCTGTGGGTGAGGACTTGGGCAGGAGCAGAGGCGGGGGAGGAGCAGCTCAAGGGCGAGAACATGGATTTGGGGCCTTGGCAGAGGGAGCCTCTGGTGAAGGGAGCACCGAGCAGCTGCGGGGAACTTAGGAGAGAGGCCAGTGCTGAGAGGAAGACCAGAGATGGCTGAAGTACACCCCATCTACGGCTGGGCCTGTGGCTACCTTGGTGGTGGCACCCACTGTGGGGCCTTCTCCTGGCCTCCTGGCCCCCCGGCCCCGCATCTGATTCTAGCGCCTCGGCGGGGGCTTCTGTTTGTCTCCCGGCCTCAGACTGAGGACTGCAGTCTGTCCTCTCCAGAGGCTGGTTTGAAGGACACCGGGGAGGCCTTTCACCTGGGGGCTGGGCAGTCAGCTGCTGGGCTTCGGTGATTCCGGAGCCACGAGCCATCATCTCATGCTTCCTTTTCTCCAATTCAAGATTTCTTTGATCCCTGAAGATAATCAACTGCGTCGCCAGAAGACGCAGACCATCCCAGACTGCAGAGAGCCGGTCTTCCGTGAGCACTTCTTCTTGTAAGAGTCTGGTGCCCTCGAGGGGAGAGGGAAGGAGTGTTTATCTGGAACCAGCTCCGTTTGCCAAATCTAGAAGTAGATCTAAGCAGAAAAACAGTGACTTCTAAAGGATGTCTGTGTTTTCTCGTTCACTTGTGTCCTTGCATCCCTGGCACCCTGCCCGGCAGCGAGGTCCACAGTGATAAGGTGTCACTTGGCTGGTTCTCACAACCAAAATGCCCAGCCTGAGGCTGGCAGCCCCTGACGAGGAGGCATTTTCCCACAGGGCCTCGGGCCAAGCCTTCTCTTTCAGTAGAAGAAATTTTCCAAGCTGAGGGATTCCCCCCACCTTGTAAAACTTGCTAACCACCCCGGGCCTCAGCTTCCATCGTTGTAAAATGGGCTGATGAGAATACTGACCTCGGAGAACTGACCTGTGAATGAAACCGTGTAATGCGATGTCAGCTGTTTGTTGTTATTATTATTAATTATTATTATTATTCCCCCCCCCCGCTCTGAACTCTGGGGCCAATGGGAAGGAAATGGCCATTTGGTATTCTGTTACTGAAAATTAAGAACACTTTGTTTTTTTTCAAACTAATTTGCTTATTGTAGAAAAACAGATTAGCAAAGAGAAGAAAAGAGAAAACCCCTCGAGCCCTACTACTTATGACATGTCTCGGCTTATTTCTTTTCAGGTCTTTGATTTGTGTGGGTGTGTATGTCTGTCTGTGTGTAGGTGTTTACAAAAATGGAATTGTTCTGTAATATTATGTGGTAACCTCCCTTTTGTCCTGAACAAAGTAATTGAAACTCTTTTATGTATGTGAATACTCACCTCCCACCCTATTGGTGCTTGAGTTTCTTTAACCAGCTCCTTATGGTTGTTAGGTTATTTCTAAATTTTGCAATTGTGATGAACTCTGTGGGTCCAGCCTGGAGCTCAGCCCTACTAACACTCTGACCGTCTGGTTTGCTTTGCAGTCTCATCCAAGAGGAAGATGAACAGAAGCGCCTTCTGGTCACTGTGTGGAATAGGGCGGGTGACTCCAGGTGAGGGGAAGCACTGAGCTGGAGGGGAGAGCCTGTTCTCGGCCCCCAGGGGGCAGCCAGGCGGCCAGCAGGCACCAGTTAAAGCCTGTGGGATGAATGAGTAGTAGTGGAAACACTAAATCTGAGAGGCCGCCACTCGCCTGAGTCCCCATCGCTCCAGACAGTGTGGAGGACCGTGTTATCAGGTAGCATTTGCTGTGCCCTTGGTATCAACAAGGCATTGCTTTGGCCCCTGGGGACGCCAGCCAGCCTGCCTGTGGCTTCTGCTCTCAAGGTGCCCACTTGTAGGAAGGGACACCAGGTGCTGCCTAGACACCGATTACAGTAACAATATACACACGCTCAGTTCCACAGGAGTAGAAGCTCCTAGAAAAATAGACCCATTTCTTTTTTAGTCATCACTGTACCCAATGCCTAGCACATAGATGTTCTGTAAATATTGTTTGAATGGATAAAAGACTGAATGAGTAATAAGGACAGTAAGTATGGGAAGAGGGAAGTTCCTTGTGGGCCGAGGTGATCAAGGAAGGCTTCCTGGAAGAAATGGGATTGTGAACTTGGGGCAGAGATCAAGAATAAGACAAGGAGAGAAGGTTTTGCATGAGCAAAGGCAAGAGGCAGGAATATGCATGCTGGGCTCAGGCTGCCATGAGGAGGCAGCGTGGGAGGTGCAGAGGTTTTATGTGGGAATAGCCAAACAGGCTGGTCTTGCATGCTGCGCGGGACGCGGGTGGCCAGATGTGGTCCTTAGCATGGGGTTTAGTCCAGCACAGGGGAGGAGTGCTGGGTTAGGGGGAGAATCGGCTGCTTAGCAGAGGGGGTAAGAGCAACTGGACTGAGTGCCGTGCCCGTTGTGAGCAGCAGGGGCTCATTCACCTGGGGCAGCCAAAGGAATCTGGGGGATCCTGTGGCCATACATTTGTCAAGCCATCATAGAACCAAGTGGTAATTGGAAAAGTGCCTCAGTGAGTGAAAATCCGCTCCGTTCACCAGCTTAGACTGGGAAAATATTTTGGGGTTGAATGCTTTTTAGTATCTTAAATTTTATAGCTGGTATGCTTTTTAAAATTGAGCCTTATTCATAAGGAAGAATATTTCTTTTAATGGAGCATTTACTTTTTCTCATGGAACTTATGGTGCTGTAGGCCTGATTCATTCAGCTGCCATTTCCTGGGTACCAATGTGACAACATTGGTCTAGATGCTGGGGACACATGGGGTCAATCAGAGACTCTTCTGCTCTCGAGAAGATCACTGATAGGGACTTGGGGGTGTGGGTGAGAAGGAGGACATCACATTGATAATAAGCAACCATTTACTGGGTGTTGACCACAAGCCAGGGGTTGACAGTGCATTATCTCATTTAATTCATAACTCTTAAGAGGAGTATGTTTTTGCCTAAGTTTTCAGAAGAGGAAATGGAGGGTAAGAAAGGGAGTCACTTGCCCAAGGTCACATGGTCAGTAGGCAGTAGAGCCAGGATGGGGATCCAGGCAGTTAGACCCCAGATTTTCACTCTCAACACTATACTGCTTCCTGGGGTGCAAGCAAAAGGACAGAAGAAAGAACCAGCAGAGTATAGAGGGCAGGGCAGGGCAGAAGTGGGGAGGGGTCTCCAAACTCCCTGGCACTGCAGGAGGGTCAAGTACAAAGTAGGGGCCAGCTAGAGATAAGATGAAGAGGTTGGTGTAAGCCAGATCAGATGATTCTGTAGGTGTTCTTTGGAGCGTGGGCTGCCTCCTAAGGCCAGTGGTTCTCAGCCCTGGAATTGCATCAGAATCCCTGGGATGCTTGCAGAGAACATAGATTCCCAGGTGCCATGTCAGATGGATTCAGTCCGATCTTCATGGGCAGGGCTGAGGGAGCTACATTTATATAAGTTCTCAGGGGAACCTCATGCCGTCAGCTTGGTGTTTGGGAAGCTGGTGGTGAAGAGATACTGAGGGGTGTTGAGCAGGGGAGAGGCAGACGCGTGTTCTAGATCTATCATCCTGGTAGGGCTTTGGAAGGCTGGGGAGGAGCTAGGAGATCGTTGCAGTGATCGGTGAGAGAGATGCTTTAGGGATGGAGAGGAGGGAGGCAGACCTAGGACAGATTTAGGAGATTAGATTAATGGTACTTAGTGGTGGTTTGGCTGTGAGAGCGGCGGGTGAAGTCAGGGGTCATTCCTGGGTATCCGGTGGTGTCCCCAACCAAACCAGCATGCCCTAGAGGGGAAGGGAACCAGCTTTGGGTCCCCCGAGAAGGAGGGGCTGGAGAGCAGTCGGATGGGAGCTGTGTAGGGGTGTCTTGCTGACACAGAGCCCAGAGGGAGAGAGAGCTCTGTGCCAAGGTACGGACGTGGGAGCCATGACCAAGGCGGTGGGTGAAGGAGGGTGGACTGCCTAGGATGACAGTGGGTGACAAGCCTCAAGGGTCAGAATCCCGTCTTGGCAGGAAAGCCTGAAGAAGCCCGAAGAGGAGTGCCAGAGAGACGGAGGGCGTCTGGGGAGCCCACGGGATGGAGGCAAGGAGGGGGGCAGGTGCTAGAGGCATGCGCTGCGCTGGGACCCGCCACAGAGGTCTGCCCTCCTGTGAGACCAGGGCGAGCCCAGCAGAGGGCAGTTCACGGGTTTTGCAAAAGAAAGTGAGGCCAGGGGGGAAAGTGAGTCAGCACCCTGCGGGGCAGTGCGACGGAGGCTGTGTCTCCTCCACTTGTTGCCTATTTTGGGAAAGTGAGATTCCTTATTAAACCCAGCACAGTGGAGCTCGTGGTCACAGTCCCGATCCAAAGCTCAAGAGGGACAGAGCAGGCTCAGGCAGGCCTGCTTTGGAGCAGGTGGCCCCTCCGAGGCCGCCAGCGCCACGCAGGGACACATAGTGTCGATCCCTCTCCGAGCCAGAAGGCCTCGGAGCCGGGGGAGGCTGACGGAGCAATTGCAAGAAACTTCCGCCCTGCGGAACGCTCTCACTTCGCGTTGTGCTTCTCCAAAGGACGGACATGCAGCTTAGCAACATCAAAGACCAGTACAGGAGGAAGGAAACAAACATTTACTGAACTCTTCTCTGTGCCAGGCCCGTTACATACATTATTTCATTTCATCCTCATAAGCAACCTTGGGACGATGTAGGAATTATTACTGTCCCTCCCTTCGGAGAAGAAGAAACCGAGGCTTATAAAGGTGAAGGAACTTGCGTGAGGTTATTAAACCCTGAATGTCCACTGTGTGTGGACCTTGCATAGCATATTCCATGCATTGTCTAATTTAATCCTCACAACGCTGTGTAAGTAGGTAATAGGGCTGTCGCTCTCTGGCAGGTGAGGACACAGAGGCACAGAGAGGTTAAGTAACTTGCCTGAGCTAATGCAGCTAGGAGGTGGTGGAAACAGGATTCAAATCCAGGCAGCCTGGGAGTTGACTGTCCTCATGCAGGCAATAAATGACTCCAAAGCTATACTCCTTCTGTGACGCACTGTGTCAGTACTCTTGTTCCTTGGGGCCTGGGCTGCTTCCTCTGGGCTGTTTCCCAACAGAAACAGATGTGGTTTTACATAAATCATCCAGGTGAATGTGTGGCAGTTACATTTTGTAACTGATAGGAGATAAAAGGGAAGCCTCTGTTTCATGACTTCTCACGATCCTTCCAGTGATGGCTGTAAACTCGTCTTAGGGGGACAAGGTGGTCTACAAAGACGTTCTGGGGGAAACGCTGGGGGATGTCACCTCACCGTGGTGACAGAGTGGGTGCTGAGGGGAACCAGGCCTCAGGGCAGGAGATTTGGCTTAACGCCAACGTTGCTACGAGACCTTAGGTAAGTCTCTTCCCCACTCCAGGCTTCAGTTTCAACTGTGAAATGCAGGAGAGATGCTAAGATTTCTTTCAGCTTTTGGGTTCTGTGAATTTTCAAGAAATTTTCAAACAAAAAAAGCAAAAAAAAAAAAAAATTTTCAAACATACGTAAAGGTAGAAGATGTCATATAATAAGCCCTCATATATTCATAGTCCAGCTTCATCCATCAGCTATATGGCCAATTTTATTCCCTCCATGCCCCCACGCATTCTCCCCTCCCTCCTCCAGTGGATTATCTTAAAGCCAGTCCCAGACATCATCTCATCTCCTCTCTATATATCTCTCTAAAAGATGGCTTAAAAAGACAACCACAACGCCATTATCATGCTTGACAATTAAGAGTCACTCCTTAATATCTTTGACTATGGAACTCAGCTATTTAAAAGTTTTGTTTGATGATACGGTGAAGGCCCCACTGAAGCTTCTAGTATCAATGATAGCACTTTCAGAACCTGTGGCCAGAGAACAGTCTTAGGATTGTAAGGTCACACCCCACGCTAAAAAAAGAACAAAACACACATAGCTTGAAACACATAATCTTTTATGCGAAGAGTAGGAACATTTATGGAGAGTCTGCTTGCTGTGTGTCATACCCTGTCCTGGGCATTCCAAGTCTTCTCTCGCCTTTGATCTACTTTCCAAACGGGACCTCAGTGCGAAGCACAGTGCCATATTTGTTAGAAAGCTTGTGACCCAACACAGGGAAAGAAAAAAAAAAAAACAAATGGAAAAATATGTGTTCAATTTAAGCCATCAAAGTAAAAATAAATGGAGATTAAATGCTGTAACCCTGCAGCAGAAATAGTTTAAGGCCCCTGAGAAGAATGCATTTTCTTCTGAAAGTTCCCTGAAAAGAATGCATTTTCATTTTGCAGTGGGTCTCTTACCCTCTGCTCAAAAGGTAACCGAGCCCAGTACTCTTTGCCACGAGTGTTCCATGAAGCCTTACCTCTGAGTCTTTGTACTGGCTGTTCCCTCTGCCCGCAGTGCTCTTCCTTTTCCTCTCTTTGGCTTAGCTCTTCAGGCCCTCTTCCGGCATCTCAGCCCTCCCAGAGCTTTCAGCGTTTGTTGCCTGCACTGTCCATCTGTCTGTCAATCTCGCCCTGTCAGTGATATCCCTTGTATCGCTCTCTTGGATTGCTATTTACATTCCTGCAAATCCGTCTGCTTTCCTTAATGCTGCGGCTCCTTGCCCAGGGCCTGCCAACCCACCACGGGCATGATGGGTTCCTGCATTTGTCAAGCCTTCACTGAGCGCGCGGAGCCCTGAGCTCAGGGTTTAGCATTGAGAAGTCACCAAGGCTTGGCCCCTGAGACTTCGTGCTCGCGCAATTCTCAGGCAGCCTCCAGGGTAAGCACTAGTTTCCAAGTTTATAGGCTGACCGACTGGTACATTGCCTGCCGGGTACTCAGATTATGTGTAAAAGAAGTCTTTCTTCCTCCAAAGATTTTTCAAAAGCAGGCTTAAGGAGTAGCTAATTGAAGAACACTTAGAGAGCGTTTCCTGCTTATGGACATTAATTGTGACAATTTACTTGGCCTGAATTAGCATGAAATCATTGGAGGCCCCTTAGCAGGAAGCAAAGCTCATGTGGGCTATTAACCATTTAGCATTCTCTAAGCCCCAGGGAATGAAAATTCCACTTATTGAAGAGCAGCGGGGAGAGGCAGCCTTTATTACAGCTAAAGCATCCTGCTTGGAGATTTAGAAAGTTAGAGCCATACCCGGTGTGATAGGAAAAGTGTGCAACAAGGAAGTGTGAGCACCTGGATACCAGCCGGGTTGCCCTTGAAGGTGTTGAAAAATAGAATCAAATTGGTGGTAAGGACTTTGGCGAAGTCTTGACAAGGCTTTTCTGGAATGGCAATTCAGACCAGGGTCTGCCGCTCGTGATGGTCACTGTGGCTGGCCACTTCCCAGGAGGGAGGAGTGTTGTTTCTGGGGGTGGGCTGGGGAGATGGATGTGGAAGGGTCTCTTTACTGGGGGTGAGCGCACTGTTCTCTTTGGGTAGATTTTTTTTTTTTTTAAAGATTTTATTTATTTGACAGAGAGAAACACAGCGAAAGAGGGAACACAAGCAGGGGGAGTGGGAGAGGGAGAAGCAGGCTTCCCGCAGAGCAGGGAGCCCGATGCGGGGCTGTATCCCAGGACCCTGGGATCATGACCTGAGACGCTTAACGACTGAGCCACCCAGGCACCCCTCTTTGGGTAGATTATTAATATGGCCTTGTCTGATGGGAGGGGGCAAGGAAGAGGGGGAGCCGGAGTGCCCAGGCCACAGGAAATGAGGGCAGGGGAGGGAGCAGGGGGAGTAGCCGAGTGACAGGAGGTGGGGAGGCACTGTCAGGTGCAGAGTGTGCCTCTGAGGGGCGGGGGCACCAGTTCCGAGGATCAGTCTCTAGTGCTCGGCAGCCCCGCCCCTCACTTGACTTGGCTGCCTATGAGAAGCCAGTTTTGTTTTGCTTGGGACCGTCAGGTGGTAAGCTGCCACTCTTTCCGGAGAATGCAAACAATATTTATTTACAGAGACCTGGTCCACTGGTCCTTGACTGGGGCAGGCACAGGCGGGTGCCCTGCAGGAGTCCTGGCATAGCTTTCTCTAGACTCACAGGTCTGGATCCCACCTCGGACTTACTGTGTCCGGTCCCCAGGGGCAGGCTCTGGGGCACAGGATTTGGGTGGGCTCTTCAGAGGGTTCTGTGGTGCACCCTCAGCTAGAGCCCCTGGCCTCACTCAGGCCGCCCTGGACCAGGTTCTGGGGAGGCACACCTCTAGGGTGTTCACTACCCGTGTGGGCGGCTCATTCCATCTTTGGCTTTGCTCTTGTGTCTTCTACAGTATTTGCTCAATCTCTCCTCTATGTGGGTCCCTCAGATACTGAAGGATTATGCTTCCGTCTAAATACTCATGCTGTTTCTTGGTTAACAGCTATTAAACCAGTCTCTGGGGCGGTCTGAGTTGGGGATGCGCTAAGAAAGAGGACAATAGAAAAATGAAAAAGCGACTCTAGTGCTAAGATAGAGAAAGATATGGTAGAATAGAAGTATTTGCAAATATAAAGATATAAATACTGTTTTTCTTTTCTGATTACAAAAGTAGTGCTTGTTCCCTGTGAACACTTGAAAACACTGAAAACCCAAAGAAGAAAACAAAAACCCCTCGAATCCCACCTACCGGAGACAACCATTGTTAATATTTTCGTGGGTGTCTTTCTCATTAAACTACAAATTTGTAAACTACTTCCTTTTCTCTCCCAGTGACAAGATTATTTTTTTGAATTTCATTAACATTAGCCCATGCCATCCTTACTGAAAGCTGCCTTGTATCAGTCAGTCCCAGATTAGACGCTGGGACTCAATGGTGATCAGTCTTCCGGAACTTTGAATTACTCTTAGTCACGGGGGACCCGACTGAACTCAGCCTCTTGCCACAGTGTGACACCCCCCCCCGCTCCCCGCCAAGTCCTGACTCTGGCTCATGCCTACTTGTCCAGGTCCAGTGAGTCTCAACAACTTTTGTGTTGATTGGGACTTTGATCTGAACCCGTCCAGGAACTGCGAAGGTCCTGCCTGTACCTGAGAAGAGCTTCTTGAACTTGAGGTCCCACAACTTTTCAGTTGAGCATCAACCCACTGATATGGGTGCTGAAATTCCCTGCGGGGCCTGCCTCTTCAGATCTCCCTAGTACTAGAACAGTTAATGCTGAGTGAAATAAATCAGGCAGCGAAAGACAAATACCGTATGATTTCACTCCTATGTGGAATTAAGAGACAATACAAATGAGCAAATAAAGAAGAAGAAGGGAAAAAAAGGACAAACAAAAAACCCAGACTCTTAAGTACAGAGAACAAACTGGTTGCCAGAGGAGAGGTGAGGGCAAGGGAGGGGAGACAGTACCCTATCTTGAGGAGCACTGAGAAATGTAGAGTTGTTGAATCATTATACTGTACACCTGAAACTAATATAACCCAGTATGTTAATTCTACTAAAAAAAAAAAGAAAAGAAAGAAAAAATCCCCAAAGCCTATGGGTAGCCCTAAGCTTCTGTGGTCGGTGGAGGGAGAACTGTTTTCCAATCTAGGGTGCATGGCTTTCCCAAGGACCTTACTACTAACCCGGTTTGTGACCTTGGGAAGGGGACCAACTCTGAGCCTCAGCCTTTTCCTCCATGAAATGGGGAGACTTAGCCCTCTCCAGCCTAACTCACAAAGTTGGAAGGATCAAATGAGACAACGCGGGTCAAAGTGCTTTGTAAACCGCAGTGAATCAGGCAAACCTATGTTGCACGGGATAATTGGCCTCCCCATAGAGCCCGGCGAGAAGGTGCTGACTCAAGCCTCTGTTGTTCTCCCAGACAGCGTGGACTCATTGGCTGCATGAGCTTTGGGGTGAAGTCCCTCCTGACTCCGGACAAGGTGGGTCCCGGGGACGCTTCTGGCAGGATCATCCCACCAAGGCCAGGGCTAGCACGGGCAGAGGCCTTTGTCTGGAAGCCCTTGGGTGGAGCTTCTGTCTCGCATGCTTCACGACCTGAAGAACAACACTGTTTATCGTCCGAGTGACCAAGGCTTTGGGTCTTCTTCCTGGGTTTGTGCTTGTCAGAGATCAGTTGTCAGGCAGCCCCTAGGCCTTCCAGGGGGCTCTGGGCCTGGTGTCTGGCACACCAGGACGCTGGCAGATCCCCCGGAGTTCTGAGCACTCTTGGGCTTGCCCCGGAGGAGGAGGGCTAGGTGGTTCTCATCCTCTTGACATTATCTACCAGGTCTCGTGTTTTTGGGTCTAGCAAGTGCTCAGGGATGGAGTGAGCAGCACCATCCTCTATGGAACTTTCCTTTAGGCTGAGTGAGGACTCTGGAATCCAGAGACCCCTCCCTCTGGGTAGCCAGTTCCTTATCCACCTCTGCATTCCCCCCCCACCCCGGCCCCAAACTGGAGGCTTTTGAGCAGGGGAGGTGGAGACACTCCTTTCACACACACCCCTAGAGATGTCCTGGTGGCCTCTGCATGGAGTTGCCAGGTGGCCTGCCACTTTGTGTTCTGGAAGTGAAGTCTGGGATAGGTGGTGAGGACCCTTTATCCTGCATGTAGGTCCCAAATAGCTTCTCTGGCCTGCGGTGCTGGCTTCATTCCCTCTTGGGAGATGCTCCCTGCATGGGGACTGCTCAGGAGCCTTAGGATGCCCACCTTCTGGCCTCTCCATCCCTCTTTCACTCCCTCCCTTCTGTTCTGTCAACATTCATTGGGCTCCTACTGTATACCAGGCACAGTGCTAGGCCCATCGGAGAGCCTATGCACAGCCCAGTGGGGAGGCAGGCATGTAAGCAGACCGTTGTTCTCCAGGGACAACAGGCTGTGGGAACTCAGCAGAGAGGATGAGCAGCTCTGCCTGGAGCATCAGGGAAAGCTTCCTGGAGGTGTAGGCATGGCAGCTCCCTCTGGGGGAGGGCAGCTGAAGGGTCTGTCTCTGCAGAGATGATGCTCTTGAGGGAGGCTCTCCAGGGGCTGCTTTTTGAGGGGGGGCTGGTAGCTGCCTGACCTGTGTCCTCTGCCTCTGTCTGAGCATGTCACGCCTTCCCTTGTGACAGGAAATCAGCGGCTGGTACTACCTTCTGGGGGAAGACCTGGGCCGGACCAAGCACCTGAAGGTGGCCAGGCGGCGGCTGCGGGCCCTGAGAGGTGGGTGCGCCCCGCCTTCGGCTTCTGCCCAGATGCGCTGCTCCACCCACCCCCTTGCCTTCCCCCTTCCCTCCCTTCCTGAGGAGTAGCATTGCCCCTGTGTTTTGTGGCATCTGTCACCCCTCGCTGCAGTCAGGTCGGGGTCCAGGGGCTTCTCATGAGCACCTGCTGGAATGCAGGCTGCAGGCAGCATTTGCCCACAACACCTTGTTTTTGTGGTTGGACTTTCCTCGGAGAGGATTATAGGCCTGACCCTATGTGGTTCAGATCCCTCCACTCTAGCTTATGGAGGTCTGGGTTTCAGGAGCTTCCTGCCTGGCTCCTCTGTGATGTCAGGATCCGCCCCAGGTTGCCTTGCTGGCCTTGGGGAGTCCACCTCGAAAGGCAGGGCAAGTGGGCCCTGCCATGAGTCCTGAGGCTCAGGTCTCGGATTCTGTGTTCCCTTCTGTTCTGTCCTTCTCACACACAGACCTGGCTCCTGATACCCTGCTGAGCCTGAGCTCAGGCACCCCCACATCTTGGAGGCCGGCAGTGACCACATGGGCCCGGCATCCTGACCTCGTCCTCTGGGTGGTCTCTGGAATGGACTCTTATGTGCCAACAGAAACTTTTTGACTCTGCTCTGTCATCTTACAGACCCGCTGCTGAGAACGCCAGGAGGTGGGGACACTGAGAATGGGGAGGAATTCAAGGTAGGTGGGGACAGGCCTGGGCGGGACTCACAGGCCTGGGCCCTGCCCTGGGCTCTAACTTGCTCCTGGTCCGTCCGTTGGCCCAGGAGACCCCTAAACAGGACTGCATTTGGGGCCCGAGACTCAGGTTCACTTGGAGCTTGGAAATTCAGCAAGTCATGCATTTTTAAGGGGTTATTTCTTATGCTTTTCTCAGTTTACTCATGGTTACGGCAGCAGTGGTGAGAGAGCCAGGCCCCGGCCCCTGGGGATGGATCTTACTGACCTTCAGTCTCTTGAATCCAACTCTCCCCTTCCCCCCAGGCCCCCTCGGACCGCTTGCTTCCCCTGGCACTGTGGCCGAATCACCCTCCGCTTAGGCCTGCTTGAGGTCAGGGAGCAGCCATGAGGCTGAACCTGAGACCCATGGGCTCTTACTCCACTAGGGCTTTGAATCAAGAGAGGAACCTTCACAAAGGGATTTGGGGGCATTCCCCCAAGTTCATTCCATCTCTTTGCGGGACCTGGTTTTCTCTAACAACTAAGAGAGGGAGAAGCAAACTGCCCCTGACTGAGACGCCCCTCTGTGCCAAGTGCTGCTATTCCCCACTTTAACCCTCACTCCCTTCTCTGTGACGGTCCTTACTTCCCCATCTCACAGAGGTCAGGTTCAGAGAGGTTAGGTCACTCTCCTGAGTACCCTGAGCCACACTGCCTCCTGCACGTGGCCTACTTGGGAAGATACGGTGGTGCTGTTTCCCCTGATAATATCTTCCATAGAGGTGTATTATATCCTACAAAATGTTTTCTCTTTCATTTACTCCATTCGTTCGTTCACTCACTCACTCACTCACTCACTCACTGTTGATTGAACATTCTCAGGGGCCAGACCCTGTGCTGGGTGCTGGGATATAGCCATGAGCAAGTCGACGTTGTCCGCCCTGTGCAATGTGGTAGTCACTAGCCACTAGCTCTTGAGCCCTTGAAATGTGGTTAGCGTGACGGAGGACCTGACTTTTTCATTTTATTTCACTTGAATTAATTCAAATTCACGTTGCACATGTCTTGTCACTACCCTGTTGGATAGCACCGTTATTAAGTTATTAAAATAACTTGCTAGTTACTGTATTCTGTGGCTTCATTTGAAGCTTAAAATCTTCTAGCTTCAAGGGCACCTGGGTGGCTCAGTCGGTTAAGCATAGAACTCATGATTTCGGCTCAGGTCATGATCTTGGGGTCGTGGGATCAAGCCCCGCATCGGGCTCCACCCTCAGCGTGGAGCCTGGTTGAGATTCTCTCTCTTTGTCTCCCTCTGCCCCTCCCCCTCCCCCTTCTTGCTCTCTCTCAAATAAAGAAATATATCTTTTAAAAAACCTTCTAGCTTCACTGGAGTTGCTGCAAATACCTTCCTCCCTCTCTCTCTACTTCCTGAGCACAGGGAGGACAGTGACTAGAGAGCCCTGGTGATTGTGGGAGTGACATGACATGGACATCAACACTGCAAGTTTCCGGGCGGCTTCATTCTGGATCTGCACACAGGCCCTGACCCGTGGGCACACTCTTCTGAGGCCCATTTGATTTTCCTGGGCTTGCACACTCAGAGATGTCCATGGGACCCAGCACAGTGGGGGTGCTTGTCAGAAGGTGACTTAGTTGGACTGAGGGAGAGCCCCCAGAGGTCCTACTAAACTTCCCCATGGTGCACATGGGGTGATGGAGTCCCAGAAACCTGCGTGACCTGCCCACTGTCATAGCAACCAAAGCTGGGCTGTACCGAGGGCCACTCTCTGGCCTCAAGGACAGGAGTGGCTGTGGGTTTCCCCAGGGATGGTGAGGTGGGTATAAGGGGCGCTGGGCTCACCAGGTACCGCTCTACAAGGCAGGGAACAAGACTGGGGTTCTGGTCCCAGCTCTGCGTACTCTGCTATGTGACCTTAACCATTGTGGTCCCCAGCTTCTTGAAGGGTAGAATGAGGAGGCTGGGTCATCTGGTGATTGGAATTCCCTTCCTGATTAGCCTTTGTGGTCTGCATGTCATCAGATGCCTAATGCTGTTGCCTGGCTAAAGAAACTGACTTTTAAGTAGCTTGTGAATGGCAGGCTGTTCTCAGACCCACATGTTTCATGTTCTCCGTTTTGAGATGGGGTGACTGTGAGTGCAACCCCCTAAGGTGTCCGTGGATCCTTTAGATGGTGTTAGTCCTCTGGATTTGCTACCGGGGACGCTGGGATTTGCGGGGGGCGGTGGCGTTGTTATAGAGGGGGCCGTGTTTTCTGCCTGGGTTCTCTTTCAGCCAGGGGTGTTTGTGAGAACACTGGAATCACAAAGTGGCCCATGGCGGAGAATGCAGCCAGAACAAAGGCGCCCTCTCCCCGCCGGGGCCGGGGGAATACTAACTAGTTGACAGGAATTTTAATATAAAACTCTCCCTCTTCCTTGTCATTCTGAGGTTTCAGGAAGCCTTCGGGCTTATCGTGCAGAGGCACACAGCACAGACAGGGCTTGGGGAGGTGAGAGGTGATTTCCTGCCATTCTTCTGCGGGGCGGGCTTCCCAGGGCGGTCATGCCAGGCTGACGGGGCGCAGTGCGGGCTCCCGCTGCCGGGGGGAGAGCTGGGATTTCATGGGGCGGCAGCCGAGACAGGACCCGCAGCCATGAACCGCTTCAATGGGCTCTGCAAGGTGTGCTCGGAGCGCCGCTACCGTCAGGTGGGTGCTTGGCCCTTTAGGGGTGCCCGGGCTGTCACTGGGGGTCGGGGCTGGGGGCTCACCTGAGCAAGACTTCTCTCCCCACGAGGCCTTCCTTGCCTCTTCCTGCTCCTTGTAGGTTAATTTCAATCTGGGGGGAGGATAGAGGCCGGAGCTGGCCCCAAGGTCCACCCTTTACCTACGGCCCCTCTCTAGGGGCAGACCAGGCCCAGCTCTGCATCATCCTAACCACGGACATGGTGGTGTCCTTGGTGAGGTTATCTAGTTGATTCTCTGTTTTGTTTTGTTTTTTTTTAATCTGGGGGCAATGTGGGTTTCAGAAAAGCATCTCAAGCCTGAGATTGGAAGTGGCTGAGCAGCTGGGTTTTGTGTTTTTCCTAACTTTATACTTTCACGAGTATTCCCTACTTCTGATGGGACAGGAATGCCTTGCCCTGCACTGTATGTGTGTGACTCTGTGTGTTCACATGTGTTGGCATGCACTTCTTTGTGAGATGGGATGTTTCCGTGTATATGTGCGTACACATGATTTCCTCCCTGGTAGCTGCCGTGCCTTGAGGTGCCTCCAGAGCCCATCCTCATAGAGAGGGCTCTGCCTCTCAGCCTCCAGTTCTGGGATGTGGGGCAGGGTGGGAGTGATGATCCCGTGGCCTCAAGGCTTTTCTGGAACTGTGTTGGGCACTTTTTCTTATAAACAAGGAAGGGGGTAAGGGAGGGTGAAGGCAAGGGATGTCCAGATTTGGGGACTGTCCAAGCTGATGGGAGCTCAGGAATGGTTCTGATTTTAAAAGTATAGGAAAGCCCCTCTGTGTCTTGTAATGGCCAGACTGAAATGTGGGTCCTGACTCCTGCAGACAGGCAGTCTTAGGGTCTAGGGAGATGCCCAGAGTGGCCTCCTGCACCTTGGCTTGCCGCCATTGGACCCTAGCACCCTGGGACCCACCTGTTCTCCCTGGCATCCTTCCCAGCTCTCAGGGCCCCTCCCGTCCTCCCGGCCCTCCTGGAGCCCAGCAGAACAGCTCCCATGACACCAGCAGCTGGGTGTAGGGTGGTGGGGCGGAGGGCGCTGTTTGGGAGGTGAAGTGTTTGGTCACCTTGGGCCTGTGGGCCAGAAGACAGGCACGCAGGCTGTCAGAGCGGAGCTGGGCATGAGTGCGGGCGGGGCTTGGGGCTCTGGGACTGAAGTTCAAGACAGATCCTATGCTAGGAACCAGCCCAGGGTTTTGAGCACCAGCTTTTTGCCCTTCTTTAGCTGTGGCATTTGAGCATGTTACTAGACCTCTGTGAGCCTCAGTATCCTCGTCAGTGGAGTAGGGATGGTAATGTCCAGTGATGGTGCTCTGCGGGACACGGAATGCTGTGTACAAAGTACCTGCTGCAAGGCCTGGGATGTACATATAGGACATGTTCAGTTAGGGATGGGGATGGAAGCCTAGACATGACAGAGGAGCAGAAAGCAGGCAGGAGGGCAGAGGTGAGATGCCGGCCTGGGTGAAATCTGGGAGCGGTGACAGTCCCTGCCCTGGACAGGAAAGAACAGGGACCACCCCCAGGAAGGACAGCCTCTGCCAGGAGCTGCCGAGATCTCAGAGTCTGGGCCAGGCTGCTCCCCTTACCTCCTAACCCTGATGCCCGGGTCACGGAGGAGGGCTGAGAGCTGGGGGCTGCCACTTCCTCTCTTTAGGCCTCGGCTTCCTTCTCTGTGAAATGGGCATATTAAAGCCAGTCCTGCATTCCCCTCAGGGCGGCAGCGATGATCCAGTTCTTTGGGCACTCTCCTCTCAATGCAGTGAGTCTAGTGATGGACAGATCGTAATTCTGCTTCCTTTATGAGGTCCCACCCCTCACACAGAGCCAGGAGGGGACCTTGCTTCCTGGCACCCTTTCCTCTTCCCTTCCTTCCCAGCCCCCAGCTGACTTGGACTGTTGTCTGGGCTGGTTCTTCTTACTGAGGCTGGTGCCTTGGAAGGCAGAAGGGGCTTGGGCCCACAGTCCCGCCTGGACGAGGGGACCAGGATGTGGGAGGGGGAAACTGTTTTTGCGGGAGTATATTTCTTCTCTCCAGATTCAACTCTGGGGGCCAGTCCCCAAACTGCTAGCCCTGAGCCCATGGGCGCTAAGTCCTGTTTGCAGAGCCGGCATCCCAGGCAGGGGGGCTGTGGCCCTTGCTGCGGTAGGACGGGGTCTAGAAAGGTCTAGAAAGCCTCTGGAATCCCACCTTCTGCCTGGGCTGAGGGTGGGTTAAGAGGCCGCATGAAGTCCTCACTGGTCGCACAGAGTGGACCAGGCTCCTGACAGCTTCCCTCAGTCTCAGCCTGGGCTTTCCACACTCACTCCACAGTTTGTTTTTCTTTCTTTCTTTCCATTTTTTTCTCTTCCTGTCTTAGCCGCATGTTTTCCCAGAATTCTTATGGGAACAGGGTATTTTCCTGCCCCCTCCCCCTTCCCCTTGTCTGTCAGATTTCCTGTTTTACAAACTCGCTTTGAATCCAGGCCCAGGGCTGGTGGGAAGCAGAGCCTCAGGGACCTCCCCGACAGCCTCCAAGGGCCTTGGTCACCCTGGGTCCCCCGGCCCTCCCCTTCCTCATGCCTGGCCTCTGGGACAGCTGGTAGGTGAATGCCAGGCACCTAGCCTTGAAGAGACAGCCCCTAAAGGAAGGAGACCGGAGTCTCCTGACAAGGCCTCTGGCCCTTGACCTTTTCCGGCTTGCTGAGCTGGCTTCTTCCTCAACTTGCCTGGGACACCCTCCCTTGTGCCTCACCAGGGCCCCCTCCATGTCCACTTCTCCTAGGGACTCTCTTGGGACCCCAGTGAACCCTTCTTCTGACTTTTCCTCCCTTAGGCCTGTCACTTTCACACACCTCCTCTGAGCAGCCTGGAATCACTCGTTGGGCAGGCAGGGTCTGGGCCTCCTGTACCCCACCCACAGCCAAATGGGCAGTGCACAGAGGGGCCACGTAGCAAGGCTGAACTGAACCGAGCCAGCAGACGGCACTGTACCCTAATAGTTTCCTGCTGCGGATGGGATGGTGCTGGGCTGTCCTCGCGAAGCACTTGCTCAGTTCCTGCCGTGCACCCAGCCTGCCATCCAAAGTCAAACACAAAGAACTGTTCCCAACTCAGTTCTCGTACTTCGCTCCAGGGCACTCTAGTACAGTGCTCCTTTGCTTTGGAGAGATCTGCAGATTCTTGTGGCCCTCGAGGAGCCAGAGATCAAGCCCTCATGCCTCCATACCTCAGCAGAACCTGGCATGCATGCTAGGAGCTTGATAATTGTGTGTTGCTTTGAAAAGAGATCCAGGTGGCAGGGCCCTTTCAGGGGACTTCTGGAAGTAGGGTTGTGGATCTGCCATGCAGCAGGCACTGCGAGATCAGTGGCTAGTTCAGGTTTTGCCAGGAGGCCTGTCTGTGCCCTTACGTGCCCTCTCCCCTGGGAGTCTTCACTGGATGCCTTGAGGCCCCAGCGATGGACTGCCCTGAGAACCTAGCACTTGTTCCCTGGCCCTCGTCCAGAGGTTTTATGTGCGTCCCTGTCTTCCCTCCCCTGTGCTCTGGGAAGGCAGCACCCAGGGGGGTTTTGTCTGTGGGCCCTCAGCACAGGGCCAGCCCTGGGCCGATGCTCTGTGAACCCCTGGGAGGAAGAAGCAAGAGACCGAGAGTCAGTGGATCACAGGCAAGGTGGAGGCGGGCAGGTCCAGGGGGCTCTTTGGACTGGCCCATGTGTCTGTGGGGTCTGAGGAAGACGAGGCTTACCCTTCCAAGGCTCTGTCCGTGCTGAGCCCTTCTGCATCAGCCTGGATTTACCTCCTGAGCTCCCAGCCTTCCTGCTTGGCCCACAACCCAGTGCTTAAGATGCCTGGGCCAAGATAGGGACAGCAAGGGCTGGCCAGCCTCCTTCTTGGCTCTAGCTCCCTTGGAGAGGAGGATGGCTCTGGGGCAGGGCCTGTGGGCTTCCCGACCCTGGAGCAGAGGCAGCTGCCTTGTGGCTTCTGGGAGTAACGGCGCAGGGCTCTGTCCTAGATCACCATCCCGAGGGGGAAGGATGGCTTTGGCTTCACCATCTGCTGTGACTCTCCGGTTCGAGTCCAGGCTGTGGATTCTGGTAAGTGAGCATCTCGGCGGATGCCAGCCCCACTTGCCTGCCATGTGCCTGGCTTCATGTGGGATCTGGAAGGGGAGCCCCAAACTGGAGCAGTGTCCTGGTTTTTCAAAACAAAAGAATAATATTTTTAAATGACCACAGATGAAACGGAGGTTTATGAAAATATATCCACATTTTTTTTTGTTTTTATCAAAATGAAAATATATTTTTTTTCTATGTTGTTTCCCAATCATGTTAACAGGAACTAAACCTACATTTTCAGTAAGGGTTGCATGGGAAAATGAGAGTCATTTATGGACCTCATTGGGAATGGGTATTTTATTCTATTCCAAGCCTGATTAGCACTTAAAAATAGGCATTCCCCTCCCTATTTTTCACAAAGACTTCTCCTTATCGTGGAGGAGAAGCCAGGGCTTGGTGATCTGGGTGTTCCCCCATCCCCCTGCCCCCCTGTGCCTGCATGGGGACGGGCATAGGACTGGCGCTCAGTGAACGGTGTTGAAGGAATGAATGAAGTGTGTGAGCCTGGCAACAAGGAAGGATTCTCTAGGGGGTGGGAGGCCCTGGGGAGAGTGAGGTGGGACCTGGCTGGAAGGACGGATAGCTGAAGAGTGAGCAGGCAGAGGAGCTGAGGGTGAAGGGGTGCCTCCCTTCAAGGACCCTGAGGGCCACCAAGGTCGGCCCCGCATTTCGCAGATGAGGGAACAGAGGGGCAGGGCAGTGTGCCCCTTGTGAGGTCACTGTGGAAGCCATGACTGTAGGCCCCTGGACAGTGTCATGAGCTCCACGGGAGCCCTTGGGTGGCTTTTCTCTGTCCCTGCAGGAGGTCCAGCCGAGCGGGCAGGGCTGCAGCAGCTGGACACGGTGCTGCAGCTGAATGAGAGGCCCGTGGAGCACTGGAAATGCGTGGAGCTGGCCCATGAGATCCGGTGACAGGGGCAGGGGCGGGGGGGGCGGGGTGGGGAGGAGGCGGGGAGGCTTTGGGCCTCAGGCTAATGGCACAGCTGCCCCCTGCCCCCTGCCTTGGGCACAAGGCCTCACCCTCCCCTCCTCGGCGCAGCTGTGAGCAATTCACTCTGCTCCTCAGGGACTCAGTGTCTTGGCCTGCAAATGGAAGGTTCAGGCTCAGAGCAATTTTGGATTGCCTGGAGCGAACAGCGGCCAAGACGCTCTCAAACAGACCCTACGGTTCCTGTTGCGGCTCCAGGGTGGCCCTTTCTACTCCAGCTCATTATTTCTGTGACTTCAGAGCTAAGCCTGTTGTTTTTAAAGGATGTGTAGATGTTGCAAATGTTTCAAGTGCATACTTGAAAAATTATTCTTTAGAATGTTTGGGTCCCCTAAGTTTTGGCCCGCTGGAGTGAAACTCTCATGACCATTTTAGGTATACTTCTAGAATGACTGGACGTGGGGTTGCACAGAGGTGGCTTGCTCGCTCCTCCTTGCTTAGACTCTGCCCGTGGCCGACATCACTAGTAGAGTCTGGTACTCTTGGTTAACCTGGCCTTGGCCTCAGGGTCCTTCTCAGCCACTGCCAGTCAGCTAGAGTTGACTGATCTAAGGAACACTTTTGCTGTCTCAGCTTGAGATGGCCCCTCACCTCCCTTCCTGCCCGACTACTGGGGGCTTCTCTCCCCTCCCCCACCCTTCTTCTCTGCCCCGTAGGCCCCTGCCCTGGCTGACTTTCCCCAAACTCAACTTCTTTGTGTCACCCCCGCCCCCCTCCCCACCCCACCCCCCAACTGTAGGAACTGCTCCAGTGAGATCATCCTGCTCGTGTGGCGCATGGTCCCCCAGGTCAAGCCGGGGCCAGATGGCGGGGTCCTGCGGCGGGCCTCCTGCAAGTCGACACATGACCTCCAGTCCCCCCCCAATAAGCGGGAGAAGAACTGCACCCACGGGGCCCAGGCGCGGCCTGAACAGCGCCACAGCTGCCACTTGGTGTGTGACAGTTCCGAGGGGCTGCTCCTCGGGGGCTGGGAGCGCTACACAGAGGTGGCCAAGCGCGGGGGCCAGCACACCCTGCCCGCGCTGTCCCGCGCCACCGCCTCCACTGACCCCAACTACATCATCCTGGCCCCACTGAACCCTGGGAGCCAGGTACGGACAGCCGGTCTCGGGGGAGGCGGAGGGTTTGGGCCCCTGGCCTCGCACTACAGGTGTAGGGAGGAGCCTGCAAGGGGCTGGAAGTGTTCAGGGAGGAGGCGGGGTATGTGTCAGCTTCCCGCCAGAGATGGCTGTTCTGGGGAGAGAGAGCAGATGGGTACCTGCGGCCCAGGGCACAGATCCAGGCCCACGGGATGTCACAGGGAGGAAGATTTCACCTCGAAAGAAGGAAGACCTTTCTGCCAGTCTCTGCTTTTTCTACAGTGTGGAGTGGGCTGTGGTGAGAGGGCTGTTCCCCCTGTCACGGGTGGGAACCCAGACACCGCAGATGGCACGGTGGGCCGAGGAGTACGCGCACCAAAACGTTGGTCCCATGGGACACTCTGGGGGAAAAGTGTCCCGAGGTCAAATAAGCTTGAGAAATACCCCAAACTCTCCTCCTCTTCTGGGAGATTCCCAGTGCACAGTAGCCTACTCGAGGCTCTGGGGGTGTCTTGCGGGGGAGGATGGTTTCACCCAGCATTTCCCCAATTCCCCTGACGGCACACCCTTTGTGGCGGGCCTGGTAGTGACCCATGGCGCCACCGTCGCCTGGAACGCACTTTGGAACAAGCCACCATCAAGAAAGCTGGGGACACGGCCAAGGGGTTACACTGGATGAACGTTAAGGCTCTGCCCAACTCTTAACATTCTAGAGGATTCTGGAATCTGTAATCCCTCCAAGCACCACCCTCTGCTCCTTAGCCAGGGCTGCTGGGTCTTGTGCCCTGAGGTGCTCCCTTCCTATGGCTAGGCTGCGGGTGAGCAGCCTGCCTAGTTGTCCCTCCCCGTTCCTGGGGCTGAGGTGATTCTTCTGTCTTCTTTTGCAGCTGCTGCGGCCTGTGTACCAGGAGGATGCCATCCCCGAAGGTGGGTCTGTCCTCCGCTGCTGTGCCCTCCAAGCCCCAGAGAGATGTGAGGTCAGCCGTCCGGAGCCCCGCACATTGACACGGACTCTCTTTCCCCTCCATACCCGTTCTCCCTCCCTGAACCAGTATCTTTCCTCCTTGGAGCCTGAACGAGCAGGAAGAAGGGGTCTTCCCACAGCAGTCTAGGAGGTGGTGTTCAGGATTCCGGCATTCGATTGGGACTCATTCCATTTTACTGAGCAACCGATATGTGTTAGGTGCCATACCTGGTCGGGCCCGCTCAAAACAGGGGCATGGAGGGCTCAACTCGGAGTTGCATGATTGTGAACAATCCACGTCCCCTCCCTGAGCCTCAGGGAGTTCAGTTTCTTCATCTATAAACTGGGGCTGACAGTTCCCACCTCAGAGAGTTGTCGGGAGGGGTAAAGGAGAGACTGACTGTGAGTAGGGAGTGTGCCCATGGAGGGAGGCTACATAGAAGATGGCTGTCCTTGAACTGCAAGGGCGTCTCTGTACCCGTTCTTCTCCTTTGGCCTTTGAATCTTGGCCCTGTGTTTTAAGAGCCAAGGGGAGAAGCTGAGCTCAAAACCAGGGCCCCCTCAGGACGCCTGAGATACCAGTCTTGGTGCTGGAACTGGTAGGGCATTCTGGAAGGCCCTCCATGTGCCTGCCGGGGTCCAGCTGACTCAAGTCCAGCTGGTATCTGGAAGGTGGGGACCAGCCTTGCCTGGTGGTCCTATGCTCGAGCCTTTTCTCTAGTGCCTACAGAATGCCTGGTGACTTCCTTCCTTGAGAGGGGCCTTTTCCCAGCCGCTTGCAGACTCACTTCCTTGCCGCCCTCCCCATCCGTGGTGTGAAGTCGATGCTGGCTTGTAGCGGGTACTTGGAAGAATGCCTGGGCCTTTGGGGGTTGGGGGGAAAGGGCTCCCATCAGGCCCAGAGCTGCTGATGGAAGGCATCTGCATTCCCTCTAGGGTAGGCCATTTGGATGGATGAGCCTGGTCTGTTGGAAATGCATCTGTGTTCCTTCTGGAGAGGAGTCTGATAGTTATTCAACACTGAGTTCTTAAAAAGCTTTTAGTCAGCGCATTAGGTTAGAGTGGGGTGTCACTGCTAAACGGTGACTTCATTAAGGCAGGGCCTCGGCCGACTCATCTCTGAGGACCCGGTGCTGGCCCTGGTGTGTGGCAGACATCAGGTACTCAGTAGAATTTCAGCCGAGTGACCGAGTGAAGGAGAATGACCCTGGCTGGTTGCTGCTGGGCTTTGAAGGCTGATCACGGAGCTCAGGAGCTGGAGAGCCTGCTGCTCGCGGTGGGCCGGTGATGTGGGATCGAGTCCTTCTCAACCTGACACGTGCCTCTCGGAGCCCTCCCATCTGGGGTCCGCGTTTTGATTCCCCTCTGAGAATACAGTATTGAGTGAACCAAGGACATAGTCATCTAGGCCACGGAGAGAGAGGGACAAGGAGATGTGACAGTGTCCACAACAGTGGTAGCTTTTTGAAGGCATTGGATTAAGAACTTGACCTACCTTCATTTGCTCTTCACAGTAATGGCTGTTTTTGGTATGCAAGGATATCTTGGCTCTTTATCAGCAATCAAGTCTTCACAGCTCCCAGTCCTGGAGTTCAGAGGAAGGGGTGGGACTGAACCTTCCCTTAAACACACTCGGGGTTCTTCAGAGGCCCGGGGCGGTCACCATGGTGTTGACTTCTGCCTCCTCCTCTGGCTGGGCCGCCTGGCCTCCTTTTGCAGGGGCAGGTTGAGCCATCCAGAGTTGAGCGGTGTCTGGTGCCCTTCTGAGGCCTAGGGCGCTTGCTGCTTGTAGTTGACATATTCCCTGGGGCCGCTGGTGCCCTCAGCGTTGTCCCCTGCACTGCGAAGGGGCCGAGCCTCAGATTCTCCAGGACCAGAGCGGGATGGCTGCCAGGGCTCGCCTTGGAAGCCGGAGCAAAGCTGAGTAATTATTGTGTTTGGTCAGTGGAGCAGGTGATGTGGGGGTTTGGACCAGGGGATGTTAAGGTGGGAAGTCAAGGAGTTTGACTTCACAGAGCTCAGTAGCTGGGTTGCAACCCGGGCTGGTTTTAAAAAAGAGGTACTTCAGAAAATCCATTTTGGAGAGCCACGCCCACTTGCCACAAGTTATCCAGGGGTGTGTGGAGATGGGGCTCTCAGGCGTGACCGCTGCATATGTTGGGTCCATCTTGCTTTATACCTTATACTGGTCAAGTGTCCTCGGGCAGGTCACCCAGGGCTCAAATTCAAGTGTCTTTTCCAGCTCAAATCCAGGGCAGATCTGGAGACACAGGATGGGTTCTTTCAGCAAAGAGGAGAGGCCTGGCAGCACACACACCCCTCTGGGGCTGAGGTCGGGGGCCAGATCAGAGGAGGGGCTGTGGAACTGCTTCCATGCATCCATCCTCCCCGGTCCCCGCTCCCTTCCCCAGCCCGTGGGCTCACATTCTTTCTACTCTTCTCTAAGCCACTGCTTGAAGAGGCAGGAAGTGGTTTAAGTTATTATGGTTTGAGTCCTGCCCTAAGATACGGCTGTGATGGCTCTGATCGGTGGTCACTTGTGATGGGGATCTGGCTTGTTTTTCTCACCCGGCTCGGTGAGAAGGGGCATGTGGTGGGCGGAGGAAGTAAGTGTGAGATCTTCTGAGCTGAGTTTTTCCTCTGAGGCCAGGGACCTCGCGTTGGTGGGGAGCTTCCCCCGAGATGTAGCTGGACTCGGACCACCTGTTCACCCCCTGGCTGCTGGGCCTCGGGGGGTGGTGGAAGGATGCCTGGGTCCTGGGACGTAGGCCAGGCATTGGGGTCAGTTGCCCACCTAGCAGCAGGAGCCCCCCCAGAGGCGGCCCAGGTATTTACGGAGCCCGAATGCAATGCACTTGGCCTCCTACCTGCTTGCACCCAAGAATCCCTGACTTTTTAGCTACTCTGTGTCTTGTTCTTCTGCTCAGTGGACAGGACCCGATAAAAACCTGCATGCTATCTCTTGTTCAGCGTGGGGTTTGTGTCCAGCAGCATCCCCTTAAAGAGGAACCCCAGCCATGCAGCCTTCTGCTCTCTTCCCTGAAGTGTTTCTCTCTCTCTGTGTCCTTTTTCTGATTAGAATAGAGTGTGAGTTGGCCAACCAGAGTACCTTCTGACTTTAGTGAAGCCTAGGATTTTCAGAGTCTGTGGGGCACCTGATTAACTTGCTTTTCTGAGTAGAGGACCACAACAACACGAGCCACATTAAGTTAGCAGCTAACCTTTGTTGTGCACATACCAGATCCCAGGCGTTGTTCTAGGGCTTTCCTTGAGCATCTCCCTGAATCCTCACAGCAACCCAATGAACTTGGTACTGTTACTGCAGCTGAGGAAACCAAGACTCTAAGGGGGGGAAGTGAGTGGCTGAAGGTCACCAAGCTAGTAAGCAGAGGAGTGGGGACTGGGCACAGCCATACGGCCTCAGAGCTCGTGTTCTTTCCCGAGAACTGGGCTAGCAGGTGCCACTCCTTATTTTAGACTGACATAGGCGGAGCCAGGCCGCCCTGTGGCTAATAGAGGGCAGGCTCCAATACAGCCTAGGAAAGTCCTCTGTCTCTGCTACCACTGGACCTCCAGGCCCTCTGTCCGTGGGACCTGGAAGGCGAGGGAACAGGTGAGCTACACTGGGCACGCAGAGGGAGCCGTGGGGCTTGGTGTCGGCGTGTCCGATTGTTCTATGTGGGACTGTGGGTCCGGTGAGGTCAGATCTTCTGATTTCTCAAATATGAGAGAAATTTCCTGATTTTGAAAAACACGAGGCCAAACTGATAGGTCTGACTCGGGCACCAGACACGAGACGGGGACTGCTGCCTCCATCCTAGTTGGTGGTTCCTGGCTCCATCTGAGTCCCAGAGTCGCTTCTTTATGGGTCAGTAACTCCCACTAGAGTGTGAGGGATTTCCCTGTGGCCTGAGACCCTTCTGAGGCCTCCCTCTGTGTTCAGTAGCTTGCATAGGGCCTGGCATGTAGCATACATGGGCTGGCCGTGTCTGTGTTCTCTCTTTCTGCAGAGGGGATGCCTTTACGTGGAAATGCCTCATGGTCCCCCATTTCTGTTCCCCAGAATCAGGTAGTCCCAGTAAAGGGAAGTCCTACGCAGGCCTGGGGAAGAAGTCCCGGCTGATGAAGACAGTGCAGACCATGAAAGGCCACGGCAACTACCAGAACTGCCCGGTCATGAGGCCGCACACCCCACACTCAAGCTATGGCACCTACGTCACCCTGGCCCCCAAGGTCCTGGTGTTCCCGGTCTTTGTTCAGGTGAGCTAGTGGTTGGCCCCAAGGGCTCCCTCGTGAGATGAGAAAGAGGAAGGTCCTTCACCCCAGGATCATTCCAGAAGGGTTCCCTTTGGGGAAAGAAATGACTTCAGGTGCTCAGGCTTCTGGGGGTTATACTGAGGGAGCAGAGGTTTCCAGGGGAGGACCAGGAGAGCGGGGGCAGGGAAGCCGAGCAAAGAGGGGCTCTTCTCCCTGCCCCCTCTCCCAGTTTTCCCTTCCTCTGGGGACAGGGCAGGCTCACTACAGTTCCTAGTTGGCATTCCCATGGGGCCTGCTTGCTGAGGCTTCTGCTCTCTGGCCCATCCAGTGGTTTGTTGTTTGGAAATGACCGAGGGAGAGCCTTGAAGTCTGGCGTCCTGTCTGGTCTCCTCGGTCTTAGCAAACGTGTCTGGCCAGTATTAGCTGGTGGCCTGAGACTCATTTCCATCCCCTTCTCCTACTTCTCCCTCTGCTTCTTCCTTCTCTTCCTCTCCATTTCCAAACCTCTATGGCTTCCATCCCCCAGACGCCATTAGTGTGAACACATAGGTGTGTTTTCTGTGTGCATGTACACACTTCAGAAGGAAAACCGAGCAGCCTCCTAGTGCACTTTTTCTATCCTTTTGCCTTTTTTAAATGAAAGTTGCAGCAGGAACGTTCCCCGCGTCCACTAAATACTCTCCGAGCCTTTGATCTGTAGTAGCTGCACACTATTCTAGCTCACGGACATGTGTTTATTTAACTAGCTCTCTGTTCAGATAGACTTCTGTCTCCTTCCTTTGCTATTGCAAACAACTCTGTGATGAAAATCCTTGTGCATGAATTGCCCCTTTGATTATTTTCCTTGGGAGAGAGGCCTGGAAGTGACATGACAGTGTCATGCATCATAAACATGTCAAAGGCTCTTTATATATATTGACAAATGGCTTTCCAGAAAGACCGTGTTAGTTGGTCCTCTCATCAGCAACCTAGAGGAGACACAGTCCCAGGGGCTTAATTTCTGACCACGCCTTCCCTCTGCATGAACCTCTGGTGGGTGACACCCCTTTCCTCAGATGGCTCCCGCCTTTCTTTTGGTCTCTTCTCTTTCTCAGGACGGGACCACAAAGCTCTTGGCATCCACAGGAGTTATTTTTCATTTTCCTTTTAAAATCTTTACAGAAAATGAAAACTCGTTTTCAGAAAGTTATAATAACGTTTAAATTGTAAAGTACATAAACCCAAAACGGCCTAACAAATACACAGTTGAACCAATTGTTGTAAAGCGGGTGTCCACTGAGATAAAGCTGTAGGCCGTGGCTGCCACTCCAGAGGCCAAACGTTTCCTCCCAATCCCAGTGCCCTCCTCCCTGCTGCGCCTACCCGCGAGCTCGAGCTCGACTCCCTGATAGTCATTTCCTTGCTTCCCTTTACTTTGATCACCTCTGTGTGCTTTCCTGGAGAATGTGTTTTGTTTGGCCTCTTCTGGGGCCTTGCTTCTTTCACCTCACATTCTTCGTGAGATCCATCCAGGGGCTTGTACGTAGTGGACATTTGCTTCATTATCTTTCTTCCAGCACCTTGCTTGGTGTCAGGTACCTAGAAGCCATGTTATAAATATGCATTCACCCAGGATAAGCCCTGCTGGGTCATCCAGATCTTAGGGAGCTTTCTCTGGGCTGGGCAGGGGGCAGGGGCTCCTGAGCGGGGACGGGGGAGGATGATAGGGTGGGTGAGAAGTTTGGGTGAGAATTGGTCCCTGGGGACTGCTTGCTGGGAAGGAGTCCCTTAACTCAAGCGTGTTATGCATGTAGAGCAGGGACCGGCCTGGCTCTGAAGGGACCAAAGTGACCATATCTGGCATGAGGCTCTCAGGATCTGGGGCCTGGCAGCAGGGACTTTCCCCGTGAGGCTGGAATGGGACAGATGGAGGAGAGTGGGGGCTGGGGGGCCCCCCGGAGCCCAGCGGAGTCGGGGAGCCTGGGGGAGGACTGTGAGTGCCTAAACGTGTGGTTGGACTTCCTGCCAGAGGCTGGCTCTTACAGTGGGGCTTGGTGGGGAAGGTGGCAGCGACAGTTCCGGCCAGGACAAGAGCATCTGTCTTTCTGTTTCCACCTGTGTGTGAGGGGGCGTGTGGGCTCTCAGGGGTGGGGGGGGGCGTGGTGCTGGAGGCTTCTTTCAGTCAGTCGAGAGGGTTCTCTGTGGCTGGCTCTGGCAAGCTGCCTCCCCCCACACCCCATCTCCACTGGGCCTCTCTGAACTGCCTGCGTTGTGTTCAGCCTTTAGATCTCTGTAACCCTGCCCGGACTCTCCTGTTGTCTGAGGAGCTGCGGCTATACGAGGGGAGGAACAAGGCTGTTGAGGTAAGGCTTACACGTGTGGCTTCACCGACATCCTCCAGGCCCCTAACTTTTCTCTTCCTCATGGTCTTAGAATTGTACAGTCTCAGGGTAGAAAAATCCTGAAGTCTTCCACCTCCATCCCCGTCCATCCCCCTCCTTACCAAATGGCTACCCATCTTGTTTTTGTACATTTCCAGTGATGGGGAGCTCACCACCTCTCAAAGCTGTTTAGTCCATCTTTGATGGTTAGAAAGTTTCCCCAGCCCCACAAGACATCGCATTGTTTATCCCAACTTCCTCTAAGGAGCAGGAGAGGTGGTAGTTTACCCTGGCTGTGATGAATGACTTCGTAGGTAAGAAGATTGGAGCTATTAGCCAAAGAGAATTTTTTTTTTTTTTAAAGATTTTATTTATTTATTTGAGAGATAGAATGAGAGACAGAGAGCACGAGAGGGAAGCGGGTCAGAGGGAGAAGCAGACCCCCCACCGAGCAGGGAGCCCGATGCGGGACTCGATCCCGGGACTCCAGGATCATGACCTGAGCCGAAGGCAGTCGCTTAACCAACTGAGCCACCCAGGCGCCCCTAGCCGAAGAGAATTTTTGAAGGAGCGTCAGTTACTCAGGTTTTCTGGGTCTGTATTTACCCAAATCCCAAATCCTCTTCTAAGGAGTAAGTCTGTGATTTCTTCTGGGCTCTCGCTCTGCCAGCAGAGGCCTGGGTGTGGAGATCACGCCGTTCTGCCTGGGAGCTGGCCTCTGTTCATCTCTAACTGGGGGAATTTCCCTCCCCCCACAATCCCCAGAGTTGGCTCGGGCCTGTGAAATCTACTTGGCACCAAAGTTGGAGCCCTGGGATCTGACTGGCCTATCTGGGGGCTTGCTGCTCATCAGGCCGGCCGTGGGGCTTGGCTGAGCTGAGTGGCAGCTTGTGGGTAGTGCAATGATCTGGTTTGTTCTCCTCTGAGCCAGTGGTAGTGTGTGTCTTTGAGGCAGCTGAGGTTAGCTGATCTCTAAGGGCCCGTTCAGCCTCAGCGTTCTGGGACCTTCTGTGTAATTGTGGCTAAGCAGGAGGCTGCTTTTGTTTTTTCTCGACAAGGGGACCAGAACTCGTGTGTTGCAAAGGAGCATTCTCTCTTTCTCCCCGGGGAGACCGCATGCTTATTTCTACCCCATGGGCATTGCTCACTACATTTCTGGACTTCCTCTTGAGGAGCTTTCTTAGGAACTTTGGCATATCTTCTGAGTTGCCTCTGAGAGAGTAAAACTTCATCTTGGTGGGGTGGTTTGAGTTTTAGGAACAAGAAGTCTCTTGGAGCTGGCCTTGATGAGTAAGTGTGTGATGGAGCTAAGTCAGGTGGCCAAGGGTCAGAAAGTGAGGTGTGGCTACAAATTCACAAGACCCAGAAGAAGGCAGAAATGGCAGCAATCCTGAAATACACACGTCTGCCTAAATTTGCTCTTTTGTTTGTCCTCTCACCATTAGGTGCTCAAACACCGAGCACTTGCTGTGTATTCTCACGGTGCATGCATTTTACATAGTAGATCTTAAATTAGCTCCTGCAGCATCCTCATGAGAGGCCCGGTTGTCCCCATTCTACAGATGAGGAAGCTGAGGCTCCAGTGAGATTAACTGGAACCCAAGGGCCTCAAGGCTCATTAGGGACAGAGCCAACTTTAGCAGTTGGATCTCTGGCTCAGCACTGCTTTCTCACGCTGCCTCTGGCATGTTTGTTGAAAAACAGACTGGCAAGCACAGACTGGAGCCATAGCCTGATTATATTTACAATCTGTCCAAAAAATCTTTGTTTAGTGGATCTTTGGAGTCTTAGAATTAAGATATCCCTTTTGAGGATTGAAGGAAGTGATTTGAAGACAAAGTAAATATATTTCTTTTTCTTTTTTCTTTTTTTTTTTTTAAGATTTTATTTATTCATTTGAGACACAGAGATACAGAGAGAGAGAGAAAGCATGAGCAGGGAGAGAGGCAGAGGGAGAGGGAGAAGCAGGCTCCTCGCTGAGCCAGGAGCCCGATGTGGGGCTCGATCCCAGGACCCTGGGATCATGACCTGAGCTGAAGGCAGACGCTGAACCATCTAAGCCACCCAGGTGCCCCAGTATATTTCTTTTTCATGAAATATGCTGGGAAGCCAGTACATGGATCTTGGTACCTTCAGGTCAAAAATATGAACCAATTCAAGAGGTACTTGGATAAGTTTGTAGGATTGCAGTATTGGTTGGGCCCTCTGAAGTCGTCCGTTCTGACTGCTTCTCTGTAACTTTCCAGCTGAAGGTTTTCCAGCCAGTTTTTGATCTGCAGAGGCAGCCCCTCCAGGCATAGGTTTTGTTACTTGGAGAGGGCTAAATTGTCGAAAGTTCTCCCTTACCTGTAACAGAAATCTTTATTCCTGGAATGTTCTCCCCTTGTTCTTCTTCCCATCTCTTCTCCGAGCATGCTCCAGTTGGCTAATGTCTGTGAGCTGATGCAGTCTCACACTGGGCTGCCCCACATCATACCCCCTCCCAGAAGTCACACACTTGAGTAACGTGCCCTGAGATCAAATCAGCATTATGGCGGAGCCTCGCTTACATGTTCGAACAATAGCTGTTGAGTATCTACCATGTAGCCAGGCCCTGCACTCAAGGTCACAGGGGAACTATGGGGCACAAGATAGACACACCCTTACTTTATGCACTGACTCACTGAGTTTACCATTAACTAAGGCACCAAGGTCTGCCTTTAGGCAAGATCTCCAGAGAAAGCTCAGTTAGGGCTACCTGGGAGAAGTGAACCTCCAAGTTGCAAGGATTTCCTAACCAAGCAAAACCCTTGAGCCTCTGGGAAAGCAGATGTATCCTTGGAGCAGGTGTGGGGAAGATACCTGGCGGCTCCCATGGCCTGTTGTGGAAGTCAGCAGGTAACTGGGCCTTGGAGATGGGCATCACTCCCCTGTGGACCGCTGCAGCTCCTTCTGGATGCTGGTGACAAGGGAAAGGGGCCCACCTGGCACGCTTGCCCCTCTGCCCTGCCTCCAGCTGTGTGCCATCTCTGTCCTTTCCCTGACCCGACCCTCGGGAAATTCTTCATTCATGCCTTAATCACTTCCTGTCTAGACCACATTCTCAGCTCTGGGAATTGGGGCCAGAGCAGTGGCCTGCAGCTTTTCTCACCTTGCCCATGGTCTTCCCTGGTTGCCATCCACCTAGCTCTCTTGGAGGCTGGGACATTTTTTGACATTTTACGTTCCTGACAGCCTGCCCCCAGCCGACCCTTCCCTGGCCAGCTTCCCTATGGGTCCGGAGGTGACCGCCAGATTTCTTCTGAGTGGGAAAGCCTGCAGGTTTGCTCAGAGAGTCAACCCCTCAGATCCTTCTCAGCTCTCAGATCATTTTCTTCCCCTCCCTTAGCTTTACTTTGGGTCTCCTTTGCTTTTCTGTTTTGGTCCCTGCTTGGATTCTTTCACATTCAGGGGCAGGACAGCTGTAGGCTTCTTGCTACCTCTCCATATTAGGGGAGCTTTGGGGTCAGCCAGACCTGGGCAATGTCCCTGGCTGTGTGGCCTTGGACAGGTCACTTAACCTCTCTGAGCTGCAGGGTCCCCATCTATAAATGAAGGCAATGATGTTATTTACAAGTAAGAATCCACTGAGCAGAAAGAAAGAACTTAACAGATGGGGACTTCTTTTAGGCTCTGTTGGGTCAGGACTGTGGTTTGGAAGGGGTCTGGAGAGAGTCACTGCCAGGATCCCTCCCAGCCCACGGTTCCGGAGCTCTTGTGTTTGGTCCCCCTTGGAGAAGCTAGGGCCCCTGAGAGCCTCCTGCTCCAGGACACCCCTATTATCCCTGTGGCCCAGCTTCCTTCCTTCAAACTTCTCTGCACTGTGCTCAAGGTGTCAAGGGGTCCTTTGAAAAATATGTATATATTTTTAATCACAAAACTAATAGACTCTCTTGTCATACAATGCAAATTAAACAGAAATATAGGAAGTGAAGTTCTGCTCCCCAGCGAAGAGTGTGGTATCTTAGACATTTAAAAAATGTACACATTTACAGTTTTATTTTACAAAATTGGATTATGTTGTAGGCATTTTTGCACATTGCACTCTTTGGCTTACATAGTGCAATGCGGGCACTCCGTGGGCAGATTTCTGCCCGCATTTCTGTCCACAGAACTTTACTTTATTCTTTTAATAGTTGCATAAAATTCTACCATATGAAGATAATTTATTTTATCCATCCTCTGTTGATGGACATCTGTGTTCTTTTCTTTTTTTATCACAAAGATGCTGTTGAGAACATCCTTACAGTTTCGTAGAGGTGGAGTTGTCAGGTCATCTTAACAGCTGGAGAGCTAAACGTCACCATGTTAACTTTTGAAACTTGAGCAACCATCCCGCACACACTCGCTGTGGCCTTTGGGGGTGCACGCCAAGCCCTCTGGCTGACTCTTCTTACCTCAGAAGGGATGAAGCGTCAGGTTTGACACCTCACAGGGAAGTTCACATAATTAATAACACTTTGTTTTCTTTGGAGAATCTAAAATTGGATTTCATTGCTTTTAACTAAAGGCCACTGCAGGATTTACAAAACAAAGAACAGTGTAATCTTTAGTGGCATTACGGGATCAAGTGGATTTTTTTTTAGCATGAAACTATGCTGAGCATGCCTGTTGGTTTACCTGTAATGTCTAAAAATAGCATTCTCCTTTTATTTTTGGAGTGGCTATATATATGCATAAAAGAGATACGAGTTCCATACATGTCTGTTTTGGAGCGGAAGTAACTGGCTTTTTCTCAGACCAATCTTGCATTAATGCAGTTAAAATTATCCTCGAGGAATGTGATAATAAGACCTCACACTGCACAGTGCTTCAGTTCACAGTCTACATGGGGTTCGTGAAAGAAGTCTGTGAGAGACCTGGGCAGGGATGCTCCCCGGTCCGTAGAGACGAGAAAACCAAAGCTGAGGGTTCGGGGACCCTAACCACGTGTTCGTGGCTCCCCAGTGGGAAGCGTCAGGACTTCTGACTCCAAGGGCAGTGCTCTTTCAGCCAGACGTTTAGAGGAGAATACAAGCAAATGGGCCAACATCCTGCAGCTTGAGGGTGGCGCCCAGCCAGCGGTGCTGGGCTGGAGATTCCAGGGGCGTGTAGTCAGGAAGATGGCCTGGCTGGGGTGGGCCGTGGAGAGGCCTGCAGGGGCCACCTGCCGTGGAAGGTGAGGGTCGGATTTTATCCTATCCCCCGGCCCCCCTTCCGCCCGCTGTGATCAAGAGTGGAGGCATAGAAAACTGTAGCGCAAAGGGGAGGTCCTGGTTGCAGATCGCTTCTCTGTCCTTGGCGGAGGCCACACTGAGAGTCTGACCCTCGCTCTGCCCGACATGACGAGGACGCCTTACCTGGACCTCCCAGGGAGGTTGTGGCTCCTGGGCTCTGGGCCAGCAGAGCAGCTGGTTCAGCATGCTCTGTCGTGATGCAGGTGACGCTCTTTGCCTACTCGGACCTGCTGCTCTTCACCAAGGAGGATGAGCCGGGCCGCTGCAACGTCCTGAGGAACCCCCTCTACCTCCAGAGTGTGAAGCTACAGGAAGGTAAGCGTGTGCCCCAGAGGTGCCCTGGACTCCCGCCTGCTTGCCCCGAGGCCCACATCTGTGCTGCCCGGTTTGGATTCTGCCCCTCCGGCGGCCGGGCTGCCAGCCATCAGTGGGGCATCTGAGCATGTGTGCTCGGGTCAAGTCCAGCCTCCCAGGGGCCGCAGGGCTCTCGGGCACGGGCATTCTGTGCTAGGCTGTATGCCCTGAGCGTTACTGGGATGTTTCTGTTCCAGACCCGTTTCAGGGAGGCGGTGGAGTGGAGCGGGAAGAGCTTTGGGCTCCGAGCGACACGTGTTTCGATCTTGGCCCTGCCCCTCACCACCTGTGATCTTGGGCACATCCTACTCAACTGCTTTGAGCCTGTTGGCTCACGTGTGAGTGGGGCTCCCGATAGGTGGTGTACAGATTCAGTAAGGTCGTATGCAGAGGGCCCGGCCCACACCGGGTGCCCCGCGCCAGCCGGCTGCCGGCCCTCTCACCGCACATACCCTGGGCCCGAGCGCGCTGCTCCTGGCCCTCCCGGCTGTACCGCGGAGCTGGGGTGTGGCGGAGCCTGAAGCCAGTGTCTCCCGCAAACTTTCCACGGTGCCTCCGCCACTGGGGAACGGGAAGCCAGCTGGGAGTATCTGCTGAGCGGTTTGGTTTGGCGCCTGAAGTCTCTGCTGAACGGGCTTGATTTCCTCTCCCAGATTATGAAAACAACAACAGATCTGTTTGAGCATGGGCGACAGGGGCAGAGAGGAAAATATTACCCGGCGAAAGAATTCTGTTTTGACGGGTTTTGCTCCAGGAAAACTTCCTGCCTGTTTGCAGACCCGTCCTGTGTTCCTGTGTGTTGGGCGCCCCCGCCGTGCTCCCTCCTTAGAAACCCAGGGAGTGTGAGAACCTCCACTCTGGCTGCCCCACAGGGAGTCACTTACAACGTCTCCTTCTCTGCCTCGAACTTTCTCCTGCCCACCGACCAGGGTGGCCCCTGAGGGGAAAAAGCAAGTCACCTGTCTGGGGGCCGGCCCCTCCCTCGGGGTGGCGGGGAGCAGCCCCTCTGAGCAGATTCAGCTCTGACCCTGGCTCCCCGGTGCCCACAGGAGGGGGCAGGTGAGAGCTACAGCGGACTCTGCCCTGGGCTTCCCTGCCCCTCCCGGTTTCCCTCAGAACCAGCTTCCCCTGCAGCCCCGTTCTCCTCTCCCTGCCACCCCCCGCACACCTACTCACACACACACTCACACTGTGTAGTCCCTTCCTCTCTGGGCCTGCCCACCCCAGCTTAGACACTCGGGACCCAGGCAGGGGTGGGGTGATCGGTAATATGTGTTGACTGATTATAGGAACCGAACCCTTACTCAGTTGTGCTCATCACGTTCATCACTCAGGTCTGGGGCCACAAGCCCAGAACCCTCATCTGCTCAGCCTCCTGCTAGAAGGAGGGAGGACAGAGAAGAGGGGCTCAAACTGGCTGTGCTTTGCAGAGGGGCTTGGGGTGGGAGAGAAGAGGACAGTGGAAGAGCTGAGGGTAGTAGCTGGGAGTTTGGGGTCCGGGCATGGAGAGCCAGTGTGACTTTAGCTGGCCCTCTCCATTATCTGGGCTCTGGTGTCTCAGACTGTGAAAGACAGGTTGGGCCAGCCCTTCATGTTCTTTCCCAACCCTAACATCCCCACACGGAGCCTGAGGGTCGTGAGATGCGGGACAGTGCCCAAATGTCCTACCTCTACTCCTTGGGGTGGGGTGGGGGGCTCGGCCGGGAACTGCTTGGATCTTCCCCTCCTGGAGCCCTCAGACCCAAGCCTTGAAGTTAGAGTCAGTGTGAGCTCCGTCTTCCATTGGGTGGCGGCTGGTCAGAGTGGCTGGTGTGGGGTCTGAGGTGTTGCAGAGAAACCTTCCAGATGCTGAGCTCATGTGAGCAACAGCCTTGTGCAGGCATGGCTTCCTGAGCTGGAGACCACATCCTCTCCCTGCAGAGGGTGGCCAAGGCCAGCACTCCTCAGGAGAGATGACCACGGCCATCCGAGCCTACGGGGTTGGCTTGAGTGTGAGGGTTGTGTATGCAAGTATGCACGTATCCTGGACTTGCTGGGACGGTTTGGTGCAGATGGTTTGGTGCAGATGCGTTGTCTTGCCCTTCCCCGGCAGTGTCAGCCAGCAAACTGAACATGGCTCCCCAGGGACGTGGCTCAGTGACACTAAGCACTCAGGTGCATGTCCCATCCTTTAGGTTTTCCTCCAGGCATCAGTAGGGCCCCTGCTTCCTCCCCTGCCTCCGCTCCCCTGAGACAGGCTTGTGGGTCCTGGGGTTTGCAGAAGTCCCATGTCCCCTTCTCCTGTAGTCGGGAGTTGGAACTGTGGGACCCAGTGTCCTGGGTCCTGGTGCTCAGCTTCCGGCCCGTCTCCCTGGCACCCCCAGACACCTGCCGCAGCAGCGAGGGCCCTAGTGAGGCTTTTAAGAGATCCATGTGGGGCCTCAACTGAAGCTTCTCTTGGCAGAATGGGCTCTGATGAGTGTTGCTCATGCCTCTCAGGTGTGTCCTTTTCAAGTCAGCATGTTTGGAAAGTTCCGTTTGGGGCAGAGAAGATGGGAACGAGGAGCACACGCGGCCTTTCCTGTGGGCTGGGGCTGGTGAGGGCTTTTCTCCCAGCAGGGGAGAATCTACCTCACCCGGGGACTGATGACTCCCGTGTGTGACTTGCCTGAATGGAGCTTAGCTCTCTGGCCAAGCGTCCTCCGGGGCCTTACATGAGGCACAGAACATTGTGGGTGCCCAGTGAATGTTGGTTGGCTGAATGAATGCATGACCGACTAGGAGACTAGAAGCACTGACCAGCTTGGGGGCTGGAAGCACCCTTCTCCACAGCTCCCAGCTGGTGGTGGCCACATAAACCTTGCTGGCCCTCCTCCTGCCCGGCATCCCCCCAGCTTCAGCAGGTCTGAATGGCAGCGTAATGGGAACAGGCGGAGAGCTCACGCTAACAATTGGGACATCTCCGGTCGTCCGGGGCCCATTGTGGCCTCTTCCTGTCTCTGCCGCCCACTGGCTGTGCTGGTCTTTGTGTTTCTCCCTCCCAGGCGGCCAGCATCCCGCCCACAGGGTGTCTTCCTGGCCTGCTCTGGTCTCTCAGGATGGCCTGGAAATGTCCAGCTGATTCTTGGGCTCTCCATCCACCCCGGGGAGCCAGGTGCCCAGTCTTGGAAACTCAGCGGCTTAGGTCCCAGCTGCTGTAATGCTTGGACTTAAATTTTGTCAGTTGACATTTGCTGAGTACATCCTTAGAGCCCACCTGAACGCTTGCTGCCAGGGCGATAGCAGGGGGAGAGACACGTTCCCACCTCTAGAGTGGGAGTGCCAAGTCTGGTGGCATGCAGATTCAGAAACCGGGGGGGGGGGGGCAGAAATGGGACCCAGTGGTCAGAACACGGGCTTTAGAGGTAGCCATCCTGGGTTCAAATCTCAGCGCTGCCCCTCACTCACGGCATGCCTGTACAAGTTGTTTTTTCTCCCAGGGTCTCAGTTTCTACAACTGGAAAACGGGAACAACACGTCCCCTGGCTTGTCACACAGCGTAGGGAGGGCTTGGCCAATGGCTGAGTTTGGGACCTCAGGCCAGGCTGGAGAGGGCTCTGGGAGCATGACAGAGGGGTCAGACTTGGGTGGGGAAGCCATCTCTGGGCCTCTGGGACTCTCTCTGCACAGCCCACAGCCCTTGGTAGGAAGCAGGGTTCACCCAGGAGCTGGTGACTTGGTGTGGAATTTCAAAATGGTGAAGGCAGTTGTAGTGTGGGATGGAAAACCCAAATGTGTGCTGCTTCCATGTCCCTTTTTACTCACCCCCCTGTTTCCACACTCTGGAAAGCCCAGAGCCCAGTCTAATGTCCCAGAAGGGTTTCTGAGGGGGTGAGGTTGCTCGCCTGGGTCAGCCACCTTGCAGCCCGTTGTTCAGCAGCCGTGGCTCCTTCCTGGCACCCTGGGCTCCCGAGGCTTGCTGTCCCTTTATGAGGCTCTGAGCCATGCTGAGCACTGCCCCCGTTCCGTCCTTCTCTCAAAGTACTGCCAGCACAAGGCCGTGATGTGGAGCAGATTTGGGGGCGGGGGTTAGGGTTAATGTGGGAGGGTGGTGGCAGGGGTGTCACAGCCCAGGAAAGTTGTCAAGCAATCGTCAACTACCCCGTGCCATCGGGAATATGTCATAGGCTGAGTTTCCCCCAACCTCTGCCTCCTGTCTCCCTGAGGCTTCCCTCTCCTTGGCTTTCCCCTCCCTTCTAGAGCCTTCTTTTCTCTCACTGCCAGCTTCTAAAACCCACATTTCTGTTATTTTCTTACATAGATCTTTTTGTTTCTCCCTTGGCACTAAGATCTGCTTCTGGAAAGTCAAGGAGACATCCAGTATGTTTTCTTAAACAAAAGAAACCACCTCCCCTTGTCTCCACCCTCAGCAAGGCAGGGAGTTGGCAGAAGCTTCCAAACGAGAGGTTTCTCAAACATGATGGACTTCTTAGGTGGGACCCTCTCCCTCCCAACCCTCCTGTAGGTGGGGAGAAGTAGAAGGATTTCTTCTAAGTCCAGAGTGAACCCCCCCACTTACTATTGGCCTGTTTTTCTCTGGATCTTGCTGGCACCCCTGGCCCTCGTTTTGCGCAGGGAACTGCCCACATGCTTGCTTCGGGGCTGGCCTTCACCCACATGAGGGCCTTCACTCACCACTTTTCTTAGGAATTGGCTTGACCCATTGTCTCTGTTACTTTGTCACCTTTACTTTGCGACGCATTTTGGTTTATTGGACAATTTCTTTGATTCAAATGTGTGTTGCGCCCCAGTTTCCTCACATGAATCAGGGATGATAATAGCCGCTGCGTCCTAGGGGTTGTTTTGGAAGGGTTGAGCTTATACACAGCCAGCATGTGGCACAGTGTGTGTGTGGTTTTTCTACAGGTGGTGTGGTGGTTTCTCTTGGAAAGGACTGGTAACCTGCCCAGTGAGGTCAACTGCTTGAAATTCAGGAAATTACGAACCATCCCTGGTCTGTGCCCAGAAGAATGAGGCCCAGTGGGGAGGGATGCCAGGTTCTGAGGAGCAGCCCTTGATGGTCAGGGAAGGGGCAGGGCTTCTTCCGCATGCTTGCTGGTCCTCGAACCACACCTTGTGCTTTTGCACTTCCCTGCCTTTCCCTGTGCTGTTCCCACCTCCTGGAAGTGTCCTTTCTTCCCATCTTGCGTTTATGTTCAAAATGATCCTCCTGCAAGAAGCCTTCCCCAGCATCCAGGGGTCATGTCTCGGTCTTGGTCTTTCTGAAGCAGTCTGACCACATACAGCTTCTGTAGCTATTCCGCCTTCACTCCTCTGCTGGAGGAGCAGGGAGCCTGACGCTCCCTCCCAGCCGCCTCCCCAGCGGAGAGGTGGAGAATGGGTGAATTTGGGATTCGAGACCAGGGCCCTAGGAAGACACACCAAGGGGCTGGGCCCCGGGCTGGGAAGCCATCTGTGGGCACCATCCAGCCCATGACTGGGGATCTCGCTGCATAGCCCACACCTTCCTAGGTCCATCCAGCAAGTAAGCGGCTCCTTGTTGAACTTCAAAATGGCGAGGGGCGCCTGGGTGGCTCAGATGGTTAAGCGTCTGCCTTCGGCTCAGGTCATGATCCCAGGGTCCTGGGATCGAGTCCCGCATCGGGCTCCCTGCTCTGCGGGGAGCCTGCTTCTCTCTCTCTCTCTCTCTGTCTCTCATGAATAAATAAATAAAATCTTAAAAAAAAAAAAAAATGGCGAAGGCAGTTGGGAGCATTTAAAGGAAAACCCAGACGTGTGCTATCTCTGTGTCCTTCCGTGTCCCTCATGTCAGGGAGCATGGAAAGATGGAGGCCTTTTGAGATGGACGACAGCTCCCTGCCCCTGGCTGTTTGATGCCCAGAGGTGCTCCTGGCTACCTGTCATGGGGGTGGGACCATAGCATTCCTTGGGTGACGCTGACCTGTGGGCCAAGGCCTTGTGGCTGTGTCTCCATCTGCTTAGTTACTAAGTGGGCTTTCCTCCAGAGATTTCCCTGTCCCCTGTGCCTGCCTCTTTCTTCCTCTTTTTCCAAGAGGTACCACATACGGGCTTCTGGGTGAGGCAGTTGGCGGTGCTGGGGCAAGCTGCTTAGACTCTGGAGCCGACTCTAACACAAGTCTTACTTTTTGTTCCCTCCAAGGTTCTTCAGAAGACCTGAAATTCTGTGTGCTGTATCTAGCAGAGGTGAGTCCTTGCCTCTGGATCTGAGGAGAGAGCTCTGTGGCCTGGTGCTAGTGGGAAGACATTGATCCTGGTCTAGTCCAGGGCTCTGGGGCCAGGCTCATACCGTGGTCCTGGGCAGGGCTCCTGCCCTGTGGAATGGGGACAGCGGTCCCCGCCTCAGTGCCTCTCACCTCTGTGTGGAGGAGCAGTGGACACAGAAGTGCCTAGAAGGGGGGTGCCTGAATGGCTCAGTCAGTGAAGTGTCTGCCTTTGGCTCAAGTCATGATTCTGGGGTCCTGGGATTGAGTCCCACATTGGGCTCCCCGCTCAGCGGCTGCCTCCAGTGGCGACCCGAGGGCCAGGAAGGCATCGGATGTCTTCCCCCGTGTGGGCACACCTCCACCAGGCCCAGGAAGCAGCTGTTAGAGGCCCTGCAGAGCCAGTGGGGATTCAGTTCCACAGCGCCCAGCAAACAGCCTAGCAGCTGTGAACTGGCAGGGCCTGAGATGAAGCTCCAGGTTCTTTAATGCCAGGAGAGCTTCCGGCCGGGCTGGTTTGTTTGGCCCAGAGAAAAGCACTTCTGCTTATTGGCTTCCAGGGAGCTGTGACCTCCCCACTCTCCAAAGATTGCTGAAGGGATATTGATCCAGGGCCTTTATTTCAGTTATAAGTGCCAGGAGTTCTGACCCAAAGGGGCTGGGAGATGGGAGCTCACAGGCAGCCAGAGGCCTCTCTTTTCTCCTAAGAGGCTGTGGGGAGAGGCACGTCTGTAACGGGAAGCCAGGGTGCCTGCTTGCTCTGTAGCCCCACAGAGGCTCCACACGATGGTCTGGGATCCCATGGGAACCCCAAACTCACATCTTCATGGGACCTTCTTTTTTTTTTTTAAAGATTTTATTTATTTATTCGACAGAGAGAGACACAGTGAGAGAGGGGACACAAGCAGGGGGAGTGGGAGAGGGAGAACCGGACTCCCCGCTGAGCAAGGAGCCCGATGTGGGATTTAATCCCAGGACCCTGGGATCATGACCTGAGCCAAAGGCAGACACTTAACGACTGAGCCACCCAGGCGCCCTTCACGGGACCTCTGACAAGCGGTGTATCTTCATTGTCTAACATACAGGTGGCACCCAAAAAAGAAAGTGGGGCAAGAGAGTCAGGAGTTTGAGGGATTTTTCCCATTACATTCAGAAAGCCTCAGTTGGCTGGGCGGCCCCAGCTTTGGGTGTTTCCCAGCAGTAGGTCCTGGGTGGGATTGTCCTAAATAGTGCTCGGCCCTGGAGTCTCTGTTCTCCTGGACAGGTATCCCTCAGCCCCTGGGAGCCCAGGGGCAGACGCAGCTCCCTCCTGGCTCGAGAGCACCGGGGTCCCTGGGACAAAAGGGCATGTTGGTCAAGGACCGGTCTCTTAGAATCTGATCCTGCGCTCCCTTCATTGAAGAGTTTGCGCTTTGGGGTTAGGAAGACCTAGACTTGAATCTTAGCTCTGCCATTTCCTGACTGAGAGGTCTGGGCAAGTCATATACTCCTCTCTGAAACAAGGCTGATGGGGCCTACCTGGCAGGGCTGTCGTAATGATTAAATGAGATTCAATAAGATACCCTGACCAAAGCACTTAGCACAGAGTCTGGCACACGGTGAGTGTTCCATAAATGGAAGTTATTATGATTGTCAGCTTCATAATGGGGGGAGAGCTTTTCATATTCATTTATTCTCCATTAGAGACATCACCAATGATTTATTGACCTTTTAAAAAGAAAGCTAAAGGGCGCCTGGGTGGCTCAGTTGGTTGGGCGACTGCCTTTGGCTCAGGTCATGGTCCTGGAGTCCCGGGATCGGGTCCCGCATCGGGCTCCCTGCTCGGCGGGGAATCTGCTTCTCCCTCTGACCCTCCTCCCTCTCATGCTCTCTGTCTCTCATTCTCTGTCTCTCAAATAAATAAATAAAATCTTTAAAAATAATAAAATAAAATAAAAAATAAAAAAATTAAAAGAAAGCTAAGAAGAATATCTCATGTTCCTTGTACATATAGAGTTATACAAATGTGGTAAGATTACAGGCTCTGGAGGAGGCAGAAGACAGACTTTGACTGTCCTTTCCTGAGGTCTCCTGGGGCCGCTGACTTAGCATCTCCAAGCCTCAGTGTTCTCATCTGAAAAATGGTTCAACGGCTGTGCCTTTCCTTCCTACCTGTGTCATCAGGTCATTAGAATTAAAGGTTTGTCAAGGCGAGTGAACAAACAGTAGCAGAAGGGGTTTTATTTCCTATAAAGATAATACTAATTTAGGAACAAGGACGTGAGGCAAGATGGGGGTTTTAAAGAGGCCAGGAGGACCTGGGTTTCTGGTTGGATTTGAGGATGCTCATGTTTGAATGCAGAGGTCCAGGCCCAGTGCTGCCCCATCAGGAGCCCTGTCTCTGGGTGAGTTACGTGAGGATGCCTTCAAGGCTGCTTACAGCCTCAGCCCTGGATCCTGGTAAGAGGAGGGCACGGTGTGCAACGGCATTGAAACCAGTGAGTTAGATCACGTGGGGGATTAAGAGACAGCCTTCATATGTAGAGCAGTCAGGCAGGCAGTGGGGTCCCTGATTGGGACAGATGTGTGCAGATGGGAGTTCAGCTTCCCTGGAGGGAGTTGGTTCTGTGCTTTCTCTCTTCACCAGGCCAGCCTCCAAAATCTCCTAGAAAGGAGCCTAGGGAGCAAGGACCTCCCCAAAATGTTTGCCCATCTAAGACAGCCAATCCCTGGCCCCGGGCCAGGCCTGGGTTTAGGTCTTTGGTAGCTCAAAAGGCTTCTGGATTCCCTAGCATTATGGGGCTTTCGGCTTCAAGCTCTCAGAGCCAGAGACTCAGCCCTGAACTCTGCTGTTGAGACAGGTCATACGGTCACCATCCCAGGCAGAGAGAAATATGACTTTCTAAAAAGAGATTATCCACAGGGCAGGGGAGAGGAAGTGGTTCTTGTGGGTGTCAGTAAAATGGAGATAATCACAGCTTCTACCTTGCAAGGTTGTTGGAAGAAATATCGAGACCCCACTGGTGAGGTGCTTAGCACTGTGCGGGGTACGGCATGTCGGTGGGGGGTGACTCAAGATGAGGATGCTGGTAGCCCTGTAACTGTGAGGAGGCGGCCACCATCCTAGAGCTCAGAGCAGTGCTGAGTAGTACAAGACGTTACCAGTGAGCTCTGTGGCTGCCCTTCGAGCCGCTGGCTGACTGAGCTCTTCGAAGGCTTTCGTGCTCTGGTCGCTTTGGGCCCACTCTGCAAGGAGGAGCATTCCCGCCAGCCGGCAGCAGCCCAGTCAGGGCCTCCCGGGGCGCCTCGGGTTTGGGGGATGAAATCTCAACGGGTGTTTCTGCAAGGCTTTGAGCCTTCCTTCTGCTGCTCACTGGCAATAAGGGCCTGGAGGAGGCCCTTGGCTGCTTGGAGCCTTGGTTTTCCCCTTCCTTGAATTGGGAGTAACCATCCAGGAACCTCCCTACCTCTTCATGCAATTGTCAAGAACAAAATGAGAGCATGGGTAGGAAAGTGCTCTTTAAAATGGATAGTTAGATAAAAGGAATTATTATTAAGGCAGAATTCCTGCTTTGGCACAGAAAGAAAAAGGGAGGTTTGGCTCCAGGAGATTAAGGGATTTGTTGAAGCCCAAAGAGCTAGGTAGAGGCAGGACCAGCTTTGTGGAGAGATGGCCTTTCCAAGCTGGAAGGGACCGTGGTCCTTGCCTCTCTCCTCACCTGGCAGGGGAACATGATGAGACAGGGAGCCCAGGACCCTCTGGTCAGCTCCTGCCCTGCCTGGCTTCCCTCAGGGGAATCTTGGGGTATTTTTTTGCTGGGCCTGTCCTTCCCCTACAGCAGGCTGGGAGTTCTGAGAAGTGGAGGGAATCTGTTGTTAAGTGGGAGGATTGCCTCCCCATATCCGCCCAGTTCCCTGAAGCCAAGGGGAGGCAATTTCTTCCCTCTCTCCTCTGATGCTTTTAGGAAGATCAGCTTCTGAGCACTTTGGGGCAGGAGAAGAGTGGCTGGCGCGCTTGGGAACACTTAGCAGGGGAGCTGGCCCCGCCCTGAAGGGTGGCATCCCTTAGGGTTCGGGGGGATAGCAGAATAGAGAATGTCCCCACATGCTAGTTGATGATGCTGGTAACCATCTCAGCTCAGAGCCCTCGCATGTGCTGTTCCTTCTGCCTGGAACAGTTTCTCCCAAGCACTTGCCTTGCTGGCCTTTATCGTTCAGGCCTTCGCCCAAATGCTGCCCCTGCGGAGAGGCCTTCTCTGACCACCAGGCTCAGACGGGACCTCTCCGTTTTGGCCTTTCCCAATTGGTTATGATATTATTTCATTGTTTCTTGGTTTATTGTCTCTTCCCCAACCTGAGGGCCAGAGCTCAGTCTCTCTTATTTGCTTCTTCACCCCCAGGAGCTAGAACAGTCCCTGACATGTAGTAGGCGCTCAATAACTATTTATTAAATGAGCAAAGTACAGAGCAGTAACAACGGTAGCTGCTGTCTGTCGAGGCCTCCGATTGTTCTTGTGACTTACCGGCTCAGGAGCTCTGAGAGGGGGTCATGTCATTCCCACTCCCATTCGACAGGCTTTCCTAAGGTGCACCACTAGGAAGTGGCAAAGCTGGGATTTGAGCCAGGCCTGTCCAACTGCAAAACAAGGAAGGACTGCATAGAAACACTGTCTTTTTCTCTGTTCCAAGCCATCCAGCTCATGCTCTCAGCTCCCTGGCTGAGCTCATGTAATCACAGCCCTGTGAGGTTATAATCAAATTCCAGCGGAGTTGGAAAGAGCCTGCAGTCCCCTGACCAGAGTGTTCTAGAGTGGATGATAGCCCTGGGCATGCTCTACCGCCCCCCCGCCCCTCCCCCCAGCACGCTCCTACTCCCCGCGGCCGCCTCCCTGGGTCTTGGCAGAGCCCTGATGCTTATGCCAAAACTGGCCTGGCTTTGACCTCATCCCGGAAGCCCCTCCGGGAGCTTACCAAGGCCATTACTTGCCCAGTACTGTGCTGGGCCTAGATGGGAAAGGCCTTCCTGGAAGGATTTTCTAGTCTAGCTGGGGGGGACGAGACTGCACTTAACGAGGTTAGATGGCAAAGCGAGATGGGAATGACAGCAGTGCTAGTGCTGGAGCCTGTCCTTGCACTTGGCTGAGCTGAGGAGCCCGGGTTGGACCCAGCTCTGGTGCCAGGCACGCGTGTGGCTGTAGGGGCCACGTGACTACGCCCGCATGAGACTTTCAGAAGGGACCTGAGTTTCTGTTTGAGTTCTCTTGGTATGTCTGTCCAGCTGCCCATCTAACCTTGGCCTTGTGATCAGATCGTGTGCCCAGGTGGGGGGAGGGGGGCTCTGTGAGCAGGCCGGAGACCTTGGCCCTCTGGGTTCCCCATGTGCTCCTGCAGCTGCCGCCTTGTGCTGCCTGTCCCCGGGGGTGACCTCACCATTTCTGTCCTGTGGCTCTCCACAGGCCTCCACTGTGTGGGGAGCTAACCCTCCCCCCCTCCCCCACCCCAACCCGCGGGCACACGCCACTCGCTCGCCAGCTGGCCCCCGAACCAGCTTCCTTGCTCCTCTGGCTGCCTCGATGTCACTGGGGATTAGTGTGCATTTGTGGCTTTTAGTGCCCCCCCTCCCCCCCCGCTGCTGCAGCCTCACCCTCTGGAGCTCAGGGATGGGCTTGGGCCTGGGAGCCCCCTGAACCAGGGAGCAGCCCTGACCATCCTCTCCTCTGTTTTCCCTGACGTCAGAAGGCAGAGTGCTTATTCACTTTGGAAGCGCACTCGCAGGAGCAGAAGAAGAGAGTGTGCTGGTGCCTGTCGGAGAACATCGCTAAGCAGCAACAGCTGATGGCTTCGCCCCCGGAGAGCAAGGTAAGGGCCTGGCCGGTGGCCGCCGCCCTGGCTGCCTGGCTTCCCCGCCCCAGCCCAGACCTGCAAGCCTCCAAATTGAGCTCGGGACCAGCTCCAGCTTAGGACTTGGATCTGAGCAACAAGCTCTTGGCAGGGAGGCCCGTGCTTGAGTGTCTCTCCCCCTTGGCGTCTCACGGGGTCTACCGGGTGGGTTTTGCATGGCTCAGGTAGAGCGACGGAGCCTAAGGGAGCACGGCCATTGCTTCTCGGCTCTGTTCAATGGTTTGCCTCTGGCCAGGTCGAATCTGGGTTGGCCCGCTGCTGCCGCCTGGCATGGAGTCCCCCTCTGCCATGCGGTAGGTCGTGCCCAGGGGTAGCACACGGGCGTTTAATGCTGGCTGAGGGCCGGCATCGTTGGGAGGTGATGTCTGTGGCAGAAGCTGTTTCTAGTTCGCTGCAGGCCACAGCCAAGTGGAACCAAGTGGAGTTTGCTGGGGACTGGGGGCTGGCCAGCTGGAGCATCAGGGAAGATTAGAACCTCCCAGCTGAGGCTGACCTGGGATGGGCGCCCTGAAGCAGCTGGTCCGGTGCCTGTGGAAGGGATGGGACAGGAGCCAGATCCCGGCCTTCCCCTTTGTCAGCCGGATGCTAGCCACCGGGCCCAGCTGTAGTTCCCATTTGTGAGTCAAGCGGGGGGCTTCTCTTTGGTGAAAGTGTTGGCCATTTGGGGGTTTGGTCTGGTTGGCTGCAGGAGGATCTGAGTGGTTGGTCTGCTGGCTCAGGGGGAGAGGATGAATGAAAGCAAGTGGCAGCCAGTAAACTTGCCGGCCTGTTTCTTCTTCCCATGTGTTTGGCAGGCATACGGTGGGGGCTGCGGGGACAGGCCTGCTAAGGGCAGGAGGTTTCTGGGCAGCCTCCTCTGGAGCAGTGGTGGTAGATAGCAGCCCAGCAGCTAGTCCTGAAGGAAGGGAGTAACAGTCTGAGGCTCCTGTAATCTCAGACTTGAAAGTTATTTTGTTTTATACTAGCCAGAAGCAAGAGTAACTTTGATGAAGGGGGAGAGCGGGAAGGGCACGGACTTCGACTCATACTCTACCGCTGACTGGCAGTGTGACCTTGGGCAAGTCACTCGACTACTCAGTGCTTTGGTGCCTCCATCTGGGAACAACAGTTCCTCCTCCGAAGTGTTGCCAGGAGAGTTAAATGAGATGGTGCATACGCAGTTCATGGCACATTGCCTGGGACGCAGCAGGTGCTCGCTCAACCACAGCGGTGGGGCGTGCACCGCCCCCAGCTCTGCCCCAGCAACCTGTGGCTACCCTCCCATTGTCCAGTTCTTCTACTGATCAGAGACCTGTTGCTGAGGCTGTAGGCTGCCTTGTACCCTTGATCCTGGCTTGGTCACAGTCAGAAACCAGACCATTCTCTTCACTGGGGCGGTCCCTGGGATGATCCATGACTAAACTCATGCCCCCCAGCTTTCTTATATTTTGGGCTTAGCTCCTTCTGGTGTGGGGGGAAGAGTTCTTTCTGCTTCAACTTCAGAGTTTGCAGGCTCTGGAGTGTGTTGGCAACTGTCTTCTCGGTGCCTTGGGCAGTCTGTCCATCTTCGGTTGGGAGGACAGTTTGAGTGGCTGAAGGTAGTCTGCATTTCTGAGACAGGCTCTGGGCACTGCAGGCTATGGATTTGGCTGGCTGACACTGGAAGGTCCCCAGAGTTTGGGGCCCAGCTTCGGGGCCACGCCGAGACCTGTGGGCGCCCTGGGCTGGCAACAGTTAGACGCCCCTTCAAATCAAAACTCTTTAAATGTGTGTTTAATGGAGCAGCTGTGTGTTGGGTAGGAAAAGGGTAAAGAAGGAGGGCCTGAGCACTGGGACAACCTCAGAATTGCCTCCTTGCCTGAGAACTAAACCCTGGCGCAGCCCTACGTACCCCACTGGACCACCATCCTTAGAAGGGAGTTATGTAACCATGTTTTGTTAGGCAGGCAGACCCCTTGGGGTCCCAAGCCCAACCTCCCCCACCCCCACCCCCACCATACACACTTCAAGAGTCTTAGCAACTTATTCCTTCTGGTCCCTTACAAAAAGCTCCCCGAGAGAAATTCTGGTAAGTATGATTTCTCCAGGCCCATGGAGTTCCAGGAGGGCTCTAGCAACCTTAGCAACTTGGCCTGGTGGCCATCCAGCTGGCCCACTGGTCGTCCACCTGTGCTCAGCTCCACCAGGTCCCGGCAGCCTCGGAGGTGACTGTGAACATCTTTGCCAAGGGCTGGGCCACAGCCTTTCTGCTAAGGTTGCTGACCTCCAGGGAGAGAGAAGAGGGAAGACCAGGCAGAGCTCAGGCCCCAGCTTCTTGCTTTTCAGGCAGAAAGAGTCCTGCTTGATTAATTTGTCCTGACTGAGTAGCATGCTTTTTTTTTTTTTTTTTTTAAATGCCTTTCCTTTCTTTGTTCTTTCTGAGAATGCTCCGCCTTCTGCTGTACATGGGGGAAGCCTTTCCCCAGGCTGCTCCCAGCCTTAACTCAGATGCCTCTCTGGGGAAAGAGGGGTTTGCAAGGGAACTCCCCAGAGTCCCATGCCGCCCCTTCTCAACCCTGTTCAACAGTGTTTGCTGATACCCTGGAATGGGGGACCCTTCACACATCTCAAGGAATGCAGAGTTCTTCCCAAATTTGCAAACCATAAATGGGATGCCCCGAACATGAAATGCTTGTTGGGAAAGGCAGAGGTATTGGAAGAAGATGGATTCCAAGAACAACAGAGAGGCAGCTGGGCCACTACCTGTGTGTGGCCTCTGGCAGCTTCTTCCTCAGTGGTCCTGATCGGGCATGGGTCAGGTGGCTCTTTCTGGCTCTTTGAACTTTGGGATTATCCTGAAAGCTTCCCATGGAAGATTATCATGGAGGGCCTGGGGTCATGCAGTCTCCATGAGGGAACCCTGCCCTGCAGATTCCCCCAGGCCTGGATTGCTGTGAACTCAGCTGCCTGTAGCGGCTGGGTCCATTGGGGAAGTCACAGGCTTTCCGTGCTGTCCCCGGAGTACCTGTGGGTTGCTGTCTGGGTTGGGGGGGGCTCCAGCTGGGGCAGTGTGGACACAATGAGGCAGGCAGTGTCTGGCCTGAACCCCTTCTCTGGGAGCTCTGTTGCCTTTCTCCAGCTCCCTCTAAGGTGCCCGCGGTTAGGGACGGGGCTGCCCTGGGTCGGCCCGTGTGAGCTCCCCTTCTCTCTGTAGAATTAAGACCCAGCTTCCTTCCACTCACCACTCACCACACCCTTCTTTCTCATCAGAACTCTGCCTACTTGCTTCAGGATCTATTCCTGGAGGGAACCTACCTTTCTTCTGCCTTGGATAACTTTTACTAGACTCCCCGCCACGGGGAGTGCTGGGATGCTTCTAATCTAGAATAACTCACAGGTAATCCCACCTGGGGCCACTGAGGTTCTGAGCCAGTAGGGACAAATAGGTGCATCTTATTTTGGTTATTCAATCAAATACACATAACAAATGCCTCCTCTGTGCCAGACACTAGGTTAGATCCTTTGGGGTCACAGAGATGGATGGGACCTGTCCTATGGAACTCTCCTTTCATTGGACAGAGGTGACTGGGAATGGCGATCCACGCTTTAAAGGCTGTGCCTGTTGCGTCCTCAGAGCCGTCTGGTGGGGTCTGGGCCACACATTCGTCATCTCCACTCTGTGACCCTCCACTGAGCCCCCACCACACGCACAGCACTGGCCTGGGCCACAGGAAGGCTCTGAGGAGATTAGGCTTCCGACAGCCATCAGGTAGGCGAGGGGCGCAGGGCATCAGGGACTGCTCCGTTCTCGGGGTACTCCCTGGACTCCACGGTGGGAATGCACGGATGGATCTGCCACGTTCTTTCCTTGCGAGATCGCAGTCCAGGGGCGGAGACAGATCTGCCAACGGATTGCTCAAGAACGATACGGCAAGTGATATGGGAGGTGTAAACTCTTACCACTTTGTGACCTCAGGTGGGGCACCGAGCCTTGCTGAGACTCAGTTTTTTCATCAGTAAAGTGGATGGATTAACAGGGTTCTCGTGACGAGTAAGCTCATGTCATGTGCACACAAGAAGAACTCTGTGAACTAGCTGCTTTTGTTACCATTTTAAAGCTATGTTTATTTAGGACGATTCTTCTAGTGGCCTTGCTTATTGAAGCTGAATGCTGCTACCCTGAGCGCATGGGATGATCGCTCCATGTCACTGCCTGGTAACTGCCTGCTGTGTTCCAGGGTGCAGGCAGGGAAACTGAGGCCTCCTGGGCCTGCTCTGGCTCTGAGACTTCTCCCAGATGTGACGCCTTGTCATCTCCACTGGTCAGCTAGAGGCGGGGCCCCGGTGATGCCAGGGTCTGTCTGAGCACCTTAGGAAGGAACAGGGGCAGGTCCTGGAGACAGGCAGCCCTGGCCTTAGTAGACAGCGAGCTAATTCCAGTTCTGTCTGGTTCCACAGAAACTCCACCCTTATGGCTCTCTCCAGCAGGAGATGGGGCCGGCCAACTCAACCAATGCTACCCAGGATAGAAGCTTTACCTCATCAGGACAGACTCTGATTGGCTGAGCAATCCCAAGGGCGGGACTCTGCTTCTGGCAACTTAACCCTTTCTTGGGCATCCCCTACCACACAGTAACCTCACCTCAACTGGACCCAAAACGGAGGACCAAGATGGTGGGCCTAGGGTCATCTGAAGGGAGTGGCCCCACGGGTGTGTGTGGACTGGCATCAGAAGGACCACAGTGGTATGAGAGGCCCTATGGGCACGTCCCAAATGGAGAAGACTCAGATTTTTCCCTACAAGGAAGAAGGAGGAGAAATAGCATCTGGGCTTCCCGTGGTTCCAGGGCCCGCCTTGGGGGCGTAGGAGAGGTTGGCAGAGGTCAGCCATGACGGAGAACAATGTCATCAGCCTCCGCTGCCAGAAGACATCTCCACGCAATCACTTCTTCATCTATTCTCATTCATTCATTCCTTCATCCAGCAGATATTTGGGGGGCATCTACTTTATGCCAGGCTCTAGACTAGGAACTGGGGATTCTGTGGAGAATGAGGTGGATATGGTCTCTGCTCTTTTTTTTTTTTTTTTTAAAGATTTTATTTATTTGAGAGAAAGAAAGCACGCATGAGAGCACGAGGGACAGGGGCCAGAGGGAGAAGCAGACTCCCCACCAAGCAGGGAGCCCGGAGCGGGACTCGATCCCAGGACCCTGGGATCATGACCTGAGCCGAAGGCAGATGCTTAATGACTGAGCCACCCAGGCACCCCATTGTCTCTGCTCTTATCAAGATACCAGTCCTAGTAGGGGAGTGAGCATTAAATAGATCAACACCAACACACACACACACACACACACACACGTGATTACAAACTGATCACCTATGAAGAAAAGAATTCCTTTAAGAGAGAATATTACTGTGTGTGTGGGTGGGTGGGGGATGGGCAGGGAATGTTTAAGTTGAGACCTGCAGGCCAGAAAGGAGTTAGCCAGTCAAGGACTTTGGAAGGAGTGTTGCAGGCAAATAGAACAGCTTGCGGCGAGTACCTGAGATGGGAAGGAGCTTGGCATGCTCGGGCCAACAAAGGCCGGCGTGACTGGAGCTGAGTGAGGAGGCAGACCAGGTGGGTGTGTGGGGGCCAGGTCACGCAAGTGCATGTGCAGAGATCAGTTAAGGGGTCCCTTCGGTCTTCCAGGTGAGGAGCAGTGGTGGCCCATCCGGGATAGGGATAGTGGTTGGGGAGGTAAGTATGGGACTTTCCAGACCCTGGGATGTGGTGGAGGTTCTGGAATGAGAAGAGAGAATTCCTGGCCCCACCCCCCTTCTCCTCCACTGTGTCTTATTCTCTCAGTGATGCAAGTGAGCACTGGAGCCTGCCTCACAGAGCCTCCTGGCTGGGCCTGGGCGGGCACCAGGGCCGAGTTCTAACAATGGCCCTGGAAGGGGGGGGAGCAGCAGGGGCTTCACGTGGCCCAGGTGGGAAGTTCACAGCCCCCAGGCCTCAGCAGGGACTGCCTGTGCTGTCCCTCCATCCTGTGCTGAATGGCCCGACAGGAAGCTGGGACTCAGCCCTCTGGAAGTGGATTTGGTTTGCTTTCTGCAGAGCTCCCAAGGCTCAGGGACTGGGGCTAGGTGTGGCTCAGCTAAAGGAAGACCTACTGGGGGACAGTGATTAGAGCCCAGCCTGCTCACGGCCTGGAGCAGCTCAGCTCTCATGCCCTTCTCTAACTGCCAAGACCTAGCGGGAGGGAAGCCGGAGGTCACAGGTCCGAGTAATATAGCTCCAACACAAAAGGTATATGTAGGACCATAGTCACTTACATAGAAAAAGGGGGTCAAAGAGGCTGGAGAGATGGCTCAGGCCAGAAAAGCCCCTGGACCTTGGATGGTCTCTGCATCGTGTCCTGTAAGACCTTCTCAGTGCCTTTAGAGAGGGCTCTTATGCCTGGTGAGGTTGCTCAGCGGCTGTGGCCACTTGAACTCCAAGAAGGATGGCCCAGAAGAGAATACTACGTCCCTGACCTCCCATGTAGGCAAGATCAGACATCCCCTGAACAGGGGGGATGGAATGTATCGGCCAGTGACCGGGCTGATGTCCCAGCGCCGCAGGGAAACCGGCTTGGCCCGCTGCCTAGCGTTACACGGTGTCTGTGGGCCAGGACTCAGCCCGCAGGGTTAACTCTCAGAGGCGGAGCAGCTGCGTCTGCACAGACAGCAAGGGGCACTTTGATTTCATTTGATTCCCTTACAAAATGACATTAAGGGGAATGTGAGGCCCGGGAGAATTGCCTGTCTGGGAAGGCAGCAAGCTTGACTCTCTGGGACCTGGTCACCAGATAGGTGAGGACGACAGGAGCTCTGGCCACAGGGACATGGAGAATCCGAACACAACACCGAGCCCCAGGGGCAGGGCTTTCCTCCCAGCTTGTCCCCGACCCGCCGCCGACCTGAGTGGCGCTCCCGTTGGGGTCCTAGGCCCGGCCGGCTGCCGGGGGAGCGGACATCAGCTCCTGGAGAGCCCGGGCCCATCTGGCCAGGGACTGTGGTGAGCCACAGCGCCATCGGCGCTCTGCCTCTCAAATCGATGAAACAATTCACTGGGCTCCACGGGCTTGAGAAGATGAAATATGACCGGGTGGCTGGAGCTCTTCAGCGTCCCAGTCCGTCCCCACCGTCCGGGATGATGGACACGCTATGGAAACTGCGTCTGAGAGTCATAATCACGGGAAACACGGCTGGGCCCCACCCTCCACGTAAATCATGCTAAGAAGCCTACACAATGGTCTCTTTCCTGATGGTCCAATTGTCTTGGTTTGGTGTCTGGGGCCTGGGAGCCGGGAGGACGGGAGCATACCATTTATTGTTGAAAAGGCCATCTGTGCGATTTGAATACAAAGTGATCCTTTAAGTTCCCCTCACACCCTTGGATCCCGTGCTTTCTTAGTTCGCAGGCGCTGGGTCTTTTTGAAACTCTGTCTCTCCTGTAAGTAGCCTTGCCGGGTCTCTGCTGGCCTGGCCTTTTGACCTTTTGGGAGCTGGGACCTGTTGGAAATAATGTTGACATTTCTTTAAGTATGTCTGGTTTGTTTGTTTTAATCCTTTATTTAAAATTTTTTCATCAGTTCAGGCACCAAATCCCTCATTTCTCACACACAGCCCCAAGTGGGGGTCTGCAGAGTGAGGGCGGAGGCTGTCTGTGGGAGGGTGCTTCACAGGGACAGCAGGGCCTTCCGGGATGGCAGCCGCGGTCCCTAGGCATTATTCTCTCCCCAGGCCTTCAGCAGCCTCACTGTACGGATGAAAGGGACTGAGACTCAGAGAAGTTAAATGACTTATCCAAGGTCACACAGCAGGCAAGAGGCCAAGCTAGTCTTCAAGCCAAAGACTTTCAGCCTAAGCCACTGCTCTTCCCAGATGCCAAGGTTTGCCTTTTGGGGGTGGAAGCAGAGAAATCAATCATCTCCTTCTGGAAGAGGCGGGAGGATGATATCGTGCATGTGGAAGCTGTGGACCTTTTAGCTCTAGAAGAGATGCTTTAGGACGAATGAATGAGATGTCTTATTCTCCACATAGTGGAGAGTAAGCTTCCAGAGTTCATATGTCTGAGGGGTGGCCCAGAAAAGCTCAAGAGCTTCACACCAGATTTGATATGGAGGGCAAGAGAGAGTTCCTGAAGATAGGCTCTCAGGGGGCACTGGGATGGTCGGCTGATGCCCCTTTCTCTTTCGCGTCTGGCATTCAAGAGGATCAGCAGACACAGTATTGGGTGCCCAGCAGCAATGGAACTGTGGCCAAAGGCAGAAAGGGACAGCTACAGGTTTAGGACCTGAGTCTTGGAAGCAGGCCTTTGACCTGAGCCCTGTCAAAGGTGGGGAGAGAGTCTGCTCTGCATTCCGGGCCCAGATTTTGCTAATTGACTAGTACCAAATCTCAACCCCAAGTAACTGGGAATCAGCTGGACTGGATTTCAGATATTCCCCCCAGGAAGCAGACTCTTTTCCCTAAAAGGCTCAAGTGTTTTCCAGTCTTTCCAGCCTTCTCCTCTCCCCTGCTTGCTGCCCACCTGGCTCTGGACAGACTGCCCACTCCGCCATCTTGCTCTTCTCCTCCACCATGGTGCACTTCCTGCTTTAGCTCTTAATGAAGACAGCACGACCTGACCCTCCATCCTGTCTTGACCTTATCTTCCCTCAAGCCTTTCTCCAAACAGGACCACCATCCTGCAGTTGTTCCCAGGTACTTGGTTTAAGGGTAGAACAATAACACAAGGTGGTCCGGTGAGCGCCTACACTGTGACCTCTGTGATCTCTTTAACACTCACTCCAGCCCTCATGAGGTTCATTATCCCCATTACACATCTACTTTCCTTACACCCAACTGGTAGACAAAGACGCCGAGTCTTAGAGAAGTTAAGAAACTTGCCCAAGGCCACGCAGCTGGGGTGGCAAGGATTGGACCCTGGCAGCCCAGCTCCAGAGCACCTGCCTTGGATCGCTCTGTATTACTGCTTTCTGGCAATCACAGACCATCCAAGCTGCTTCAGACCACGTGGGAGGCTGTTGTCAGAGTAAAGCCCAGGTCTCTGCTTGGCTCTCAAGGCTCTCCCTGGGTGCGCTATACTCCTGCCGCATGGCTACAGTCCGGCCGCACTGGATTATTTCAACCCTTCTCCAAACTCACTGTGCACGTTCATGTTTTGGCTGTTCCACCTGCAGTTGCCTGCCCTCCTTTGCTGTCCCTGCAGTCCTCAACCTTTAAGGCTTGGCCCCTCTCCTGAGACACCGCTCTCGGGCGTGTGTCAAAGGTGCACCAGAAGTCAGTGCTTCCTTCTCTGTATTCCCGTGGTATCTTGTTCATCCTTAGCACAGTGTGTTAAGCAGATATGTCTCATCTGCAAGACTGTGAGCTCCTTGGGAGCCAGTGGTGGTCATATCTTATCTATTTCTTTTTCTCTTACTGCCCCATCCTTAGTACGACATGCTCAGGAGATGTTGTAGAATAGAATTGGGTCCTGTGGTTCAAGCCTCTCGTGTTCTAGAATTTAAATGAGGAAACTGAGTCTCAAAGGTAACTCAAGGGAAGTGACCTGGCCACAGTCATGGGACAAGTTAGTGGCTGAGTCAAATCTCCTGTCTTGGCTGAGAGCTTTCTCTGTTGTGCCTCCATCTGGTGAGACCAGAGCCTGGATCCCCACCTGGTTTATTAAACAATCTGGCCAGGCTCATTTCAGGGTCTTGGATACTACCATATTCTGTGCTGATTCCTGGCATTCTCAGAGGCAAAGGACAAACTGACCAGAGCTGCTCCCATGGCTCTCTTCCCCAGGTTTGTGGCCTCCCCTCTCACTGAACCCCTTGCCCTCAGAGAAAACCAGAGTAGGATTCTGAAAATCTTGGTTCCAATCCTGATGGTGCCCGTAACTCACTGTGTGACTTGGGGCAAATTACTTTCTCTCTCTGATCATCTGTTTCTTTACCAAGAAAAATGAGGCAGCTGAGTCTAAATGGGCTCCAGGAGTCATCCTCAAAGCCTCAGGACTCTAACAGCAGGTTAAAGGAAGAGAGAAAACAGACGTTTTGGTCTTCACATTGAAACAAGAGTATGCGCGGTGGATATATGCAAATGCTGTACATGGTTAATATTCATCATGGACTCGTGACACATAAGGTATACTTAACGGATCTTGTACGGGAAGGGATCCCCGTCATAGGTACACAAGTTATAAGCACATTGCTGCCTCCTCCCCACCCAAAGGTGCCTCCTTCCAGGCTGGCCCCTGGGAAGCCAGTACAAAGAGCTTTCCAGCCCCAAATCCTCCCCTCTTCCTTCTTCCTTTCTACTCACCAGACTCTTTTGTTTGAACTTCACATATATATGTTCTTTAACCTTTCCCATGACTGGGTCGGCTCTTTCAAGTGGAATTTGTGGTGATCAATACGCAGTGCCTTTCGTTTCTCGTGTGGTCAGAAATCTCCTTCAGACTCTTCCCCAGAAGTCACCACTGACTTTTTTTCCATTGACTTTAATGTATATCTTCTTTCACTCAAACACTACTCCAGGTAAATTTCCTAAGACAGTGTCTTTCAAATGTGAGCAGCTCTCTGTGATAGCTTTTGGCTATTGTTCCTTGTGGAAGAACATTCAGGGTTAAGTAAGTAGGCTAGCCTGAGGAGCTGACCACCATTTATAACAGAGTTTTCAGTGGGGGAATGCATTCTGAGACCCATAATCAACTCTCAGACGGACTCTGGGAACACAACTCAACACGTACCCAAAAGCCGATGAGTACAGTGTTTATTTTATGAATGACTAGAATTTTGATGGAACCATTGAACCTTTGAATGTGGAACTGAAAATCCTCCCTCCTCCCACACTAATACCAGTTGATGAACAAGCTGATTTATAAAAACCAAGACCAAGAGAGGGTCAAGAACCTGGCCAAGGGCTAAGCAGTTGGTGCTAGAACTGGAAGTAGGCCCCAAACCTCTAGCTTCTAGGCCAGTGTTCCTCTTTGGGGACTTTTGAAGAGTCGGCCAGGTTGGGGGTGGTGGGCGGGTGGGGCACAGATGTCCTAGAGATGCCCTCCTTGTCTCACTCAGCTGGAAAAGTAAGTCACCACCAAAAGTAACCACTTTGGGCTGTCATGGAAATAGTGAGAAATGGCTTGGCTAATGGCGTGGGGAGAGGTTGTCTAGTGGGCTGGCCCATCTATAAATTCCTGGTGTGTTCCTGCTGGAGTGGAATGAATGGGCAGCTGTTTTACCTGGGGCTCTGAGCATGGCAGGACTGGTGGAGATGCTCCCTGTGCCCTGTTCTAAAAATAGTGGTGGGAATGGAGCTGAGGGGAAGAGGAGGGGGATCCTTGGGGAGCTGGGTGGGGCACCTCGCCCCCTTCCTCTTCCTGCCAGGCCCTCTGTGAGGAAGGGCCAGAGGTTCAGAGGATTTAGATCTGGGAGGGTCCCGGAGCCATCAGCCCTCACACCCCGTCCACACACAGGAGAGGAGGCCCCACAGGCCCCAAGAGGGGAGAGGACTGGCCAGCAGTGGCTGAGCCCAGGGCAAAGGCCCCAGCTCGTAGGCTCTTTTCCTCCCGCTGTTTCAGCAGGGCAGCTGCGGGCCTCGGGAGGCTTTCTCTCACTGCCTCTAGGCGTGCACAGGGCCTGGGAACTCCTGGGGCCGGATGTGGTTGCTTCCTGAGAGTCGCCCAGCAGGCGAGGAGCACGGCTAGTCTGCCCCCAAGCCCTGACTTCTGCCGGTGGGCCTTCCAGCACCACGCCCTCCGTTTGCTGGTGTCCCCACCCTTGCTAACTTGTTCTGTTGCCTCCTGGCCTGTCTGCAGGGACGGCGGACAAGGGCCTACAGGGCAGAGGGCCTACTAGCTCAGGACCTTTCTCCACCCTCCCTTAGGAACAAGGAGACCTAGCTAAGGTTCAAACCCCAGCTCTGCTTCTCGGTAGCTGTGCAGGTAGTGGTGGGTCACCTAGCATCTGTCAAATGAGATGAGGACCCCTATCTCACTGGATTCTTGGGAACATCCGAGGGGTTGGATTGTGCGAAGTCCCTGGCGTGTAGTAGGTACTCAGTCATGGGAGCTGTCACCACCAGATCGAGCATGGGTACAGGCTTGACTTTCTGCAACCCCCCTCCATGGGGCTTCTACCAATGGAGATATGACAGTTGTTGGTTTGTTTTTTAAAGGCAGTTGACTTTTGTCGTGTTGTTACAAAAAGTGATTGGTGTTTAATATGAAGAAAACATTTAATACAGTTGAACCAGAAGAAGGAAATGAAATTCGCTTTTAATCCCAACACCCAGAGATAACCACTTTTAACATTTGGGGGGTGTATCCTGTCAGGCATTTGTTTATATACACATATATCTACTTGCAAATTGGGGCTGTTGGTGCACACAACTTTCTAACTTGTTTTTTTCCATTCAGCAATGTGTAGTGTATCCATGTTTCCATGTCAATAAATATTCTACAGCATCATTTTTAGCACTTGGGGATTATTTCATTGTGTAGGTGAAATAGTTTTATCTAAATAATCTCCAATAGGGGCGCCTGGGTGGCTCAGTCATTAAGTGTCTGCCTTCGGCTCAGGTCATGATCCCAGGGTCCTGGGATTGAGCCCCGCATCGGGCTCCCTGCTCGGCGGGAAGCCTGCTTCTCCCTCTCCCACTCCCCCTGCTTGTGTTCCCTCTCTCGCTGTGTCTCTCTGTGTCACATAAATAAATAAAATCTTTAAAAAAAAAAAAAAATCCTTAGAGGCATATCTTGGTATCCCCAGCATCATCCAATGTACATGTTTGATCCTCTACAAACATTTGTTGAATGAATGAATATTTTGTTAGAATAAGTTCCAGGTAGTAGACTTTCCAAGCCAGAAGGTATATTTTTGTAAAAAAGGTTCTTGGTATCTATTGCTAAATGACTCCCTGGAATGGCTGTACTGATTTATGATCAATACTTTAAAGATTTTATTTATTTGAGAGAGAGAACACAAGCAGAGGAAGGGGCAGTGGGAGAGGGAGAGAGAGAGAGAGAGAATCTCAAGCAGACTCTGTGCTGAGTGCGGAGCCTGATGTGGGGCTTGATCTCAAGACCCTGAGAGCATGACCTGAGCTGAAACCAAGAGTCGGACACTTAACCAACTGAGCTACCCAGGCACCCCAGGACTTTCCCTTTTTAGCACAGAAAGTCCTGCTTGCTGAGAAACCCCTTAGTCCCAAGCAAACTGAGAGTCTGGGTGAGAGAATGCCCATTTCCCCACACCCTCACCAACACCACATTGTTACACTTTGACGGGGGTTAATTTCTTTGATTACTAGAGATGTTGAATATTTATTTATATGCCTTTAGTCACTTATGTTGCCTCTTTTGTGAGTCATTTTGCACATTTTTAAAATTGCGCTGCTTATAGTTTAACTATTAGTTGACAAGAGCTCTCTGTATAATAAGGATGTTTGTGTTTTATTTATTATTCTTTGAAACTATAGATGTTTCAGATCGACAGGTAGTCTGTCATGTCTATAAATTGTTTTGGTAGTAGTTTTTTGAGATATTATTCATATGTCATATAATTCATTCATTCAGTGTGGGGTTTTTTGGTGTATTTCACAGAGACTTGTGCAACAATCACCACCATCAATATTAGACTCTCCAAAAGAAACCATACCCTATAGCTGTCATCCCCCATCTCCTCCAACCCAAGGCAACCACTGAGACACTTTCTTGTCTCTATAGATTTGCCTATTCTGGACAGTTTGTATCAGTGGAATCCTGTAATATATGGTGTTTGGTGGCCAGCTTCTTTCACTTTGCATCATGTTTTCAGGGTTCATCCATATGGTAGCACATAACAGTGCTTCATTTCTCTCTATGGCTGAATAATATTTCATGGATGGATGGATCCATGGATATACCGCATTTTATTTATCCAGTCATCCATCGATGAACATTTGAGTTGTTCCTACCTTTTAGCTACTATGAATAATGCTGCCATAAATGCTTGTGTGCAGGTTTTTGTGTGGACATATGTATTCACTTCTCCTGAATATATACCTCGCTGTAGAATCCCCAGGTCAAATGGCAACTCTATGTGTAACTTTTGGAGGACTCGCTAGACTGTTTTCAAGAGGGGTTGCGTGGTTTCACATCCCCACCATCAGTGTATTAGGGTTCCACTTTCTCTGCATCCTCTCGGATAACACTTGTTATTTTCCCATTTTAAAAATGATAGCCATCCTAGTGGGTTTGAAGTTGTAGCTCACTGTGGTTTTGAATTGCATTTTTCTGATGACTAATATATCTATAAATTTTTAAGTTTTTTTTTTTTTTTGGCCTTTGGGGTTGTGGTATTCACCACAGGATTATATAATATTCACCCCCCTCGAACTGTTTGGTTTATTTTTCAAATTTTACCCCCCCCCATTAACTGTCTATTCCTACAGCAGGTTTGTTATAGCTTTATGGTAAGTGGTAATCAATGCACACATCCCAAGGCTGCCCTCCCAGTATTCCGCAAAATTTCCTCTGAAATTCTACACCTTCATTCTAGTCTGCCAGTTTTACCCTTACCTTTTCCATAAACATATTTCTTTTTTTTTTTTTTTTAAAGATTTTATTTATCTGACATAAAGAGACACAGTGAGAACAGGAACACAAGCAGGGGGAGTGGGAGAGGGAGAAGCAGGCTTCCTGCCGAGCAGGGAGCCCGATGCGGGGCTCGATCCCAGGACCCCGGGATCATGACCTGAGCCGAAGGCAGACGCTTAACGACTGAGCGACCCAGGCGCCCCCATAAACATATGTCCATATCAGGCATGACACCAGATCTAGAATAGTTTGTCCTCACCTCCTACTGCTCATAGCGAATGAGTCAGCTAGCCCATACTTCTCTTTGCTTTCCTCCGTGCCTCCCAGGGATGGTTGAAATCATCTGGAATTTTAGTTTGTGATTATTATCATTTTTAGACATTCGTCCTGTTATGTTTTAAGAGTCATTTATTTAAATTGCATTTAACTCCTCGATTATGTTGCCAGTGGTTAGGTATATACATGTTTCTGGCTTCCTTGCTTGCCCGTCTCTCAGACACCACACCATCTCATTCTTGACTCCTTGACTTGGATTCATTTTTTTTTCTGGAGAGCTCTCTTGAGTAATTTTTCCAGAAAGGGTCTGTGGGTGGCATAGTTTCTTAGTCTTTCTAAGTCTGAAAATATTTGCCCTCACGTTTGAGTCACCTTTTCCGAAGTAGAGAATTCTAGGCTAACAGTCCTTCTCCAGAAACTTGAGAGTGATGCTTTGTCATCCCAACATTAATGTTGTAGGAAGCGCCGTACTCAGCTGATTCTCTAAAGTTTCTTTATGGAAACAAGCAGGATTTCTCTTTCTGGTCTTGGAATTTAGAAACGTCACCAGATCATTTCTAAGCTGTTTGTTCTCCATTGGTAGTGTTTCCTGGTACCAACCAGGTAAGCTCTTTCAGCTTATACTGGTTCAGGCAAACAGGTGAATGGTGGTGCCCATTCTCTAAGGCAGGAACAGTGAAGAGGGAACAGTTTGGGTGATGGAGGACTAGTTAGTGGGTTCTCATGGAAACAAGAACCTTTAGAGCAGGACTTCTTAAACCGCCTGTGGTGAAGGGCCTTCTGCTTTTATAAAACTCTCACTACATGTGATTTCCCATGCTGGTTTGCTAACGCCAGAACCAACCTTGTACCCAATTCACATTCAGTAAGACCAGTCCGCTGGGCTTGGGCTTGGGTATCATGGCAATGTCAAATGGCTACAAAAGTTTCCAAACACTTGATTTTGCTGCTCATAGCATTGCAAGCCAGTAACAAGAAGTGTGTGGATCAGTACCATTCTGCAGACCACGCTGAGCAACACTGACCTCGTCAAAGCCCGGTGCGCATTTTAGAAACAGGGAAGCTGAGGCCCAGAGAGGAGATTGGCCTTGCCCTAGATCTCACAGGAGACAGCAGCAAAATCAGCATTTCAGTCCGGTCTTTCCTCCGCTGACCGTCTGCTGTGGTGGCCTGGGCCCAAAGCCAGCAGGTCAAGCAGCACGTAGACTCAGGAGGCGCTATACCTAGCAGTCAAGGTCACGGGGCTGGCCTCCAGGTATCTGAGCTGGCGGCTCTGTGCTGAATGCCGGCTGGGAACTCGGGAAGTCAGGGCCCAGCCTGACCCTGGAGCTAGCACAAGCACAGCGGGTTGGGGATTGCTCCCTGAAGCCTGAAATCCTAGGCCGGCATGTGGCTGGTTGGACTGCAGCCAGGAAGGGAGACGGTCTTGGCCCTTGGCCATCCTGTACATCGGCAGCTACCTGAGGTCAGGCTGATGCCGCCGAGGCACAGCAGTGGGTGCCCAGGTTGGAGGCAGGAGCCAGCCAGGGACAGTTCACAGGGACATTTGGTCTCCTGGCTTTCGCCGCACATGGGCCTCTCCTCATTGTGGTTGGGAGATCTAGCTCCCGGGAGCAGATTGTGAATCAGCCTTGCCGCCTGAAGTTGTTGAGGGTAGGGGAAGATGGCAAGAGGAGAAGCGCTTAGGGAACAGGAGCTGGGGGCAGAGCGTACAGGGGAAGAGCATAGGCCTTGGGGCCATTGTTTCTGCCACATGACCTTTCTGTACCTTAGTTTCCCCCTCTGCAAGATGGACCTGTCGCTCAATAAATGTGAACGGCTATCAGCTGGGAGGACATGCCGGGCACCGTGTTAGGCCCTGCTCGTCTGTTAGAACGTCAGCAGATACTTTCACATTTGACTCTTCACATCAGCCCTCCCCAGATGAATTCTGTCCTTTTCAGAGGATAGCCCCAATAATGCCAACCCAACAACAATGATGCTGCTACTTACTTGTTACACACTTACCGTATGCTGGGTACTCCACATGCACCACCTCATTTGGTCCTCCGCAGGGCCCAGTGAGGCACATGGTAATAGCCCCATCTTACAGATGAGGCAACTGAGACTCAGAGACATTAAAATGGCTTCCCAAGGTAACTCACACTCTGATTTTTTTTGGACTCCAAAGCCTGTGTTCTTTCTAAATTCCACTGACTGAACTCATTCCTTTAGTGAGAGAGCCTGGAGGGACCTGGGACTGGCCACTGAAAGGGGGCCAGGAGCAGGGCTGGGTCCACCGGATACCCCTCTCTGGCCTCGCTTTAGGGATAGAAGACTGAGGCCAGTCAGGAGGAAGGGACTCACCTGGGTCCTGCAGACTATAGGCCAGAGCCTCCCATGGATTTGAACTTAAGGATACCTGCTGTGTCCTGTCCCACCTCACCGCCTGTAGCTCATGCCCCAAGAACAAGGCTAGTAATACCAGGAAGAGCCAGGTACGTGCCCTTAGCAAGCAGTGGGAGAGCAGGTCCCCTACCCTGGCATTAGGGTCATGGAGGCCAGAACACGGCAGGACAGTCCCTGCCTGCAGCGTCCACGCCATGGTCAGCTATGCTCACTCTCCAGGTCAGATCTTGGGAGCAGGCTACTTCCCTGTCTGCCTGTGACCATAGTTCTGAGCATGGGCTCCAGCGCATGTAGAGATTCAGTGTTTATTGAAATAACAAATGTGTCTTGGCTTACTGTTGTGTGGGGAGGGCCTTTCTGAACGGAGTCCATAGACCTCTAAATCAGGGATGTGAGACCCAATGAGTAAAGGCCCAGAAATTCCTAAGTGGGTTAGCAGATTTAAAGCTTGGGCTGGGGTGGGTGTGTACAGATAATTCTGCAGTCTCCTAAGGCAGCCCAGGCTCATCATACTCTTCTGTAGCAGATTGGGGCAGGAGCAGGGCTCTGGAGAAGGTCAGGCCAACATACCCTGGCCCAGGCTTTCGCTGCCCTGCCACTCAAGCACAGACTTGGCTCTTTTATTCTCCCGGGAGAATGTTCCAGGGAGAATGTTCCAGGGAGAATTAAAGCCCGAGCCGCTGCTGGTGGGGACTGCAGTGGTCCTAGTCTGTTACATGCCCTGGAATTCCTGGGACCACACCTCTCCCTGGCTTGTGCCCAGTTTCTGCCCTAGCAGCATCACTCTCCTCCCCAACCCGGAACAAAATCCCAGTGTACTTTGGATCGGAAGGCAGGATGGGGAAACTTATTAAGTAACCTTTGGCAAGGACCTCCTTTCCTTGAGGAGGGCGTTGCCAGCACGCAGCGTCCCTCAGGTAGAGTCTGCAGGAGGAAGGAGGGTGGGTGGGTTTCCGTGTGTGCACGGCTCATGATGGGGTCTTGGGAGCCCAAGCCCGGGCACAGCAGGCTTCATGCAGTGGAGGCAGTAAGGGAGAATGGTGGACACATTGCCGTGGTGCCGCTGCAGGGGAACGGCCCGTCCAGTTGCCTGGGCTGCCTCCTGAGGCTGCTGAATCCCCCTAGGGGCCTCTCTGGAGCCTTGGGCTTTGGCTGGGGGTGCTGCCCCCCAGAAACGGGAGGTACATATACACTGGCTTCCTGCTGACCCTCGCTGGTCCCAGCCCTGGGAGCCGCTGCCGGCTTGTCTGAACAGTGGGAAGTTTGCTTGCGTGATTGGGCCATATAGCCAGCCAGCTTCTCAGGCTAGCCGGGGGTGGGGTGGGGGCTCGTCTGTTGCACGGGCTGCCCTGTGCGGCGGTGCAGGGCACAGTGGAGAGTGGACTGGGTTTGACCCATAGCTCTGCGCTTACTAGCATGTGGCCTTGAGCATGTTTCATCATCTCTCTGCCTCTGTTTACTCATTTGTAAAGTGGGGACATTAGACATCATATCTGATCGGGCTGTGAAGGTTTAACGAGACAATAACAGGGAAGTGCTTTGACCAGTGCTGACACATAGAAAGTGTCAAATAAATGTTTGTTAAGTGAATTATGTGGATCCGTAAATGGGGCCTAGGCCTTGAATGCTCAGGTGCCCATCCCTGTGGCCGGAGAGCCACCTAGATCTCATTGTTCTCTGGACCCCAGTTCGCCCTGTGCTGAACAGCACCATCATTTATGTAGGTCTGAAGAGCACTGGGGTGCAGTGGAAGGAGCACTAGGCTGGGAGGAGCAATCCTTGGTCCCGGCCCTACCACTCAGTTGCTCTGTTTCCTCCGGGCCTCAGTTTCACTGTCTGTAAATGGGAAACAGCAGTGAAAGATCTCCAAGGGCCCTTCTGGCTTAGATAGCCCGAGTGTCCCTGACTCCCCATTCTGCCCCAGGCTCTACACTGGGAGGCCCATCTGCTTCGCCGATTTGTGTCTGGAGCTATGGAGAGGCAGAGGGCAGTGGCTGTGTGGGTTCCAAGTTGATCCAAGTGCTCTCCTGACCTGGTCTGGCAGGCTCCTGGGCCTCAGGGCGCTGAGCTGCTGGGCCCTTTGCTCATTATCCTTGTGGTCCAGAGCACTGATGAATGCATTCTGGATCTGTTCCGGACCCCGCCCCCTGGGCTGGCAGAGCTGTTCTTCCCATCGTGGCACAGTGTCCAATTACAAACTCAGTAGTCTGGCTGTGTGGCTGATGTCTGTCTCCCTCAGGAACTTTGTGAGTGCAGGGCCCAGGTCTGTCCATTCTCTACCGCATCTCGAGGGCCCAGCACGGAACCTGGCATGTAGTTGGTGCTCCAGAACTATTTGTTGATGGAGAGGTGAAGACCCAGCTGAAACCTGGGGGCTCCTCTCATGTCAACTCAGGCTCTCCACCCTAAGCAGTCTTATCCCACGCACCAGAAATGCCATCCTGGCAGTCAGCCCCACTGGAAATGGGTCAGCCCCATTAGAACTGAACTCTCTTGAGACTCACCTTCTTAGTTTCCCAGGATAAGGTGGACCCTGCTTCCCAGGAGCCTGCAGGATGACAGTCTTCCAGTCTGGTGCTGCCCCCAGCAACAAGACAAAGTATTGTTCGGAGTTTGTAAGTGACAGCTCAGATGAGGGCTGTTCCAGGTTGACCCTGATATAGGATGTTTTCTTCCACCTGCACACGAGCGTATGCTTGTACGTGTGAGATGAGACAGGCATGGAGTCAGAGACAGGGGCAGGGAGACGGGCAGCGAGAGGCCTCCAGAGACAGTGAGACTGACACAGGGAGAGTAAGAGGCAGAGGACAGCCCTTCAGCCCGAGGTGGGGTGAGGTGGGAAAGGGGCACGGGGGCTCCTTCTGCCCATAGTTTTTCCTATGTGACATCCCGGGGGGCCCACCACCCCGGTAGTAAGCAGTTTCAGGTTAGAGCTGCTGTCGGATGGGCACCCCTAGCCTGGGCCCCAGGCACAACCCAGGGCGCGTTGTCGATATCAGACAACCAACTGCAACAGCCCCAACATCAGACAGCTTGGCGGTGGCCAAGCAGTGTCCTGGTGGCAGGGCATGCAGGGGTAAGGAGCAGGCACCCTGGAGTTGGCCCCACTGGTCTTCAGTCCTGAAGCTAGCTGTGTGACTTTGGGCAACTTCCAAGCCCATTCTGTACCTGACATTCCCCATCTGTGAGTAGGGTGGTAATAGCCCCTGCCTCACAACGTGCTGGCGAGGATTAAGCGAATTAACGAAAGCCAAATTCTGGGAGTAATGCCTGGCATGGGATCATTGAATTCTCTGAATCCCACAGTTGGGCAGGTCAAGGGTTGTCAGCCCCATTTTACAGATGAGGAACCCAAGGCTCAGAGGTGGGCAGGGACTTGATCAGGGATACCCAGCCAACCAGTGCTGGAGCTGGAACTGGAACTGGGGGCTCCTGCCTCCCAGTGCAGGGCTCTTTCCTCTGAGCGCCCCCATCCCTCTGTTAGGGATGTCTCTTTCACTTGTGGCCCTAACTCTTGAGCTGTTGTACTGTGCTCCTCCCAGCCATCGCACTGTGGGGGAGGAAGCCCCACGCTCTCTGTCCATCGGATGCCCCGGAGTTTGACAACGCACGAGTGCTAAGCTCCGGCTACACTGGATGGTGCTGTTGTGCGCTGAGCATAGCCGGCCGCTGCCCCATCCCAGCTCCCCCATCCCGAGGCGGTGACATTCTCAGAGTCCGCCGCACGTTGGCTGCAGGACCCTGGGTTAAATTGCAGCCGCCCACAGGGATGTGAGCAGCGTGGGGGTGGGGGCGTGCCGGGAAGCCCGCGTGACGGGCTCCATCCTGCCGGGAACGGCAGCCAGTGGCTTTGCACTGCCCCTGCGGGGGGAGCCCTCAGCATGGCTGTGGGGTGCACCCGGCTCGGGGATCCCAGTGCCAGGGGCCGCCACCCTCAGCGATGGCTGCCTCTTCCTCCAGAGCGGCCCTTGGGGGGCCTGCCCAGGCCCCGGGGACGGGCACAGGGGAGCCAGGGCCAGTGCGTGCCTGCGTGTGAGTGTGAGCATGTAACCAAGCGGCCGAGAGAACCGGGGCTCCTTGCAGGCTGAAGGACTGGCTGCCGGCAGAGGACGAGGACGCTTCCTGAGACCTCCCGCTCTCCTCCTCCTCCCTGGATGAAAGTGACTTGGGAAATCAGAGTTTTCTTTGATGGAAGAAAGAAAGGCAGAGCAGCGGCTGCCAGCTGGACAGGGTGTGTGTTTGGAAAGGAGGAAGAGGAGGAGGAAGAGGAGGAGGGCAAGGAGGAGGAGGAGGAGGAAGAGGAGGAGGGGCGAGTGATGCAAGGGTTTTGAAAACGCTACCTAGATGTGGGAGGTGGAACCTGGTCATTTGGTTCTGCTTTTGCCAGCAGGTATCGCTGCCCTGGGGAACTTGGGTAAGTCCATAAATAGCTCTGCTGACACAAAGAAGCTCTGTCTGGGGCAGGCGGCCGCTTGACACGGGCGGCCGGGCGGCCAGGAGCTGCCACAGCCACGGCCACCCGCCCGCCCACCCGCCCTCCCACGGGAGGAGCCCAGCCGAGACTGAGACGGAGACCGAGACCGAGACCGGGACCAGGCTGGTGGGCTGGCTGGCAAGAGCAGCAGCCAGGAGTCTCCTGGGTCCCTGCTGGAGTGTGCTGGGTAGGTGCCTTGGTGGCAGGGTGGGTGTGCGGTAGGCGGGGGTGGGGGCACTTGTCCAGGCCACCCCAGGCCCCTGTCTCCATTGTTTCTTCCCCAGGGCAGCCATTGATAGGCATGTTGCAACTAAATCGTGTGTGTTATGCTCTGAGATAGCTCTGTATGTATGTGTGTGTGTGTGTGCGTCTGTCTGTCTGTCTGTCTGTCTTTCTCAGGGTGGGGACCCACAGGGCCGGGGGCATGTAAACCACTATGTGCTCTCCCCACTTCTAGGCTGGTCAGCTGGTTTTTCCTTCTGGGAGAAAGGAATGTTTGGTGACCACAAGTTGGGACACTGCATGGGGAGGGAGTGTCCAGCTAGCCGTGTTGGTGACCATGTCAGGGACGCTGACTGTACTCCAGCCACCAGGGATGGCCCCTCTTGCCTAGTTCGTGTCAGGGAAGGAGATGGTCTGGGGTGGGGGTGGGGTGGGGGGTGGGGAGGTGGGTCTCAGCGGGGGAGGGGGTTGCCTCTGATTCGAGAGACTTCTGCTGAAATGTCCGCAGAAAGCACAAGCGGGGATGCTCTGGCTCCTGAGCCCCTTGAGAAAGGTCCTCCTGCACCTGCTCCCCTGGCTCCAGCTGAGAACTGTAGGCAGGGGGGTAATTGTTAGGGACCTGCTCACCCCACAGAGCTAACCATGGTGAGGGGACAGAGGGCAATCCTTTTATCAACTTGGAAGCCCCACTTCTCTATTCTTGTCCTGAGGTGTCTGGGAAGAACCTTCGTGCCCTGGGACCTCAGCGTTGTGGAAGAGCCATGGTCCAGATTGGGAAGGGGCTGTGTCCACACGGCAGGCCTCTGGCCAGGACCAGGATGGAGGACTTCTGCTTCCTGGAGCAGTGAGGACAGGACACATGGGTGCCATTACCCTGCCTCAGCTCTGAATCTGGTACTCCTGGCTTGAGATGCCTGGTGGGGTACAGAGCCCCCAGGCCCCTCACTGAAAACTTTCCACATCTTGCTGCCCTCAGGCCTATGGCTGGGGGCTTCTATATGGCTCCTCCCTCGAGGTGGCTGGAGTGGGTATATCTCTTGGAAGGAAGGAGCTGTAGGGCCTGCCCACCGATACCTGTGGATCCCAGCCAACGTACTGAGGCCATAGTCAGAGTTTCCACCGGGGCCCCTTGAGTCCTCCGTCCCCAGCCAAGGGGCACCTCCCTTCTTCCCCAGCCCTAGCATGAGGCATGCCTTAGCCCAGGGCGGGCCCTTCAGGGAGCCAAGTTCCACAACAGGGCTTGCCTCAGGCCCAGCCTGGCATCTGAAGCAGCCAGGGGGATGGTGAAGATGGAGGCAGCTGAGGCAAGGGACCCCCTGTTGGGAAGTCTCCAGGGCCTTGAACCAGAAACGCTTGATGGGGCTGCTGATCCTAGGACTTGGTATCAGTGAGACCACCCCACCCCCCAGCGTACTTGCCTTTGCACACGTTTCCGCTGCCTGGAAAGCCCATTTCTTCTCTCCAGGTCTTCATCCTGGAGACCCTGAACTTCTACAGCTAGAGCAAATACTCCTGTGGGAACCTGTCTGTCCATTGGTGGTGGCACCCAGGGTGGTTACTTCATGTCTTATTTATGTGGGATCTGGGCCTTATTCATCTCTGGGTCCCAAAGGCCTAGCCTGGGATGCAGGGCATGGTGGGAAAGGGCTAGGATGGGCTTTCCTTGAGGACAAGCCCTGATGTCCAAGTCAGCTCTTTTCTGCCCATCTCCTAGCTCTACATGTCAGAGAGTGCTATTTTGCTCCCATAGGGCCAAGGGGTTGGGGGGTGGGATTTGACAGGAGGTGAAGCAAGGAGAATTTTAGCTTCAGCCTGTCTGAGGTCACGGGGGAGCCTACTTGGGTCATGTTGGGCTGGGTGGTGTTCACACCATGACCTGGGCCATCGAGGATGGAAGGGGCAGCCCTGGCTGCTTTGAATGCAGTGTGCATGGTCCTTTGCACAGACTGCAGTGGCTTAGAGCCCAGCTTGGGCCCCCTTGGGATACTGCCAACCATGGAGGTGGATCTGGGATTTTGTGGGAGGGTGGTCCTCAGCCAGTGGGCTGCCTGGCTTCCCCAGAAAAGGCACAGTTGAGGAGGGAGTACCTGTGCCCAGCTGGGTTCCTGGAGGCCCTTACAGCTTCTTCCCATTTACTTACCCAAGGCCCTGGAGATGGCTGAGTCCATTTGCCTTCTGGACAGATAGGGGAGTAAGGCAGGAGAGGAAGGACTTGCCTGAGGCTCAGTAGCCAAGTGGGGACGAGAACCCAGGTCTCCGGTTTCCCAGCCCAAATCTCTCTTTAACTGGATCACACCAACTGGATGACTCAGAATAAACCTAGCTTTCATCTTGATGTTCCCTCTTTTTTGGACTTCCCAGTGACATGTTCCTTTCTAGAACCCCCCGGCTTACCACCTAGAGCCTGTCTCTCCTCTGAAAAACTGTGTGCAGTACAGAAAGCCCTTGCTGGGCCAACAGGCCAGAGACTGAGGCACATTCTAGCTCCTACTCACTGGATGATCCCAGGCAAATATCCTTCCCCACCACCCCCCCACCCCCGGCTCAGTTTCCCCTTTGGAGCAACCAGGAACTGGACCAGGTCCCTTGTAGGGATCCAGTTCTTTGATTCTCTGTAGACTCTCTTCCTGGGTTCTGTGAGTCACAGGTCAGGGCGAGGGTCTGGCTCAGCAGGGAAGTAGCCCCTAACCTGTTACTCAGGCATTTTTGGCCAGAGGCCTTCTCCTGTAAGCTGGAGCCCAGGGCAGGGCTGGGAGCTTTGTTGTTGTTTGTGGAACCAGGCCGTTTCCAAGATGTCATTGCTCAGGGAAAACCGTCATTCCTCCCAGGGATAAACAAGGCTGCTTATGGCTCAGCCCGCTAAGCCCAGAGAGGCTGGTGCCACTCACAGCAGGCCAGGCTCAGCCCCAGGGAGCTGCCACCTTCCCCTGCACAGCCAGCTGCATCCAGGCATCTGGGATTGGGGTGGGGGTGGGGCAGGACTGGGGACAGGGGTGCTGGGGCTATGACCCGCCGGGGAGATCAGAGCCTCCAGGCACAGAGGAGAGGGCGGGGGGGGGGGGGTGTCCCAGGATTCCTTCTTTCTCTGGCAGTGGGCCTCCGTCACTGCTCCAGATGTGTGGATAGCTGCCAGGTGTGCTCTCTGTTCCAGATGGCCCAGGGCTTGTCCCCTCTCCCTGCCTGCCATGGGCCAGCCTGCTTGCACCTGGCACCGTAGATCAGGCTGCCGCCGAACTGTCAGCGGCTCCCAACTTAGAAAGGCCGGGGGTGTAGTAAGTTATTTTGAACTGGGCATGCTTTTCCCCATGTAGCCAGGGCTCTCTGTGGTGTCCTCAGTTACCTCTTGGTGGGGTTACCCTCGGGCTACTAGAACTCAGGCACTTGGGGCAGGGTGGCAGGGGGCGGGGCGGGGGTAGAGAAAGCCGGACAGAGCAAATGGCTGTCCACAACGTTGGGACAAAGGCTAGGGGCAGCCAGGGGGAGGGCCATGGAATGGAAGGGGGTGTGGCCGTGCAGCTCCTTAGGTCAGGGGTTGCAAGCGATGCTCATCCTGGACACGGAAACCTTCACTGCTCCGACCTCGATTCATGGTTTAAGAGCATCTCTGAACTTGCCCTCTCTGCCTGCCCCCCTCCCTCCCTTCCTTCCACAGGTGTAAAATACTGGCTGTGTACCACGCACTGGCCAGGTAGTGGAGGTATAGACATAAAGGGCCCGATCTTTAACCCGGGGCTAAAGACAGGCATGTGATGGATTGTAACAGCACAGCTCTGATGGGGAGACTCAGGGAGTGGCAACCCTGGGGAAGCTTCTAACCCAGCCTGGGAGATTAGAACGATACAGCTGATGAGTTTTCACAAAGTGAACAAACTCTCCAGGTCAAGAAATAGAACATTCGAGTACCCCGGAAATACCCCACACTCCCTTTGAGTCATCAGCGCCTTAGAAGTAACCCCTGTCCTGACTCCTCTCATTAATCAGTGTCTCCTGATTTTGAACTTGGTATACCTGGAATCACTGAGCATGTACTCCTTCACGCTGACTTCTCTGGGTCCACAGTTTGATGATGAGACTTGTCAACATTCCTGTATGAAGTGTTACTTTGTTCATTCTCACTACTGTCCTATTTCACTGTGTGAATATCCTGCAATTTACCCATTCTACTGTTGAACCTTTGGGTTGTTGCCAGCTGGAGGTTATCGTGGAGAGCACTGCTATGAATAGTCTCATGGAGTCTTTGCTGCACCGTATATACTTTTCTGTTGGGTAAATACGTAAGGTTTACAATTGCTGAGTCATAAAGTGGTATATAATTAGCTTTAGTAGATCCTATCATATAATTTTCCCAAGTGCGACACCAGGGCACTCTGTGCGAGCTGTGTATAAGAGCTTCTGTTACCCCACGTCCTCACCAACGTTATTGGTGTTAGATACTGCGATAACTAAATGTGGGTTTATTTTGCATTTCCTTGGTGACTAATAAGGTTCAGGACCTTTCCCTATGTTGATTGGCCACCTCTTAGTGAAGCGTCTCTTCCAGCTTCTTCCCTCCCAGCTTTCCCTTCGGTTGTCTGTCTTTTTCTTACTGGTTTGTGGGAGCTTAAGAAATATTCTGGATACGTTTTCACTGTGGAATATACACATTGCAAATATCTCCTCCCACCCTGTGTCTTGCCTTTTCCCTCTTTTGAGGAGGGTCTCTGAAGAATACAAGGTCTTAACGGAGCCCAACCTGTCAGTCTTTTTCGTTAAGGAGAGTGCTTACTGAATCCTGTTTCTTTGCCTGTTACAAAGTTGTGGATATGTTCTGTGTTATCTTCCAGAAGTTCCGTTGTTTTATGTTTCATATTTTGGTCTAAAATCCACTTGAAATAGATTCTTATGTATGGTGGATGTAGAAGTCAAGACTCATTTTCTCAGGGTGGTTATCCAATTAGTTTAAGAAAAAAACCCATCCTTTCTCACTGTTGGGGATCATCGTCTTTGTCAGAAATCAACGGGCAATACACATGGGGGTGATTTGAATTTGGAAGGATGAGTAGGAGTTTGCCCCATGGACAAGAGAGGGGAGGGTGTTCTAAGTAGGAAGTACAGTGAGCAGAGGTTTCGAGGTGCCTGAGAGTAGAGTGTGTTTGGGGAACTACAAATGATTTAGACCTGCTGGAGGGAAGGGAAGAGAAACGGCGTGGTGGGGAGATCAGTTGGCAGGGGCAGAACACACAGAGTAAGGAGGTGGAGCTATCCCAGAGGGAGAGAAGGGTTTTCAGTGGGAGAGGAATATAATCAGGTTCTTGTGAGGGAGATGAGACAAAGTCCCATGACAGGAGGAGGCAAGAGGATGGTTTTAGAGCAGACTGCAAACCCACATGACCCCAGCCTCAACATCACCCCCTAGCAGAGAGCATGTCTGCTTCAGGGGGGCAGTGGTGGATGTAGCAATGTGCCTGGGGCCTTGGAGGTGACCTTTGGCCACAGGGTGGTGGCTGAACCCAATGGCCAGATATCCATTCTAGTGTCCTGGAATGGAAGAGCCTCCCCCCTCAGCTCCCGACCCAGTGTCTCCAGCACTGCAGGCCCCGAAAGAAGAATATTTTAGGAACTGGGGCACACAGACAAAGGTTGGGGTCCCTGGAGAGGGGGTGCTTTCTGCTTCTCCTGCCCTCGATGTACCCACAAGGAGACCTGGCCATACCGTGGGCCTTGGTTCTTCCAGGCTGGCTGAGATTCAGAGCTGGGCAGACCCCCTCCAGAAGATGTGACCTAGAGAGGGAAGTAATTTGGCCCAGGCCACACAGGGAGCCAGACTGACCCAGCCTAGGGGAAACTGAGCACAAGCTCAGCTGCCTCTCCAGCCTCCGGGGCCTTTGGTATGGGCCTCAGTTTCCTCCCCTGAAATGTACAGATAATAGTACCCCCATCTTAAGGCTGTTGTCAGAATGTGCCAAGTAGCATCTCCCAGAGTGGGATGCAGGGAAGGGGACTGATGATGTTAACACTGTTGGTAGTAATAAGTATGATTACAGGAACTGGAAATGTTTATCGAGCACCCACTATGTGCCGGCCCCTTTATGTGGATTCTCTCCCAACAATGCTGTGATATAGGTACTAACTACTTATATCACCATTTACAGATGAGAGAATTGAACCTGGAACAGGGTAAGCAGCCTGCCCAGAGGTAAGGGCATCAGGCAAGAAAGTGGCAGAGGCAGGATTTGAACCTGAGTCTGTGTCTCCAGACCTCAGTTCTTCACCAGCATTCGGCTTCCCTCCACCACCCCTGGCTTTGAAGGCGCTCTCTGTTCTCTGAGCCTTAGATTTGGGGTTGGTCCCTGGTACCTGCTGTGAGAGAGAGGGGGAGCCAAGTGGTGAAGAGGAGGGGCACCCCAGCAGGCTGAGCACCACTGTGCACCAGGCCCTGCCTCCTGCCCTGTGGGGGGTGTCACATTGAGTCAGCCACAGGGTTAGGAAGTGAGATTCAACCCCAGGCCCTCCTGATTCCAAATCCTGGTCTCATGACCACCGTGCTATTTGTGCCCTTCCCTGGGGTCCTCCTAGCTTGGCAGAGCTTTTCTGTTCGATCAACCTGGCATAGGACATCACAGAGACATCACACGCTTCCGGCTTCTCCGCACATGAAGTGGGCCCTGGAGGGAGACAGGTTGGGAAGGTCACCAGCTGTATGGAATGCTGTACCACCCCACCCCCTCCAGGTGAGTCAGAGACCTGCCCCTCACTCTCCACCAGTTTGGGGTATGAGCAGGGCCCCTATGTCTGGAATGGCTCACCGTGCCTCACGGCGCCTGGCCCAGGTGGGTGCTGGGTGAGGTCTTTTGAAGGAAGGGAGGGAGGGGGGTGAGGAAAGGCAGTGAAGGGGCCGGAAAGGAGGTTGTGGGATAGTAGAAAGAGCAGGGCTTTGCAGCCAGGCCAACCATGTGACTCCTCTACTTACTTGCTTGGTGATCCTGCACGGCCCTGAACCTCCCTGAGTCCCAGTCCCAGCTTCCTTATTTGCCAACTGGGGCCGGTGGTACCGACCATACGGGGCTACAGGGGGTGAGCAAGTGTATGGAAAGCAACTGTCATGGTGCCTGGTATCTGGGAGACACTCAAGTCATGGTTTCTCTCTTCCTCTCTCCCCCCATCATTATCACTGCTCTCTGTTTCCATCATCTCTGGCTCCACCTTCCCTATATCTCTGCAGCATCACACAGACACGGCTCTCGGGGTAAAGTCCAAATTCCTGAACATACCCATGCTTCTGCTCGCGGAACCACCTGCACTTCCTTGAAGGTTCCATGCTGTCTCTGGCTTTGGCCTGGGTCCTCTCCCATCCCTGTCCCCATGACCTCCTCCAAGAGCCATCCCCTTCTTTCCTGCTGCCTCTGTAGCCCCCTAGGGAAGGGGGAGTGTAATGGGTGGTAGGAGAGTGACATGGGCCTCTCACCTGGTTCTCTGCCCCATAGGCCAGCACCTTCAGGGAAGGGAAGGTGTCTTGCCACTGTTTGCCCTGCACAGGCCCTGGCACGTGGCTGGGGCTCTGTCGGTATTCGCTGAGTAACTCTGGGGGTTGGCGGGGGAAGTAAGTGAGCCAGGGACACAATCCTGATGAGCCAAAGCAGGGCCTGCCCAGAGCCATGAGAGCAGGGCAGGCCGGACATTGGCAGGAGAGCAGAGAGCCCTCTAGCCAGGGCATCCCAGGGAGCGTTTAACTGGGCTCTGGGGGATGGGCAGGAGATGGACTTAAGAGGTAGAGACAATAGGGAAGTGAGACAGTGCGTGGATCAGGCAGAGAAAGGGGGTGCCAGGGGGGAAGGGGAATGGTGGCGGAGCCCGCAGGGGCTGGTTCTGAGCAGAGAGCCCAGAGGTGGGGCAGGAGAGGCTGCTGGGGCCTGGCATTCTCCTTCTGACGGAGGCTCCGGTCCCTATGGGGACAGGAAGCAGCTGGGACAGCCCTGCTCTCCACTTTCATGCTTTCAGAAGAGAAGAGAGCTGAGGTATGGAAGGGGTCTTGGGTTTGGGGGGCTCCCAATCCAGGTCCCCCCACCCACGCACATTGAAGCAGTGGCATCTGGGTCCCGAGAAGAGGGGCTTAGCCAGATGGTGATGGGGGAGCTTGGTCCTGGAAACTCTCACTTTGGGAGGTGCTTTCCCTGCCCGGTGAGAAGCTGGGCATCCAGTAAGCTCCAAAGGCCTGAGGACATGTCCTTCTGGCTTACCCAGGTGGCGATGCCAAGAGTAGGGAAGCCTCAAAGACGGGTGTCTTCACTTCTCCTTCCTTAAGCATTCTCCTTCCCTGTGTATTGGCTTTGTCCTGACGGTTTCTGACCTGGGAAAGCTACTTCTCTGTGTCTCAGTATTGCTTCCAGTCAGTGGGTCTGGTATGCTCCCTGTTGTGGTGCGTTGCCCTCCTGAGTCCCCGACAGACCCAGGAGGAGTCGTGGGATCTTTTAGGAATGGAGAATTTTCGGTCTGCGTTCAAATTCCTCTTTCCTTTCTCTCCTGCAGCTGGGCCTCTGTGAATAGGACGCATGAACGGGGAGCTGCCTCCAGTGAGCTTGCCTGCTCCTTGTCTGGGGACAAGGGGCTGCTGAGGTCAGGCCTCTTCTGCATGGGCTTCCCATGGTAGAGGGAGTGCTGTGTGTTGGAATTGGTCCTGCACTGGGTTCTGGTCTGCATGCATGTCCTGATTCTGTTGTATGACCTTGGGTACATCACCTCCCTTCTCTGGGCCTCACTCATCCTATCGGTTAACTGGGGCTGCTCCCCAGGATTATGTGGGGAGTTGGAAAAAAGTCAAGATGCCAGCCCTACTCTTAGGGAATCTTATCCAGTAAGGTCTGGAATTGGGCCTAGATATAGATATTTTTAAAATGCTCCACCGGTGATTCTGAAGTGTACCTCTCTTTTGAGAACCAATAGTCTGGATCAGTGATATTTTTAATGTGCAAATTAATCTCTTGGAATCTTGGTAAAATGCAGATTCTGATCCAGCACCTGTGGGTGGAAGACTAAGAGTCTATATCTCGTGTGGGCTTCCAGGAGCTGCTACCGCTGCTGTTTCAGGGGCCCCACTTTAGGTCCTAGATGGTCCTGTGAAGTTCACTGGATTGCCCGCTCATTCATTCATTCATTCATTCATTCATCCCTCATCAAACACTTGAGACGGAGAGTGGTGGAAGGTAAAGCCAAAGGGAGACAGAGCCCAGACCCGCTCAGGGCTACAGAATTTGGACTTCATCTGGAAGGCATTAGGGAGCCTTGTCAGGGCTTTAGGCAGAGGCGTGACAGGGTCAGATGTGCCTAAAGGGCTCCTCTGGCATGGCGACCAAAGGGGTCTGGGCTGCCGCTGCGAGGTCCTCATCAATTCCGGTGGGAGATGACCGTGTCTGAAGGGAGGTGGTGGTAGTGGAGATGGAGGGAGTGGAGAGGTGATTTTTTTTCTAAGTTAATCAACTTGGCTTTTGGAGCAGTTTCAGGGATTGAGAGGAAGGTATATGGAGTTCCCATATACTCCCTGTCCCCACTCTTGCATCCCCTACCCCAGGGGGATGATTCTGAAGATTTTCCAAGGGGCAATCAGGAGGTTTTGGTGACTGGCCGGAGTTGGTGGGGAGGGTGGTAGTGAAGGGACAGTGAGAGAGGATGATACCCGGGTCCCTGGTTTGGGCAGCTGATGATGGCATCCTGGATGGAGTGGACTCGCATGCAGCCTGGGAGCACTGGCGGGGTGTGCAGAGGGCAGTTTCTGTCTTTCTGCCTGGGCTCTAGCCACACAGGTGTCCTCCAATGCACCAGGGTGCTGGCCTCCCTGCCCACGCAGATCTGGGGCTCAGTGTCGTCGCAGAGTGGCCTTTCCCACCTGACATGCATTCTCTCCCGCCGCACCTTACGGTTTTCCTGTCCATCACCGGCCACACTTTGTATCCATTACGTGTTTCTGTGGGCGATGTCGTGGCTCGGGTCAGTCCTTCCTCTCTGGCCTCAAAGCCCCGCTCGGACAGGGATCGTGTCTTTCTCATTTCCTGTCGTACCCACAGAGCCTAGGACAGTGTTTGGGAGCAGCGCTGTTTCACGAGTGCTTGGTGAACCCTTGCCTCTGGGATCAAGACTCAGGAGACAGGTCGGGGCTGGCAGTGTGGGCTGGGCAGTGGCCAGGTGGCGCGGATGGTGACTGTAGCCCGGGGAGGGGATGGGTGCACCAGGGAGCGTGCAGGACTGAGACGGGCGGGGGTCTGGGACAGGTTCCCATGGACGGACCAAGAGGCCCAGGACCTGGTGGAAGAGGGGTCATCAGATTGGTGGTGGGGGGTGGGATCCAGGGAAGGAGATGTAGGAGTTGGGCCGTCCCACTGTGGTCGTGGCTGCCGTCCAGGTGCTCCGTCTGCCACAAGGTGCCCGGCTCCGGGTGCACGTCAGCTCAGCACTCCTCCCACCGAGCTGAGGAGCTGTCAGGAATCCCATGTTATGGCTGATGGAACTGGGGCTCAAAGAGGCTCTGCCTGAGGTCACCCAGCCAGTGAGTGAGGAGGGGGTCAGTCTCCAGAGCTCTCTCCACTGTAAGGTGCTGTCCCCATGCCCCGTGTTCTGTGTCAGACCTGTCATGCTGGGGACAGGGGAGGAGGAGAACAGCCTGGAGGCTCTGAGCTGGCAGGCAGAGGCAGAGTGGTGGCTCCAGCCTCTGGGTGTCAAGAAATCAGGCGGAGGAGCTGGACGAAGGCTGGGCTGGGGGAGCGAAGTGTTGGCCAGGCAGCTGAGGTTCCTGGAAGCCAGCCTCATGCTGGGGACCTGGAAGCCAGGGAGCTGCTTAGGAACCCAGAGTGTGCCAAACTTGAAGGAGCAACCCCATCTCGCAAGTCAAGCCTGGAGATCAGGCATTGGGCAGGAATTCTAATAGCCTCTCCCTTTCTCCAACCACGTTCCAGTTCGCAGAGCACTCTCCTGTCCTTTCTCAGACTTGGTCCCCTTAGCCCTCTGGAAGAGGGGTGGTGGTGGCAGGAAGTGTCCTCACTTCGTGTTCCATTTCACACAGGAACCCAGAAGTGACAGCCTGTCACACAGCTAGCAGATGATGGAGTCAGGATTCCAACGCAGGCCTTCTGGCTTTCTGTCCATGCTCTATCTGTAAAATCCTAGCTGTGTAAGGGCCACCCAGAGACAAAAGCAAACCCTAGTTCACACCCCCCACCCCCGCTCCAGGGCAGGAAGTGGTTTTTGAGGACAGATGCAGAGCCCAGCATCTGTGGTGGATGTGATGAGTCATCTCAGGGTGAGAGCTGCAGGTTGACTCTGAGGTCAGCAGACCTGCTCCACATTTAGTAGCTGTGTGACATTGGGCAAGTCACTTCCAGCAGCTCACTGCCACCCCCTACCCCAGCAGCAGGGCGGGGCCCAGGAGATGCTCTGGGAGTCCCACCTGCCACCCTTCCCGGCCTCTTGTGAGCCCTGGATTGGACTGGGGGCAGAATTTGATTAGCTCCTAAACAGCAGCTTCATGTAGAGGGCCTGGCTCATTTCCTGTGTGCTTCTAGCTGGCAAGACATGGACAGAATTAATCCTGGGCCAGCCAAGCCAGAGAAGTGCAGACTCCCCACAGGAAGGGGACCGCTGCTCAGAACACTCTGGACCCAAGGCCCTGGGCCAGCAGGCGGATCTCTCTGGGGCCCTGTGGCTGGATTCTTATCACCCCAACCTGTTGCAAAGCAGTCTAACTGGGTGTTGCCTGTTAGCTCCCTGTACCTCCTCTGTCAGAACATTCGCCGCAGGCCTTACTACCAATTGTCCAGCCTCTGTTTTTTTCCTGCTCAACGGAGGGCAGTTATTGTGTGTGACTTGTCCCCTTCTGTCCTTTCAGGGGCTCCTTCAGTGCCTGAGCGCACCGTTGCATGTTAGGACGCATGCGTGTCCCTGCAGTCCTCCCCCCACCGCCACCCCCTGCTCACACTGCCCAGAGCAGTTTTGACAGAGCAGGGCTCTGCATGGATCACTCTGTTCCTCATAGGACAATCCCACGCCTGGCATCCCTTGTGACATACTCTCGTCTTTATCTCTTTTCCTGTCCTAATTCCTTCACTGGCCACCCCTCCCCCCAGATTTCTGAGGTTTCCTGTATTTGCTCCAGAAGCCCCCTCCCCCCCAAGGCACTCCCAACCCCAGCTCGCCCAGGAACACTGGCCTGACCAAACCCGTGTGGGCACTCACACGAGCCCGATCCTGGAGCACAGGGAAGAACCAAAGAGCTCCGGCTGGTCCTCCTTTGCCAGTACCTGCCCTGTGTGTATGGGGCCCAGGTGAGGGGCCTCCGGCAGTGCTCAGCCTCCCCCCGCCCCCACCTTCCCTCTAGACTCCTGGGTCCACCATATTGTGTGGAAGGGCCCAATGAAGCCAGGAGGTACCGTTGGCCAGGAGACTTGAGGGCTGATTCTACATCAGCCTCCAGTTTCTTAGGTAACTCCCTTAGCTTCCGGGACCTCAGTTTCCCCATCTGTGAAATAAGACTGGACTAATGATAGCCACCATGTTACCAAACGCGTCGCCTGGGCCAGGCCCTGTGGGGAGCACTGAGAATGGTCCCCGTGAGTCCCTGGTGTGATAGGATGGCCCTGTTCCAGGTGAGGGGACAGGGACTGAGAGGTTGGGAGGCTGGCCAGAGTCACACAGCTGGAAAGCAATACCGCTGACATCTGAACACTGATCCCTGGGCCCTCTCAGAGCCCTTGGGTCCTGGGTGGTTTCTTGGCTGCCCCGGGGCGGGGGCCCTCCGGGGATGGTGGCACTTCCCCTCCTGGCTTTGTTTGGTTTGGCCTCAGTTTGGGGCAGGATTGGCAGAGGCAGGCTGACTTGCATTTCTGGTTTTGGGTCTGTGGCTGCACTTTTCCCGAGGAGGGTAGGCGGGCTCAGGCTCAGTCAGTGCTGGGACAGGCCCGGCCCCACCCCCACCCCCCAGGAAAGGGGAAATGTGGCCTGCTCCCCGCTCAGGGCCACTCCGTGCCAGGCCCCGAAGGCACCGGTTGCTGCTTCCTTCCATCTGTCCTTCCAGGTCGGGGGTCTGGCCAAGGGGGCGGGTGATTGAATGTGGGGCACCAGGGAGCTGGCTGTTTGTTTTCCTCGAGGAGCATGCTCCCTGGTGGGTGGGGGGAGGGGCGGAGGACTGGGCTGCTCTGGAATGAGATCAGAAGCAGGCCTGGGAAGAAGGAGCCAGAGGCCCTGCTCTCACCCCAGCCGAGCCCCGATTGGTGCTGGTGCTTTGGGGCATGTCTGTAGGTCACTGTCCAGGCTGGGCCTCAGCCTTGCTGTCTGTCCATCAGCAGGGGAGCTCTCTCTCTCCCTGGGAGCAGTCTGATGGGGCTAGAGCACAGACCTTGGTTTCTAGATGAGATTTCTGGAGAGGCCCGCCGTCACAATCACCAGCTTTGATTCTGGGTATTTGGCCAGAGCTTGCTTCCAGGGGTCCGTGGGAAGGATGGGCCACGGTTTGGGGTCTGTGACTTCAGCTCTTCCCTCTAGACCCATTGTTCCAGTCACTACAACTGCTACCACCACCAGCATCCTGTTCAAGAGTTTTATACTTTCGGGGCGCCTGGCTGGCTCAGTCAGGAGAATGTGCGCTTCTTGATCGTGAGTTCAAGCCCCGCCTTGGGCATAGAGCCTACTTAAAAAAGAAAAGAGCTTTATCCTTTCTATGTTTATTCTCCTGGCTTGTCACTTGTGTGTGTGGGTTATTTCATTCAATGGGTGGGGACCTTGAGACCCAGGGGGTTTAGCGACTGGCTTTCCCTGGCCCTGCTGTGTGATATGCCCTTGGCTCCTGACCCTCTCTGGGCCTCAGCCTCCCCCTCTGTGCACTGGGGATTTGGGATCAAGGATGTGTCAGGAGGGCGCCTGGGTGGCTCAGTTGGTTAAGTGACTGCCTTCAGCTCAGGTCATGATCCCAGGGTCCTGGGATCGAGCCCCGCATCGGGCTCCCTGCTCCGCGGGAAGCCTGCTTCTCCCTCTCCCACTCCCCCTGCTTGTGTTCCCTCTCTCGCTGTGTCTCTCTCTGTCAAATAAATAAATAAAATCTTTAAAAAAAAAAAAAAAGGATGTGTCAGGGCCTGAGGCTGAGGTGTGAGGGGTCTCTGGGTAGAGTCATTTCCCAGCTGCAGGTACGATTTATAGGGCAGGGAATCCCTGTGAGTGGACACCTGTCTTCAGCTGTGCCTGAGAACCGAACCCTGGCCAGATCATCCTAGAGTCCTCTAAGGCCCACTCCGCTGCCTTGCTCAGTCATCTTCTCCATCGGGGGGGCGCTCCCCTTTCACTTTCATGCTCCCGGCCTGTGGCCCTTACCCACACTGTGCTTTCATATCCGCTCTGGTGCCCCCAGATGCCAGTGGGACCCCTGCCACGTGTGGGCAGCACTCTGTGGCTGCCTTGAGCCACGGCTGGGCCACAGGCTGGAGCGTCACCGTCACGGCCTCCCCAGGCCTGAAAAGACTTCTTAGCTTTGGGCACAGCCTCTCAGTCCTGGGCAGCTGTGCGGTAGTGGAAAAGTCACTGCTCTTTGTGCTCAGCATGGTCATCCATCAAATGGATGTTATAATGGTCTCTACAACGAGAGCTCTTAACCTATGTTCTGGGAGCACTTACCTCTCCGGATCTCAGCCAGTGTCCGCGTGTGTGCACGGCCAGTGGACGCGCACATTCCTGTATATCTGTAGAGTCCCCAGGGACGTGTGGCCACTTTCCCCTTCTAGGTGGCCATGGCCTCTTGATGGGTGAAACCCAGACCCCAGATAGTTCTCGCGCCAGCATTCCGAGTCCTTGGGTGTGATGAGGGGCCCGGCCCAGGCCTGAGACCTGCTTCCCCCCCGTGCGGTTGCAGTCCCGTGGATACTCCTGACCCTTCTCTGAGCCCCAGTCTTCCTGTGAGCAAGCTGGCTTTCAGACTTCATCAAGGGCACTATTTTTTTCCCTTTGCAAATGAAATCTGTAGGAATCCAGCAAAAATGCCGAGGGTTTGAGGGTTGTGTGTCAGGCAGGAAAAGCTTTCTTTTTCTGTGTGGAGCTCCTGAGGTTCCTCCAAACACAGTTTAAAAACCACTGGGTGGATGATCCCTTAGGGAGGTCCCCATGTGCCCGTGACATCTGTGTCGTCCAAGGGTGGGCAATATTTTGAAGTTCTGGTTTCATTCCAGTTTGCTAGTTTCAAAGAGATACTTAAATATTCAGAGCAAGTTCTTGTTTGAATGGGATTTTTTTAAAACTTTGGTTCAGGTAGAAGATACCCTTTGGCCAGGTCCAAGGTTCTATCACTTTGTGATTGCTCTGGCTTGGGACTTGGCTTGGTTCTGGTCCATGAAGGAGGAGCCTGCGTGGCCCCTCCTTTACTCGGAGACACCATGACACTTCCCTCAGAGGGCCGTCAGGAAGATCGCCCAAGAGGAGTGTTTAATCTGGCACGGCCCCGGCCGGCAATAGGATCCAGATAATGGCGGTTACCCCTCCTTCCTCCCCTAAATGACCAGCCACGCTTTTGATGGAGCAAACAGAAGATTCAAGCAAGAAGACAAGGATGGGAACCCATGTGCAGCGAAGCCAAAGGGGCTTTCTGTTTCCAATTCTCACTTTAGCTTTCAGACTGCGGGCTGTCAGGTGTGCGGTTCTGGCCATTGCCTGATTTATTTCAGTCTCTGTGAGGTTGGCTCGTGTACATTGCCTGGCATCTCAGAGCTTTCTGTTCTGAACCTTTCTTGTTTGCTTCTTGTTTCCCAGATGTTTGAGCCAGAGGCAGATGAGAAGCGAGAGATGCCCTTGGAGGAAGGGAAGGGGCTGGGTGCTGAGGACCCCCCACCCAGCAAGGACCCCTCTCCAGGCCAGGAGCCTCCTTCAGGACAAGACTTGTCACCCAACAAGGACCCCTCTCCTGGCCAGGAAGCTTCTCCTGGCCAAGAGTCACCGTCCAGCAAAGACTCACCTTCCTGCAAGGAACCTCCTCCAGGCCCAGAGCCCCAGCCAAACAAGGACTCCCCACCATGCCAGGAACCCCCTGCAGCCCCGGCCCTCCCTCCCTGCCAGGAACTTCCTCCTAGGCAAGAGCCCCCTCCCAGCCAAGACCTCCCTGTCATCCAGGACACCCCTGCTCAGGAGCTTGCGCCCTGTCAAGACCTGCCCCCCGGCCAGGTCCCCCAGCCAGCTAAGGAGACTGCAAGCTCTGGGGACCCCCCAGCAGCCACCAGGGACCCGCCTGTGGCCTCCAGGCCAACCTTTGTGATCCCCGAGGTCCGGCTGGACAGTGCTTACAGCCAGAAGGCCGGGGCAGAGGGGGGCAGCCTGGCCGATGAGGAGGACGAGGAAGAGGCTGAGGAGGGCGAGGAGGGAGAGGAAGAAGAGGAGGAGGACACGAGTGATGACAACTATGGAGAGCGCCGTGAGGCCAAGCGCAGCAGCATGATCGAGGCGGGCCAGGCTGAGGGCGGCCTCTCCCTGCGGGTGCAGAACTCCCTGCGGCGGCGGACACACAGCGAGGGAAGCCTGCTGCAGGAAGCCCGCGGGCCCTGCTTTGCCTCCGACACCACCTTGCACTGCTCGGACGGGGAGGGCACCACGTCCGCCTGGGCCATGCCTTCGCCCCGCACCCTCAAGAAGGAACTGGGCCGCAACGGTGGCTCCATGCACCACCTTTCCCTCTTTTTCACGGGACACAGGAAGGTAAGAAGGCCGAGGGTGGGTGGGAGTGGGTAATAAACGGGGTGGTACGGAGCGGGGAGGTGGGTCCAGGAGCTGCAGGGGACGAGCAACGCAGTCCCACCCCAGCGCCTCTCTAAGCCTTCCAGGGAGCCTTCTACCCATTTGACAGAGGATACAGCTGAGGCACGGAGGGACTGAGAAGGCCACGCCTGCACTTAAGGCCGTGACTCTGACTCCAGATGCTGTGTTCTTACAGCTCCTTTGGACTGGGGGTCCCCACCGAAGTAGAGCAGGTGTGGCCTCCCCCAGGACATCGTGCGTTTGGATCCAGAAGGTCTGAGACATTCGCTAGAGGACTGTCTCCTGTAGTAGAACAATTGAGGCTCAGTCCAGGCCTAGCCAGACTAGAAATCCATCAGCCAGCAACGATAGCACACATCTACCCTGTGTTGGCATTATGCTATGCAATTTATTTTTTGTTGTTTTTTTATTTTTTGAGAGAGAGAGAGAGAGTGAGTGCACGACTGGGGGGCAGGGGCAGAGGGAGAGGGAAAGAGAGAATCTTAAGCAGGCTCCACGCCCAGCACAGAGCCCCAAGCAGGGCTCGATCTCATGAGATCATGACCTGAGCCAAAACCGAGAGTTTGATGCTTAACCGACTGAGCCCTCAGGCGCCCCAGTTCTAAGCAATGTAGCTGACTGCACCAGTGCTCATGACAGCCTCATGAAGGAGATGCTGTTGAAGCTCCCTCCAGAGGAGGAGACCGAGGCACTCAGGGGTTATCTCACTTACCCCAGGCCACACGGTTTATAAATGTCTGCCCCAGAATTAGATTCTGGCTCCAGGGCTGGAGTGCGTCCCTACCATGCCGCAAATATTTATAAATAGATGAATAAGTGTTTATTGATTTCCTGCCGTGTGCCAGGCCCTGTGCCCTGTGCCAGTGAGGGGCCGCAGGAATGTGCGAGGCTGCTCTCAGCCTGTGAGCAATGAGCTATCTGTGGGGGTGCAGAAGCTGCCCCCGCAGTGAAAAGACTGCATCACGTCCTCGAAGCCCACTAGCCAGCTCGAGCCTGGGCTTGGTCTCTCACTTACTGTGTGGCCTTGGGTGAGCCACTCAGCTCCTCTGAGCCTTAGTGTCCTTCCGTGAAAAGCAGAGACGAATTACACTCATGTCGCCGGGTGGTTGAGGATGAACCCGAAGAGCCTGTTGCCTGGTGACCTTTTAGTGCAGGAACCGGTAGATGCTTTTGAGATGCTAGCAGCCAGCGCGGTGCGAGGTGTTGTTATGACAATGTTGTGAGGCCAGGTGCGTGGGGGGGGCGGGGGCAGGGACCTGGGAGTTCATGGAGGAAAGACCTCAGGGCCTTAGGCCATCAGGGAAAAGCTTCTGGAGCAAGATGCCCTTTGGCTTGGCCTTGAGGATTGAGCAGGTTTAGAATGAAGAGAGGATGAGACAGGCATTCTGGGCAGTGTCTGTAGAAGCCAGTTTGGCTAGAGCGGGGGATTTCTAAAATGCAGGGATGGCAGACGCATGGTACTCACGCTGCCCTTCCTGCCTCCACGCCCAGGGCAGACATGACTAATGGATTCCAGCTCATTTCCCCACTGAGTTGGGCCATGGTTTTGGAAGCCTTCTTCGCCTCAGGCACTAGTGAGAAGGCTGACTTCACACTTGGGAGGACACTGCTACAACGTGGTTGGACTGGAAGGGCAGGCTGGGACCCCCCCCCCCCCCCGCCCCGAAAAGCCCTTAAACTTCGGGCGCCGGAAATTGGAACCAAATCCCAAAGGAACTGGGACTGGACTCCGTTTCCTCATCCACAGACACGTGTGGTTCTAACTTTGATGTGCTCAGAAGGAGGTTATTCATACATAGATTTCTAAGTCTCCAGCCCCAGGCTCCTGGAATCAGAATTTCCAGCATATGGTACCCAGACTCTGCATTTTAGACAAGCCCCCCAGGGGCTGTGCTGTTCCTCGTAGTTGGAATATCACCATCTTTGGCCATTTCTTGATGCAGCTAGAGAGAGTCTAGAACTCTGCCCTACCCGGGTGAGGCCTCAGGCTCACTCAGACCAGGCCTGGCCACTCCTCTCCGGTGGGCACCGAGATCCCCGGGCTCACTACCCTGTTTCCACACCCCCTTCCCAAGACCCTCCCAAGTTCTGTTCTGTATGTAAATACAAATATCTATATACAGATACAGCCACCCACCTACACGCACATCCTTCTAGTCCCCCCCAGCCAGCTGATCCGAGCTCCTATTTTGGGGCAGATACTCCTGCGCAGGAGTCCGGCAGGCCTGGACCAGCTCTTGTCATGCTTCAGCTTCCTCCTTTGGGAGCCCAGGGTTTTCACGGGTATCCCCCACCCTCTCCTGGCCTCTTGTTTCCTTTCTTGGGCTTGAGCGACAGAGTTGGCAGGGGCCTCAGAGGCTGTGCTCCCACAGTTTCCACGGACCCGGCTGCTAGTCCATCATCATGTGTATCCTGCTCACTGCAGCCAGCCAGCTTCGCTAAGAACCCTGCCCTGGAGGTTGAGGCTGGGCAAGCCCCTGGTCCCGCGCCATCCCTCACTGCCAGTGGGCCTGGGGCAAGTCCCTGCCCTTTCTCTGAGCCTCAGTTTCTTCATCAGCGAAACGGGCATGGTAATAATACCTCCTTTGTAGGACTGCGGGGAAGATAAAGTAGCCCAGCGTGGGTGGAGTGTTTCGGGCAGTTGCCGGTACTCAGCACTCGGTGGGTGCTCCATAAATGGGCATCATGTTGATGACGACGAGGAGGAGGAGAGCAGTGGCAAACGTGGTGGCCGTTATGCCAACATTCACAAAGTGCCCCCAGCTCCCTTTCCTGGCCTGCATGACACTGCTGCAGGGTGGGACTCCTTGTCCTCGTCCTCCAGCAGGGAGCCTGAGGCTGAGCGGGAAGTGTTTTGTCCCAGGCCACACAGCGAGCGCTGCTAGAGCCGGGCCGTGGCCTCACCCTGCGCAGTCCTCCCTGGCTCGACTCCAGACCCTGCTCACCTCACCTCAGGCTGGTGAGGGACAGAGTGTGGGGGGCTGGCAGCGGGCAGGGGCGGCGGTGGGTTCCCCCGTGACTTCCATCTTCCTGGCTTGGGCCTGGCATGGGCCTGGCTTTCTTGGGAGGGTCAGCTGCTGCCTCCAGGCCACTGTTTCCAGGCTATGCCAGGCAGGAGCTGAAGAGGAGAGTTCAAATCTCAGCTCTGCCTCCTCCTTCCTGGTCCCGAGACCCTGGCCAAGTTAGGTCTTTCTTTGAGCTTTCGTTTTCTCTTATAAAGTGGGAGTGCTAAGTCTTCCTTGGAGGTATCCCAGGGATTCGAGAAGATTGCACTATGTGGAAAGCTCTACGCCCATGGCAGGGATCCTGTCATGATGTGAAACCCAGGAGGGCCAGACAGAGCTGGTGTGGCCCCGGGGCTGTATGGCTAAGCTGAGGCTGCCCGGAGGGCATGCTGCCTGTCACAGGGGTGACCCTTACTTGTCACCCTTTGCCCTCTTGGGCGCTGAGTGATTTCTTTCTACTGGGAGTAGGAGTATCTGAACCAGACAGATCTGAGAGACGGCCCACTCGTCATGGTCATTTTACAGATGGGCTGCTGGAGGTCCAGAGAGGAGAAGACCTCCCCACCAAGGTTAACCCCCCCCCGGGCCATCCCCTGCGCCTGGCTCCCGGTGCCGAGTTGAGTGGTCTCACAGTGCCCTCTGCTGCCAGACCCCTGCCTTGCTGGCTGCCCCCTGGTGGCCCCGCAGGCAGAACCACGGGCCTGCATCTGCCCTTTTCCTGGGAGCCTGCGAAGCCCTGAGCGAATCTGTGTCTGGGCCCAGGGTTGCTGCCCTTCACTTCCGCCTCAGCCTGGCCTGGCGTGGCCCAGGGTCGTGGTCGTTCTTTGACAGTGAGGAGACAGAGGCTGCGGCCCCTCCCAGGCCATGCTTCCTTCTCCCCCGCCCCCTGCGGGGACTGGCTTGGGCAGAGGCTGTCTGCCACGCCAAGCTTCCCGCCTAGGCAGGAGGTCAGACCAGAGGGCCTCTTAAGATGCCTTCCAGCTCCAAGATGTGGCAGTACTCTCGAGCCTCCTGTTTACAAGGCGCTTAAAGAAAAATTATTTCCTGTGTCCAAACAAATATGTGTAGCGTTCAGATCCAGTGTTTCCACAAGGTTGTATGGGGCCCGCCAGGCTGGGCCAGGTCAGAGGGGGACAGGGTGTGGGGCGCTGGCGCCAGCATGTCCGGGTAGCCCCAGAAGTTGGGTCCAGACCAGCGAGAGGAACCAGGTGAAGCCCCTGCTCACAAGAGCCCTCAGTCGTGGGTGGGCTCTGGGGCCAGGCCTGAAATTCGCTGCCACTTGGCAGCTTGTGCCTCAGTTTCCTCCGCTGTGGACTGGGGCAGGTGACAACAAATCGTTCTCAGAAGGGTCGTGAAGATGGAACGAGGTAAAAACATGAAAGCCCTTCACTGCAGACCTGGCACGTAGTGAGTGCTCAGCGAACACTCGCGATAACCCCCACAGCCGGCAGCAGTGGGGCGCTGGGCGTACAGGTACCGAACTAGGCTCTTCCTGCGTGTTCGCTTAGTTAATCCGCACCACGCCCCGATGAGGCAGGTCCGGTCATTATCCCCACTTTACAGCTACAGAGACCGAGGCACCGGGAGAGGTTGTAACTCGGCTAAAGCCAATTAGCTCCTAAGTCACTGAGGTAGGATCCCAATCCAGGCAATTTAGAATCGACACCCTTAACCACAACTATTATTATAGTGATAATTACAGTAAGAATTATAGTTATTATTCCAAGGGGTGGGGAGCTCCCAGTGCCTGGAGTGGCCGGGCGGGCCCCAGGGATTCCTGCCTGGTGGCTCTGGGCCCCCCTCCGTTTCCCTTCCAGCAGGGAGGGCCCTGGGGAGGAGCAAGGCAGTGGGGAGCAGAGGGGAAGGAGAGGCCTTTTGTGTGCTGGGTACCGGGCAGGACCTCCTGAAGAGGGGAGCCTTGGGGGCCACTGTGGGGCTGGGAATCAGAACCCTGACTTTCTGGCTCAGTTTCTTCTCTGTCTAGCCTGCAGCCACCCCCACGTAGTGCCTGGGTGTCCCCAGCTGCTCTGCGGGTCACTGCCCAGGCACTGGGCTATCAGGCCGATTGGTGTGGGTTGGTCCCTGCCAAAGATGACCCCCTCCCAGCAGTGGAAGGAAGAGCCCATTTCCCAGCAGTGCAGAGGCTGAGGGGTGCGGGCGGGGCGGGAGTGGCCCCCAGGCCCATTGTGTGGGCTCGATAAAGTACGGAAGCTGAGGTTAGAATGGGAGGAAGCCCAGCGCCCGTGGCCCTTTCCCACGGGTGGGGGCTCCAGGCACTGCCTAGCCTGGCCAGTGTGACTGCAGCCGGTGTGTGCGACGGGCCCAGCTTGGGGAGCCCGGGGGAGACTCACTGAGCAATGACCCCGGGCAGCCCTGGTTACAGAGGGCCCCAGCGTTGGGCCACAGGGGCTGAGGCTTGATCGTGGTGACTCTTCCAACTGCCAGGGGGCCGTCACCCCACCTGTGCTGTAGCCAACGAAGCTGAAGCTGAGAGGCTAAGAAACTCTGCCAGAGTCAGGACAAATAGGATCAGTACCTGCTTCCCGCAAACCCGAGCTCTGGAATCACACACCGTAGATGGGTGTGTGCCTGTGTATGCACGTATACACGCGTGTTTACAACCCTGGCGGGGCAGTCTTCTCAGGAAGGAGGTGGCACTTCCCCCGAGACTTTTACTGAAAACATTCAGAATGTGCCCCATCCTTACATTTGAATAGCAGCATCCTCTAGTGGAGAAACACGGGCCTTAAATGCACACAGACCTAGATTCCCGCAGTCACTTCAACTCTGGGTATCTTTGGGCAAGTGGCTTAACTTCTCTGAACCTCTGTTTGCTTTATGGACTTACTCTGAAGATTAATGAGATAGTATCTGGATAATGCCCATTCCGGGGTCTGGTCTATAGTATGAATTCATCCATCCGTCCGTCTGTCCGTTCATCCATTCATCCGTCCATCCGTCCATCCATGGGTGTGTATTCCACTGAGGCTAGTAGCTCCCCCTGTTGGCTATATCTGGAATAAGGCCACTTTTCTTTACAGAATTAAGAGCGCTTTAAGAATTGGCCCATCTTTATTTTACAAATGAGGAAATTGAGGCCCAGGGTGGGACTCATGAGGAATTAGAGCTGAGATGCACACTGGGTGGCATTCTGTCTTGTCTTGGGACATAACGTCCATGCCCAGCCTACTCTGAGCTCTAGCTCCTCTCCCATCCTCAGAGCATTTCCTGGGCTCCTGCCCCAGGGTGGCACTGTTGGGGCCTTGGGTTTCTTCTGGAAGAAGATGGACAAGCGCCAGCAGGGCAAGGGAAACAGGACAGCCCTGAGATGGTGGGAATCTGGAGTGGTCTGGAGAAGAGGAGTGGCAGACTGAGGGGGAAGAGGAGAGAGGCATTCCAGGAAGAGGACACAGCACAGGCAAAGGGGAGGGGAGAGAGGGGTGGGAGAGGTGCAGTCTGTGGGCCGCAGTGGAGCGGAGGGGGTGGGGGATACAGCTGCAAGCTGGGATTCAGGCAGTGAGGGCCTCAAGACTCATTGTTTCCAGTCTGCTTTCCCTCTCTTGATGCATTCATTCATTCGACAAATATTTGTTGAGCTCCTAATCGTGAGGTGCTCACCCCGTGAGGGTGACCCAGGCAGACAGAGGCCTCGCTCATGAGAACTCACAGCCAAGGGGTTCCTGGGTGGCTCAGTCGTTAAGCGTCTGCCTTCGGCTCAGGTCGTGGTCCCAGGGTCCTGGGATCGAGCCCCGCATCGGGCTCCCTGCTCCGCGGGAAGCCTGCTTCTCCCTCTCCCACTCCCCCTGCTTGTGTTCCCTCTCTCACTGTGTCTCTGTCAAATAAATAAAATCTTTAAAAAAAAAAAAAGAAGAACTCACAGCCAAGCAGAGGGGACAGATTTAGAAAAAGCCCTTTTGAATGTGGCGGGAACCTCAAAAGCGGTGAAGGGGGCACAGCCTTGGTCTTGGGGTCTGGGAGTGCTCCCTAGGTGAGGAGGCATTTAAGTGGCTTACCCGAGGTCTGCTCTTTCCTGAGGCTGGGTCTTGGGAGTAAAGGGAGATGGGAGGGTCACAAAAGCATCCCCCGTGGAAGGTGTAGCCCAGGTAAAGGCCTGAGGTGAGGGGGCAGTTCATGCAAAGACATTCCATTTGTCTGGAGGGCAGGGTCAAGGAGGGAGCTGGACCGGAGAGATAACTGAAGGACTGTAACTGATGTTCAAATGCAACTTCCTGCCCAGCTCCTAAGATGGCAGACCCTGTATATCATGTCACAGAGTTTGGATGTTACCCTGGGGGCACTGGGGAGCCATGGAAGGCTTTAAGGCAGGAGAGCTTCTCTCAGGCTTGTGCGACAATTCACTGTCCACCCTGCTGACCAATCCCAGGTCTCTGCCAAACCTCAGAAGCCCGAGTTAGTCATTAGGATCTTGATTTTTTTTTTTCAAAGATTTTATTTATTTATTTGTCAAAGAGAGACAGAGAGCGAGCACAAGCAGGGGGAGGGGCAGGCAGAGGCAGAGGGAGGAGCAGGCTCCCTGCTGAACAAGCAGCCCGATGCGGGACTCGATCCCAGGACCCTGGGATCATGACCTGAGCCGAAGGCAGACGCTTCACCGACTGAGCCACTCAGGCATCCCAGGATCTCGATTTTGAAATTAAGAAATCGAGGCTCACCGAGGGACCATGACTGGCAGAATCCCACTGCAGAAGCCCTCCTGTAGCCCTGCTCTCCAGTCTGCTGTCTCTGGTTCTGCCATCAGTGCTGTGTCTTCGGCTTCTCCCTCGCAAACCGGGCTCCTAGTTGCACCGGGAGGAGACCCCTTTGGCTGGAGGATCTGCCAAGCTGGCCACACTTCATGGACAGACTGTTCCCAGTAATGGGCCTCCCTGTCCCTCACCTGAGGGGTAGGAGCTTTGCAGGAGAGGGGTGGGACAGTTTGCAGGCGCCGTTGGATCCCTGAGCCTCTCTTTGCTCAGGCAGCAAGCAGCCTTTGGATGCCCCGACTATAACGTGTCTTTCTTCCACAGATGAGTGGGGCTGACACGGCTGGGGATGATGATGAAGCCTCTCGGAAGAGAAAGAGCAAAAACCTGTACGTTGGAAAGATCCCTGGTCCTCAACCTTGCAGTTAGGGAGGCTCCCCAACCCCCTCTTCTTCCTCTGTCCTCGGGCTTGTCTCTCCTCCAGGGGGACAGGTGGGGAGGAGGGGCTGTGGCCAGTCCTGCCCTAGACAGACACCAGCGAACAACAAGATCTTAAGACTTGCTGGTGGCCCCAGTGTGGGGTCGCTAGGGTCCTGAGCGTCCGACACTGCCCTCAGCATTCATGCAGAGTGAGGCAACATGCTGATTCAGTACTGGAAGCCCCAGGGAACCAAGCAGAGGCAACCAGCTGGGTTGTCCTGGCCCGGGCCCAGCCTCTAAGCCAAGCAGTGGCTGAGTGACCTTGACAAGTGCTTTGCTCCCTGAGAAAGGACACGGGATTCCCCCTTTCTCCTCTTGAGCTCTTGAAGACTAGCAGTCTTTGGCGTTGCCAGGAGGTGGCGCTGCTGGTCCAGGTAGCGTGTCCCATACTCCCCAGCCTTTCGGGCCAGGCTCTGGGGCCTTACACATCCGTTTGGAGGTTTGGAGGTGCCAGTTAAATGAACAGGGTGTGTGTGGGTTCCCCTTAGGCTCCTTGTACACCTGGGCCCAAGGACCTGGAGACTAGGGGCGGGATGGAGAGGAGGTGGTGGGGCACACGGTGGCCCCCAGAGGGAGTCCTCCTCCCCTCCAGCTTGTGTAGTGCCCACCATTATTTACCAGTTGGGCCTGGGCGGGGAGGACAGGGTCTTCCCAGATGCCTCCTATAGCCGTTTTCCTGGCCTCTACTTTGGCTAGCGTCCACTACTCTAGAAACTCTTTCTCCCCCAGCTCCTCGGGCCTCTCCAGGTTCCTGTGGCAACTGTAGGCTCCTCTCACTCTGCAGCCAGGAGCAATCCCGCCTTCTAGGGCAGGTAACAGGCATCAAAAATAGCCCTTTGGTCCAGGTATCACCAAAGCTGCTGGGGTGTTGCTCCCAGGGGTACAGCAGTGGCAGGCCGTGGAGGGTGGGCATCTGGGGATGCTGGGGCTGTCCTGGGCCGGTCCTAACTCTAGCCTCCCTTCAGGGTGGGTGCTGCCTTTTGAATGTCTGAAGCTCACATTCTTAAAAGCTTCATCGAGGACTCTTAGAATCTGGGATAACAATAAAAATAACTAATCTTTATTGTGCCAGGCACTGTTCTGTGCGCATTCCATATATTATCTAATTTAATCTTTACCATTGTTTTTATTTTACATTTCCTTTTTCTTCTTACATACCCTATTTGACCAATGAGTAAACTGAAACAAAAAGAAGGTACTTGTCTCCAGTCCCACAGCAAGTGTGTGGCCGAGTGGGGATCGGATACCTGGTGTGCTGGCTCTAATATTATAAATATAAATACATATATATATTATTTTTTTTTCTTCAGAGCCTGTTATATTGAAGCTCAGTGTAGAGTGTTCTGAAGGAGGTTCACAGCAGCCCTGCTGTGTAGCCTTTGAGACCCTAGTGATGAGAGTCCATTCCCCAGAGGCCACCCATTCCATTTCTTCATGGCTCTGACTGAAGGAAAAGTGCTCCTTTAGCTTCCTCTTGTGGGTCCCTGTTTTGCCTTCTGGACCCACGTGGGAACACTCGGGGCCCGTCTGAGCTCTGCCATCCTGTCAGACAGACCACTACGTCCCAGGAAGTCAAATGCTGGCACCCTAGTCACCCCTGGGGTGGCATTCTGAGGGCCCCAGTCCTCACCCAGAAGACTGCCAATCCCTGGACTCCTTGGCCTTAGTTCCTTGGCTTGGACTTTCTAGAGCAGGGTCCCCATCCCTGGGCAGCTGCCGCAGACCCTCCGGACACAGTGGGCCGCCACTCCCTTCTCTCTCTCTCCTGAGCACTTCTGCCCCAGGCAATGTGCTAAAACTTTATGCGCATTTTCTCCTTGCTTCTCACAACAACCCCAGCAGATGGTAGGTACTATTATCATCCCTGTTTGATGGATGGGAAAATTTGACGTTCTGAGAGGTGAGCTGACTTGACCAAGAGCACACAGTTGGCAACTGCTGGAGCTGGGATTTGAACCCAAGGCTGTGCGGTTGCAGAGCTTCACACTTAACCTCCACGGGGCACCGCCTCCCTCACCGACTCACCCAGGGTGTCCCGGGGGTCTTAATGCCGCTTTAAGCTCCAGTAACTTCAGAAGTATAAATACTACAAACTTAACAAACACCCATTTGAAAGTTGAATCATTTAAATTTCTTCTACACTTCGTTAGCTTTGTGATTTTGCCAACGCATTTTTTAACTTTTGGTTTCAGTCAGCATTTTTTTTATCGTTGATCAGCAGAACAGAGACCAAAACTTAAAATTAAAAAAAAAAAAAAAGTATCGTTCAAAAATCACAACACTCAATGTGCATTAAAAAATTACGTAATTAAAATTCCAAATGACATTTTGGGAAGTTTATAGGACTTGTGCTCCTGAAGTTATTCGAGCTTGAAACTGTACTCAGACTTGTGGGACATCCTCTTGCACATTCCTGGATGCTTGTATCCAAAGCCAGTGACTGAGGCCGAGGCCGGCTGCCAGGAGCTATCCCGGAGGTGCCCAGGGTAGGGGGTCCAGCGACAGGGGGGGCAAACGTGAGCATGGGGCATTTAACCCCTTTCTTGCCAGCAGCTTTGGCCAGTCCCCAAATCGGCTGCCTCCTGGGGGAGTGGCAAGGCTAAAAATGCTTCCTGGCTAAAAATAGCCAGGCCTGCCACCCTGGTGGGCAGAGCACTCCCCCCTCCCTCCCAGCAATTTGCTGCCTTGTTTTCTCCTTCCCCCGGCGCTGCCACGGCAACGGGGAGGCCGGTCACAAAGAACTCGGTCGGGCCCTCGGGCCCCAGAGGCCGGCCCTTGCAGACACATGCCCCTTTCACGGGCTCCCTCTCGGGGTTGGCCGGGAGGGATTTTTTTTTTTTTTTCCGCTCCCTGTGCTGGTCCCTCCCATTTCCTGGCTCCTCCTGTCTGAGTCCCAGCCCGGCCTGTGCCTGGGAGCCCCAGTCATCCGGCTGGGATCCCGGCGAACGAACACTTGGCTGCAGCCCGCGCCGCCCCGGGACGCAGGGAGGGGAAGAAGGAACCTGGGGGCTGCTCCCTGCAGACCGTCCCGGGCCCCAAGGTGGGGGGCCCTACAGAGATGCTCCGAGGCATGTACCTCACGCGCAACGGGAACCTACAGAGGCGGCACACGATGAAGGAGTAGGTGCCTCTGCCCCCCGGCGCGCACCCTTCCCACCCTGAGTGTGCAGGGGCCGAGCGCGCCAGGCTGACTGACCCCCTTCTCTGCTTCTGCCCCCAGAGCCAAGGACATGAAGAACAAGCTGGGCATCTTCAGGCGGAGGAACGAGTCCCCCGGGGCCCAACCAGCGGGCAAGGCAGACAAAATGGTGAAGTCATTCAAGTAGGTCCTCTCTGCACCCCGGGGCCCCTCGGGCGCTCGCTGGTCCCCAGGGGAGCAGGGCTGGCGGTGGGGTCAGATGGAAAGGGGTTTTTGGGCTTGATCCAGCTCTGAGTTGGACGGCGGCTGTCTTTGAGGGAGCCTGGTACCTGGCAAGCCCTCACGGGGGACAGACTCTCTGGGAAGGCCGGCCGGGCAGGGGCAGAGGCGATGGGGCCCAAAGAGAGGGGCTGGGCTCCCCAGCTGGGCTCGGCCGCTGCCCAGGCCAAGGGCAGCTAACAGAGACCGCCCCCCCCCCACTTCCCCGAACCTCACGGTGCCTCACTCTGCCCCTTCCCTCGCCCCTCAGGCCCACCTCAGAGGAAGCCCTCAAGTGGGGCGAGTCCTTGGAGAAGCTGCTGCTTCACAAATGTAAGTGGGGGCCAGCTGGCCTGCTCCCCTCCCTGCGTGATCTCCCCCCCTTCCCGTTCCTGCTCGCCCAGGCCCAGAGCGTGTGTCTGCTCCCAGAGAGGTGGCCTTTCCCTCGTTCCTGGGTCCCGTCGGGTGTCCCTGCCGTTGGGAGAGGCCGAGGCCCTTGCGCTGGCCTTGGAGCTGGCTTCGGCCAGGCCCTCCCTGTCCGGGGCAGCCGGCAGTGCCTGCAAGAGGCCCGGGGCCTGTGTGCTCACACCCAGATTCCCAGAATAACAATAAACATTTCCACGTACCGAGGGCTTCCACTGGGCCACATGTGCTCCGCATCTCGTGGGCAGGATCCCCTCCGATCCTCACAGGGCTCCAGGAGATAGACTCATGACCCCCATTTTACAGATGAGGGAACTGAGGCACAGACGGCAGAGACGTGGCCAAGGCCCACAGAGAGGCAGTGGCAGGGGTGGGTCCACATCCCAGGGGCTCCTGGCTCTTTGAAGTGGTTATCTTACTAAGCTCCCAACATCTGCACCCTCAAAGGCCCCTGGAGGGGAGGCTGGGGGGTCCAGAAGGCAGAAGGGGCTCGTTCTGCCTCTCACCCCGGGGCCTGGGCTTCTCGTCACAGATGGCTTAGCAGTGTTCCAGGCCTTCCTTCGCACCGAGTTTAGTGAGGAGAACCTGGAATTCTGGCTGGCATGTGAGGACTTCAAGAAGGTCAAGTCACAGTCCAAGATGGCGGCCAAGGCCAAGAAGATCTTCGCTGAGTACATTGCAATCCAGGCGTGCAAGGAGGTAAGGCCTCAGGCTGGGCCCTCGGGTGCCCCAGCCCCATCCCCATCCCCAGTGGCCTCTCAGTGATCACAGGTACCTGGCTGCCTCAGCAAGGAGCTCAGGAAGGGGAGAGGCCAGAGTGACTCTTGGGGACCATGTGTCCAGGGTAGAGAGGAAGCAAGCTGGGGCCCTGGGAGGAACAGAGTTCTGTCGGTACCAGAAATGGGCACTGTCGAGGCACTGTGTGCCGGGCATACGCCAAGCCCTTTATGGATGCACTCTTTGATTTGATCCTCATGACAACCTGTAAAATGGGTTTAATATTATCATCATTTGAAAAATGAGGAGACAGTCTCAGAGAGCCTAGCTCGGAGTCGCTACCATCTAGTGAGTGCTTACTGAGGGCCAGGCACTGTATGCAGACTCGCAGTGGGTGATCTGTTGATTGACTCCATATCTCTTTACCATGGATGACCTTGTTTCGTCTTTGGCACTCTGAGGAGTGTACCATCCTTCCTTGCCTGCAGATAAGACAAGGGGGCCTCAGAGCACTTAGGTGATCTGCTCAGGGTCACATGCCTAGCTACGGCACTGCTGGAATTCCAACCAGGCAGTCTGACCTCAGAGGTGGTATGTCCAGGCCCTATAAACTACCCGCCTTAGAGTGAGTGACCGAGCCAGGACTTGAATCGCTGCCCCGAGGGTCTGCACTCTGAGACTTAAGACATGGAACAGAGGGGCTTGGAGGTGAAGGGCGGGGGGGGTCCCATTCCTGGCCCCCGTGCCCAGGGTCAGCCCCGTGCCAGTGGACCTGGCCATACTGCCCTCCGCCCCCACAGGTCAACCTGGACTCCTACACACGGGAACACACCAAGGACAACCTGCAGAGTGTCACCCGCGGCTGCTTCGATCTGGCGCAGAAGCGCATCTTCGGGCTCATGGAAAAGGACTCCTACCCACGCTTCCTCCGCTCTGACCTCTACCTGGACCTCATTAACCAGAAGAAGATGAGTCCCCCACTTTAGGGGCTGGCTGGGTAGAGCTCCGTGTTCACACCAGGCGGGCTGGGCCCCCTTCCCACCTGCCTCTCTCCCTCTGCGACGGAGGGGGCAAGCAAGCCCCCGGAGCCTGCGTCTCCGGACAGACAGACGGACATTCGGATGAGAGGCCTGGACCAAGGGAGGCCCAGGCCACTGGAGGAGTAGAAGGACTGGCCCCGTTGGGTCCACACTGCCCCGGTACGAGGGGGCCCGAGGGCCCTGGCAGGTCAGGGGCCCTGGCTGAGCCAGATCCGGAGCTGCTGTTCCGTGCTGCGTGGGCTCAGCATTGACCAAGTTCCTGAAAGAACTGGCTGATGGGGCAGGGGGCCTAGCCGTGGGCTCCAGGGCTCTCCAGGGGGGGCCGCTGGGACTCGCAGCTCAGACCCCATGCCTTGAGTTTTATTTATTTAAACAGTAGTCGGATGCTTGGCACGTTGTCCTGTAATAGGAAATTTTTGCCTCATCGGTTTTCCTAATTTACAAGTGCAATATTTTAACCAACGCCTTGTGAAAAAGCCACCTCACCGAGAGGGTGGACACCACTTCCCAGTTTCAGGGGATTTGCTGGTCCCAGGCACCGTGGCAGGCAGCTGGGCCTTCCAGACTGATGAGGCCTGGAGGGGCAGGTGCTGCCGTGTGACCTCGCACAGGAATCCCGCACTCCCCAAGGGAGGTGTCCCTCAGGGGCTCTGGGAAAGCATGGCACCCTCAGACCACACAGCAGCCGAGTTCTGGAACAAATAAAAGGCCTGTGTTATTTCTTGTTCTTGCCCCTTTCTGTTTGTTTCTGGGTTTGAGCTTTCCCAAGGTGGACTGGGGCTGGGGCTGGGGGTCAATCCGGCGGCTTCTCCTCTCTTGCCATCACCCGCCTCCCATCCCAGAGCCACACACATGATCTTCCGGGCTCGTGGCTCCCTGACAGGCTGTTTCCCTGTGCTAGGCACTCTGCCGTGCTCATTCCATGTAATTACCTCTCCCCTTCTCCACCAGCCTGGGAGGTGGGGGGTTATGCCCGTTTCACAGATGGGGAGAGTGAAGCACAGACAGGGTGGGTGACTCGTCCAAGGTCATACGGCTGGCAAGTGGCAGAGACAGGGTTCTGCCTAAGCCCTGCTGGCTACCAAGTCTGTGCTCTGGATTGCTGTCCCCTGCTTGCCACAGGACAGAGTTCTAGCTTGGCCACCAGCTGGCTACATTCCTCTGCCCACCACACCCTGAGATTCCAGTGGAACTTTCAGGTGGCACAGGGCTGGTTGGTGGAGGTGGACAAGGCTAGCCTCTCAGGCTGCAGATGGGCCGGCCCGTGGATGCCATTAGGACAGAGGTAAGAGCTGGGCAGGTGACAAGAAGTAGGGCTTACAGAGACCCCTTCTGTGTCCCAGAGGAAGGCTTCCCACTCCGTGCCTAACTGGAGACGCAAATTTAGGCAAGGCCTGGAGGCCCCAAACCACTTGCCTGGAGGAGGTAGAAGAGAGCCTGGAACCCAGGCCAAGCTGACGCCAAAGCTGGCCCCCGCTGCCCCCACATACAGCCTGCCAGGGTCTGGGGGGCACTGCCCGGAGTGGGGCCTGGCCCAGCTGGGCTGACTTCCATGCAGCCGGAGGGAATTGGTGCAGGAGGGGCTGGGCCCCATCTCCCTGGATCTTGTTCCCTGCCTGGGGTCCTGGGTTCAGGTCTGCCCACCATGACTTGGAAACACAAAGGACATGGGGCTTTGTAGCCACTCTCCTCTGTGCCTCCCCTTGCTGTTTGCCCTGGAGGCCTAACCTAAGGCCAGGCATACAGTAGGTGCTCAGTACATGTTCCAGCCTTTTTTTCTAGCACTGGGAGTATGAGCTCTTCCAGGAGTGGAGCTGGGTCTGGCACTGGACCCGGCCTGAGCCTTGTTGGGCCTTGTAATCAGTGAAGGACTTGCCTGCCCCGGAGCCCCCAGAGCCTCAATGAGGCTGGAAGGACAGCGAGGGGCAGAGATGTGCCCCTAAACAGAGCAAGGCCACCTCACAGGTGTCATCCAGGCCTGAGATTTGGGGACCTGACAGCTTGGGAAAACAGGCCCGGAGGGGACCACAGTACCACTCCTGTTCCTTCCAAAATGGCTAGTGGCCGAGCTGACAGCGGAGCTCAGGACTTGAGTCCCAGCCCAGCCCGGCCTCTCTGTGGTGTCTTCCCCTTGGAGGAGACACTGTGGGCCTGAAGAGACTCACCTTCCCCTTTCTTCAGGGTCCAGGGATTTAGCTTAGGGCCAAGCCCTCCACCTTCCCACCCCCAAGTTGCCATGGAAACAGAAGTCCCGTAGAGCAAAGTCAGACAGATGGAATTCCCATTTCCGAAGGCCCCGCTGCCTGGTTTCCATTACTCACACGGGGTCTCTTGCTTGGCCCAGAGCAGCTGTGGTTGTGCTGAGCATCCAGAGAGCGGGCTGGAGAGGTGCCTGGGTCCTCCTGCCCTGGGCCCTGCCTGGGCTCCCTGGGGACCATCACCTTTACAGTGTCCGGGCTGCTCCCTATTTATTTTTATTTTTATTTTTTAAGATTTTATTTATTTATTTGACAGAGAGAGACACAGCGAGAGAGGGAACACAAGCAGGGGGAGCGGGAGAGGGAGAAGCAGGCTTCCCGCGGAGCAGGGAGCCCGACGTGGGGCTCGATCCCAGGACCCTGGGATCATGACCTGAGCCAAAGGCAGACACTTAATGACTGAGCCACCCAGGCGCCCCCCCGCCTTTTTTTTAAAACATGCGAGGAAGGAGCAGGCCCCTTGCTCTCTGTCTGGCAATCCCAGGCTGGTCAGTGTGGGATATGAGGGCTGTGAGGTCCTCATGTCCAGGTCCCTTCCCATTCCGCAGATGGGAAGACTGAGGCGGCGGGAGAGAAGCAGCACTGCATAGAGGCGAAAGGCCTGGGCCCTGGCTCCATTGCTTACTACTAGCTCTAAATCTCTGAAAAAATCACGTCACCTCTCTTTGCCTCAGTTTTGTCATCTGTAAATAGTGCATACTGGCACCTTTCCCAGGGCTTTGGTGACTAAGTGAGGTGGTGCTGGCAGCTTAGTGACATCATCACTCAGGGTCACGGGGAGGTGGAAAGCTCGTGCTCAAGTGGTCCAGGCCCTGGGCTCTCCCGTGATCAGAGTGGACAGGGAGCCTCCAGTCTCAGTCCCCAGATTGCCGTCCTTCCAGGAACATTCAGCTAGAGGACAAAGCCAGCCTATTCCAGGGAGTGTCAGAAACAGCCTGTCCTTGCACCACTGCCCAGTCAGCCTGGTTGGGAGCCGCTGGGGTCAGCTTGCAAATAGGCTGTGAAGGGTGGAAAGGGGAAAGGGCACGGTTGGATGCCAGTGGGAGGGGACTCAGCGTTGGCCTGCCTGTGACAAACTCGTCCGACTCCTTTCGGGCCGGTCAGCTCCCTCACGCTCTTGGCCTCTTGGCCCAGCTTGGGGCAGATAGGGCCTCCGAGACTCTCCAGCCTGGAAGAGACCACCTGGTCTAAACTGCTATCTCATGCTTGCATCCCTTCTTGGGTTCCTGCTTGCATCTCTCCTGTGACAGGGAGCTCATTACCTCACAAGGCAGCTCAGAAGGGCCTGGGAGCATCTGGGGGTTCTAAAATTCTTTCCCTGTGAAGTCAGGATCCTGGGGTGGAGTGGGGTGAGAGGGGCAGGTCAGCAGTAACCCCTATGAGTCTCCCACCTGGATAGCCTCCTCCAGGCTCCCTGATTCTCTGGTTTCACTCCTCTCTGCTCCCCCCACCTTCACCAAACTCCTCTGCGCTCCCCACCCCTATGTCTCTGCCTTTCTCCTCTGCTCCCTTTGCCTACTGTCTCCTCCCTAGGTCCCTCTGCCATCCTACTCTAGAAAGTCTCCCCGATTCACCCCTCTGCTGCATCCTCTCCCTCAGTGCTCTCCAGCCCTCAGGCAACAGACCCTGGGCTGCAGACAAATGCTCTTGTGCTCTTGTTTTGCTCACCATCGGCAACATCTGTGAAACATCTGGCTCTGCCTATCCTCTCCCTGGCAGGGCCAGGCAGGAGGAAAGGGGGTACCCTGGGTCCCTGCCGCCAGGGTGCCCCTTCCTTGGGTCGGAGGAGACAGTGGGGGTGAGGAAGAGGTTCGGGGCTGGTCCAGGCCTGCTCAGCACGGATGAGAGTGGGGCTTGGGGGAGGGCAGTGTCAGCTGCAGATAAAAAAATCGTATCTCCGGCCACACGAGGCACACACCAAGGGCATCCCATGCCTTATCTCCATCAGTCCTCACGTCAGGCTCGGAGAGGTGCTGAGTATTGTTTTTCCTTTACCAGTGAGGAAGTTCACATTCAGGGAAAGTGGAAAAGTATGCTGTAGCTGAGCAGAGACTGCGAGCCCAATCCCTAACGTCCAGGCAGCCTCACCTCCAGCCGGTCAGAGGGAATTGGCGGAGAGCACAGGTTCTCCTGGCCTTCAGGACGAGCTTGTCTAAGGAAGGTCATGAGCTTCAGCGTGTGGGGATGTCTGGTCCTGGGCTGACTCTCAGTTCTCAGTAGAGCTTTTGATAAATTGCCTTACTTTTCCCAGCCTCGATCATGTCACCTATAAAATGGGAATAATAAGTCCACCTGACGGGTCTCACGTGGACTCAGTGAGATAAAGAACAGGTGTAAACCCTCAGCACAGGGCCAGCCACAGAGTGGGTGCCCCACGGAGGGGCAGACAGAGGGCTACCACTGAGCATCAAGAGGTGAGTTCAGGCCAAGCGAGCAGCTGCGCAGGAGGAAGCCGCCACCACAGCGGCTCCATGGCCAGTTTCTAAGACAAGGTCACCAGTGATCAAGGACAAGGGCGGGGCCCCAGGGTGGTGGGATTGGGCCCCAGGCTTCAGTGGGCTCCGCAGGGTCCCGCATGCTGTCTCAGGGACTACCGAATAGCATCCCTGCTGGCAGGAGGTGCCTTGCCCTCAGATCTGTCCCAAACCTGCGTGTGATCTTGTGTGAGGCCCCTCCCCTCTCTTGTTGATTTCTTCTGGAAAACAAGGAGGACCAAGCTTTCTGTCTGTCTGAGGACCTTCCGAGGGGGCAGATGGTGCTTTGTGTGATGTGAGGGGCTGGGATCCAGGCCAGGTGTATCTGCCTATGAATGTGTGTGTGTGTGCGCGTGCGTGTGTGTCGTTAGGACTGAAAACAGAGTTTTAGCTACCTCCCCAGACGACCGGAGGGGCCTCAGGACGCTGCCGTCCGTGTCCTCTAGCCGGGCTGAGCCGAGGAAGGATGTGCTCGTTATTCACATACCCGTTCCCTCCAGGTAAAACCCGCACCTCCCCTACCTCTGCTACACACACAGCCCCCGAGCCCAGCCAGAGAACCTTCCAGCAGCCGAGCCAGTGTGCAAAGGCAAAGCTGACAGTCCCCGGACTTGCGGGAAGGAAACCCGCCCCCACCGTCTGCTTCTGCTGCCAATTTGTGGTAAGTCCCTTCCCTCACTGGGCCTCACTTGGCCCATCTGAAAAATGGGTGGGGGGCGTTCCAAGGTCTCTCGAGGAGCCGTCTGACTCTGACCTTAGGTTGCATTCATTTCTCCCTCTGAAGTGCTCTTGCAGCTTGCTCCCCGGAATCCGTCCATATTGCAAGGCAGTGGAGAATGGTGACGAGGAGCATGGGCTTCCAGGCTCGGACGCTTACTCACTGTGTGACCGTGGACAAGTCACTTCATCTTTCCGAGCCACTGTGTCCTCATCGAGAAAGAGGGGGTAAAAATAGTTCCCACTAGTAGGGTTGTTGTGGAGGCTGAAAGCAGGTTGTGAGCTCCCTGCTTACCATCCTCCTGGTCCGTGTTCAGGTCCTCCAATGCACCACACTCCACCCCTGGGCTCAGATCTGCTCTGGGCAGAAGGATCAGCCTCTCCCCAGGGAAAGGTCTCACCGAAATGGAAGTGGTTTGGGTTTTCTTTTTCATTTTTCATTTTGAAATAATTATATGTTCACAGGAAACTGCCAAGAAATGTCCCATGTCCCCTTCACCTAGTTTCCCCCTGTAGCTACATCTCCCATAGTTATAGTACAATCTCAAAACCAAATTCGGACATTGGTACAGTGTGTGTTTCTGTTATTTTGTCACATGTGTTGATTATGGAACCACTATGGAAATGGAAACACAGAACCGTGTCACCACAAAGATCTCCCTGGATACTCTTTTATAGTCACACCCATCCCCGACCCCCCATCCCTAACCCCTGGAAACCACTCATCTGCTCTCCAGCTCTATAATTTTGTCATTTTAAGAATGTTATATAAATGGAAGCATGCACTATGTGACCTTTCGAGATTGTCTTTCTGCACGCATCATAATGCCCTTGAGATCCGTCCAAGTTGCTGTGTGTACCAATAGTTCGATCCTGTTTATTGTTGAGTAGTGTTCTGTGGTATGGATGTACCACATCTGGTTTCACCATTCACTTATTTTTTTGTTTTTTTGTTTTTTTTAGATTTTATTTATTTATTCGTCAAAGAGAGAGAGAGCACAAGCAGGGGGGAGGAGTAGAGGGAGAAGCAGACTCCCCGCCGAGCAAAGAGCCCGATGCAGGACTTGATCCCAGGCCCCTGGGATCATGACCTGAGCCAAGGCAGATGCTTCACCGACTGAGCCACCCAGGCGTCCCAACCATTCACTTATTGACGGACCCAGTTTCCATATGAAGCTGCTACGGGCAGTTGTGCAGAGAATTTTTTGTGGACACAAGTTTTCATTTGTCTGGGATAAATGTCCGGGAGTGCAATTGCTCGGTCGTATGGTAAGTATAGGTTCAATTTGTAAGAAACTGCCACACTGTCTTCCCTGAGTAGCTGCACAGTGAGAGATCGAGTTTCTCTGCTTCCTTGCCAGCATTTAATGTTGCCCCTATGTTTTTTACTGTAGCTGTTCCAATAATTGTGGGGTGCAATCTCAGGATTTCATTTGTGTTTCCCCGATGACTGATACTGGGCATCTTCTTGTGTACTTATCCTCCATCTGTATATCCTCTTTGGTGAAATGTCACTTCACGTTTCCGGCTCATTTTCTAGTTAGAGTGTTTGCTTTTTTACCATTTTGAGTTTGAGAGCACTTTATATATTCTGTGAATGAATCCGTTGTCACGTATGTGATTTGCAAATCATTTCTCTGGGTTTGCAACTTGTCTTTCCATGCTCCTAACGCATCTTTTGCAAAGCAAAAGTTTTTAAATGTTGACCAAGTTCAATTTATCACTTTTTTCTTTTTAGTTTTTTTAAAGTTTTTAATTGTATTTTTAAGTAATCTCTACACCCATCATGGGGCTCAAACTCACAACCCTGAGATCAAGTCACATGCTTCTCCGACTGAGCCAGCCAGGTGCCCCCTTTGTTCCTTTCGTTTCCTTTTGTTTCCTTTCCTTTCCTTTCTCTTTTCTGTCCTTTTCTCTTTATTTTGTTGTGGTGGTTATGCTTTTCCTGCTTTTTTTCTTTTAGATCATGTTTTGGGTGTTATGTCTCAAAACTTTTCACCAATCCCTTGGTCGAAAGATTTTCTCCTACACATTTCATAGTTTTATGTTTTAATCTATAGTCCCCCGTTAATTCTTGTGGAAGATGTGAAGTTGAAATTGAGATTCTTGGTTTGTTTTTTGTTTTGTTTTGGGTTTTTTTGGGGGGGGCACAAGGATGTCCATTTGCTTTAGCACCATTTGTTGAAAAGACTATCCTTCACCTATAAAATTGTTTTTTAAAAAAACCCAGCTTTACTGAGATGTAACTGCACATCATGTAATCTACCTATTTAAAGTGTACAACTCAATGGTTTTTAGTATTTTCACAGAGCTGTACAACCATCACCACAATCAATTTTAGAACATTTTCATCACCCCCTAAAAAATCTCCATACCTATTAGTGGTCACTCCCTTCTCTACATCCCTACCTTCCCGGCTTTGGGCAACCACTAATCTGCTTTCTGTCTCTACAATTTGCCTATTCTGGACATTTCATGCAAATGAAATCATACGATATGTGGTCTTTTCTGTCTGGCTTCTTTGACTTAGCATAACATTTTCAAGGTCTGTCATGTGATACTGTGGATCAGTCCTTCCTTTTTTTTGTACTGCTTGGTAATATTCCATTGTATCGATCCTATGTACCATGTAATAGATCACACTGTATTTACCCATTCATCAGTTGATGGGCCTTTGAGTCGTTTCCGCTTTTTGGTTATTATGAATAGTGCTGCTATGAACATCCATGTGCAAGGTTTTGGGTGGACATACGTTTTCAGTTCTCTTGTGTGTATATGTAGGTTTAGTCGTAAACAAACCCTATATGCTTAAACTTTGGAGGAACTGCGTTTCAAGCTTCACCATGTACTTTCCCACCAGCAGTATGTGAGGCCTCCAATCTCTCCACATTTTTACTAAACCCTTGTTATAATGTCTTTTTTATTTCAGCCATCCTCATGGGTGTAAGGTGTTATCATTGAATTGCTTTTGCGCTTTTGCAAAAATCGGTTGGCTATACTTCTAGGGGTCTATTTCTCGCTTCTCTATTCTGTTCTGTTGATCAGTGTTTCTGTCCTTCCACCAATGCTGTAGGGTCTTGATTACTGTAGCTACATAATTAAGTCTTGAATTAAGTAGACCGATTTTCCTATTTTGTTCTTTTTTTTTTTTTCCAAATTGTTCTACCTCTTCTAGTTCCTTTGCCTTTCTATATAAATTTTAGGATAATCTTGCCTCGTCTACAAAAAGTCTTCCTGAGATCTTGATAGTAATTGTGTTAAACCTGTATTTCAATTTGTGGAGAACTGGTATCTTTACGATGTGGAATATTCCAATTCACAAGCCTGCCATGTCTCGCCATTTATTTAGATCTGTTTTGATTTCTTTCATCAGCATACTGTCGTTCCCAGCATACAAGTCCCATTTTGTTAGATTTAAACCCAAGTATTCCATTCTTTTTTTAGTGATTGTAAAGAATATGAGTTTCAGTTTCCATGTTCATTGCTTGCACATTGGAAGGCAGTGGATTTTTGTACATTGACCTTGTAGCTTGTGACCTTGCTGAGTTCAGTAGTTCTGGGAGGTTTTTTTGCAGATGCCTTAGAGTTTTCTGCACAAACAATCATGTCATCTGCAAATAGATAGTTTTATTTTTTCTTTCCTGATCCGTATGTCATTTACTTACCTTTCTAGTCTTGTTGGGTTTCAGTCTTTCACCAGTAGGAATGATATGAGCAGTCGGTGTTTTCTAAATGCTATTTACTAAGCTATTTTATTTATGTAGCGTGTTTATATATTTATATTTACATATGTTTATAGAGGACGTTTGTTTATATGTGAATTGCTCTCTATTCCTAATCTTCTGAAAAGTTTTTCCCTGAGTGGGTGTTGAATTCTGTTAAAAACTTTTTTTTTGTGCATCAATTGGTATGATGATAGGACTTTTCTTGGTAAGCCTGTGAATATGGTGGATTACACTGACTGATTTTTCAAGTATCAAACCAGTCTTGCCTCCCTGAAATAAACTTCATTTGGTAATGGTATTTGATTTCTTAATATGTTGCTGAATTCTCTTTGCTAATATTTTGTTAAGGATTTGTGCTTCATCTACAGAACTATTGGTCTGTGGTTTTTCTTTTTTGTACTGTCTTTGGTTTTGGTATCAAGGTAATACCGGATTCCTAAAAGGAATTGGGAAGTGCTCCCTCGTCTTTTGTTTTCTGGGACAGATTGTATAGAATGGGTGTTTTTCTTTCAGATGCAAGTGTACATTAAGCCTCTGTTTGAAACTTGTCTGCTGTTGTCCTATTGGCCAAGATTAGTCACCTGGCTGTGCCCCACGGGGAGGGTGGGAAGGATGGTCCACCTCCAGCAGGCGGAGCTGGGAACTCACACGGCAAACCGAGTGCGTGCTGGGAGGGGTGAAGAACTGGGACCAATGGGGCAATCACAGAGGAGCTCACCTTTGGGGTATATTTCACCCAGCGAAGCTCTTCACTCCAGGCTGTAAGCACTCACAGGCCAGCGCATGCGGGTCCTTACTGGAATCCACATCTGCCTGACTGGACCCTCCCACCAGGGGCTTCTGGATGGGTCTGTGTGATATAGGTACTCTCAACTTAAGCACAGCTTATTAATCAAACCCCCAATGTGGAAATGACAGAAGACCTTGCTTACAGAATAATCAGTTATCAAATTCCCAGACTGTAAGTGAGCTCCGAAAACAGGATTTAATCTACTCAGTTTATTCCCATTTTTCTTTCTTTCTTTCTTTTTTTTTTAAGATTTTATTTATTTGAGAGAGAGTGCGCACCAGCAGGCAGAGGGGCAGAGGCAGAGGGAGAAGCAGACTCCCTGCTGAGCAGGGAGCCCAATGCGGGGCTCGATCCCGGGACCTCGAGATCATGACCTGAGCCAAAGGCAGACGCTCAACTGATTGAGCCACCCAGATGCCCCATTCCCAGTTTTTCAACTGTTTACTGTTTCATTCACCAGCCTTTGTGTTAGTGAGTACTGTGTTTGCGTCCGTGGGGAATGCAGAGAAGAATGAAATCTGGTCCCTGCAGACATTTACAGCCTCATTACTGGCACACCCATCTCTGCCCTGTACCCCCCCCCACACCCCAGGTGCACCCCAGGACCTTTGCACATGTTGTTCTCATGGCTTTCCTGCCTCCTCTTTACCTGGCCATCTCCTTCTTAACCTTCAAAACTCAGCTCAGAGGGTATGTCCTCCAGGGACCCTTTGCCGACGTCCCAAGTCAGGAGAACGCTTCTCTGAGCTGCCCCAGTGCCACTCACTGCTTCTTTTCTGAACTGTGAGCCCCTCAAAGGCTGGAACGGAGTGGCTGTCTGGGTCCCCGGCACCCAGCCCAGGGTTCAGCACCAAGCAGGAGCTTCAAGGCTGACTGCTGAAAGCCTGAATGTCCAGAAGCTGACTGTGGTGATCACAGCCCCACAGGCAGATCCTCTGGGGTCCACCTCATGTGTCTCTGGGGAGCAGCGCCCTCTCACGCCTGGAGGGGGGTGCCAAGGGCACCTTTCTGTCCTCCTCAGCCCTGGGCTTCTCCTTCAGGACTGCTCCACCATATTCACCCGGAAGTGAGCGTGACCACAGACCCGCCCCAGCCAAGGCATGGCCTGGAAGGTCAGGAAAGCCTTGCCTGGCATTCTGGGCCCTGCTCCACGGAGCCTGAGCTGCCCTTCAAGGCTCCCTTCCCACAGCCTCTCACTGTTCTGCCTGGCCTCGTCTCTCCTCCCTTTGCTTCTGCTGTTCCCGCCACCTGGAGTGCCTTTCCCTATTTCTCTTTGCTTTGTCAGTCATGGCCTGTTTTTCCAGGGTTTTCCTCGGAACCAGCCACAGTCCGCACCAAGGGCCTGCCCTCAGGGAATTATAACTGGTCTCAATTTTCCACTAAATATTTTGCGGGTGTGAGTTTGGACTCTCCCCTGAGGGTGATCTGGGAGCTGGCCAAGCTGGACTTGGCCCAGAGTAGTGGCCAGGAAGAGTGGGGCCGCTCCTGACCCCTGCAGTGAGATAAGCAGCTGGACCCCAACACTCCGGTGGGACTATTTTCAGCGGCTGGTTCCCGGCAGGCCGGGCCTGCTCTGGGCCTGGAGGGAGAACAATGGGCCATTGAGCCTTATCCAGCCCTGTGCCCTGTGAGGCCCGTTGGAGGGCAAGTGACAGTGTGTGTGCTGGGGACAGGGGGGCAGTGCTCGAGGCCCGGAGGACAGAAGTTGCCTGCCCCCCATGCCGACCAGCCCACAGGCAGGAAGAGATTCTATTGAGAGCTCTTTGTCAGACTTCCTGTGGGGCCAGGTGCTGGGCCAGCTGAGCCGCTCCAGAAGACTGTTCTCAGCGGCCGCGGCACGAACACTTCTTAAGCCCTTTCTGCGGGCCAGACCCCGGGCTAAGCACCACACGTGCCGTCTCGTCTTTGTCAGCCTCATTGTACAGATGTGGAAACTGAGGCCCCGGCTCACACAGCGAGCAAGAGGCGTAGACGGGACTTGGACCCAGGTCCTCTCTGTCTCCATCCGGTGGGCGGGACACTGCAGGGCTCTCCGGCCCCTGCCTCCCCCTCTCAGGTCCTCCCTGGGACTTGTGGGCTTTGGTCTCTCCTTCCTCCCGGCTTTGACTCCATGAACCACCTTGGGCACATCACTTGCCTTCTCTGGGCCTCAGTTTACTCATCTGTGCACTTTCGGGGTTGTTGGGGTGGAACCAGGGGCCAAGGGGGATGATGCTCCAGAGATGGGGAGGGGTCGTGCATGGTGGGGCCTCTCTCCTTCCCAGCTTTCGATGATTTAAAGAGCCAGGAACCGAAGTGCTGTTCATCCCGGAAGCTGTTCAGCCAGGAAATGCTCCTCAGAGTTCTGGGGGTGTGGTGGCTTGGCAGCTCTGAAGGATGGGAAGGGCAGCTCTGTCCAGTGCCCGCAGGCGATTCAGTCTGGAAGGGGCGGCAGGCCCACCAGTCGGTGACGGCAGTGCCCTGAGACCCATGTATGAAAACAGCAGCGCTAGGCGAGCCTCCTTGGGGCCATAGCTGAGCGCCACAGACCCACTGGCCGAGACAACAGAGACGATTTCCTCCCTGTGCTGGGGGCTGGGAGTCCCAGGTTGAGTTGTGAACAGTTGTTTCTCCTGAGCCCTCTCTCCTTGGCTTGCAGATGGTCGCCTTCTCCCCGGGTCTCCACATCATGGCCCTCTGTGCGAGTCTCTGTCAAAATCTCCTCTTCAGATAAGGACACCAGTCCCACTGGATTCCGACCACTCTATTGACTTCATTTTGACTTAATCACCTCTTCGAAGGCCCCTATCTTGCCTACAGTCATATTCTGGGGGCCTGGGGTTAGGACACAATTCAGCCCAGAACAATGGCTCTTTAAAATAACAGACAACAGCTGCTCTGCCTACTGGCACAGAGTGAATCTGTCTCCGGTGAGGCCCCTCCAGGGGTCTCCAAGTCTCCCAGGAGCCAGCCAGAGGGAGGTCTCCCACCGAACAGGAGAAGGGGGAGGGGCTCCGAGGGGGCGGGGTTTCCAGAACACTCTCAGGAGGGCAGGTCCCTCCGCCGTCCCAGCTGGTTAGAGATTCTCTGGGGTCAGGGATGCCTGACGAACTCCCGGGAGCTGCGCTGCCCCTGAATGGCAGCTTGTCGTGGGCGCTGGAATCGCTCTCCGCAGTCTCCACGAACGCCAGTGAACTCCGCTATCCAAAGTAACTCTGCATTGCAAGGCCTTTGGGATAAGGTGGGGGGTGCGGTGTTTCCAGACTGGAGCCCAGTGGGCCGCTGGGACGGAGGGCAGCTGTAGGGGCAGAGAGCAAGGAGGACCAATGAGGACATAAGCCTGCCGAAATCCACATGAACCTCGGGGAGGATATGCCAGGCCGCAGGGTGGGGACTGGAGTACTCTTATCACACAGGACAGGGGGATATGGGGACACCAGGCAGTTCTCCTTGGGAAGAAGGCACCTACACTGGCTTGGAGTGGTGGGCATCAGGGAAGGCTTCCTGGAGGAAGTGAAGACTAAGGTGGGTCTTTTTTTTTATTTGAGGGAGAGAAAGAGCGCGTGCGCACGTGCGAGAGCGTAAGCGCGGTGGGAGGGGCAGAGAAAGAGGGAGAGAGAATGCCAAGCAGACTCTGCGCTGAGTGTGGGGCTCAACACCGGGCTTGATCCCACGACCCGGAGATCACGACCCCAGCCAAAACCAAGAGTCCGACGCTTAGCCAACTGCACCACCCGGGGACCCCAAGACTAAGGTGAGTCTTGAGATGTGCATCGGAGATTGCCAGAGGAGGGCAAAGGCATCCGCCTGTTGTCTGCAGAGGCTGAATCCCACCTTGCTGAGCTGTCTCCCATGTGCCAGGCCCCCAGCTAAGTGCTTCCCATAGGTAATGAAAGCAAGTGGCCACGAGGGACTGGCTGGTGTGATAGGTTCAAGGTGAGAAGGTGCAGGAGAGAGGAGGAGGGGTGTTGGCCTGACCTAGGGGGGTGTTGAGATGTGACTGAAGGCTTTACTGCAGTGGGGAGGCAGGAGAGGCTTTACGCAGGGGTGGTCAAGTGACGTGATCCCAGGGAGGGAAATGCCCAATGGCCTTTGACGAGCCCTCAGTGCCTGGTGTCGGGGTACACGTGGAGTGGTGAATAGGACCAGGGAGCTCGGTGTCAGGCAGCCCAGAGGTCGCAGAGGGCCACTCCAGGCTCGGCAGTTGGGGTGGTTCCTGGATGGCATCTTGATGAATGGCCTGCCTATTCCAAGAAGGGCTTGATGGTGGCTTTCCAAGAATTGCTGTTTCTTTCTCCCATGCAGCTCCTGCTCGGGCCAGGAGGGGAGGGGCCCTCAAGCCAGTCGAGCCCTGCTTGTAACTCTCGCTGACCTGGGCGGCCGGGGCCGGGAACAGGACACGCGTCAGTCAAGTGCCTCCCCGGTGCCTGGCCTGGGCCACGTGCCTCACACACCCACACGTGCTTCCCCAACTGTCCCAGAAGGCAGATCCTGTATCCCTACCTTACCAGGAAACCAGGCCTCAGGGAGGGAGAAGGACTTGCCCAAGGCCCCTGGGCTCTGTAGAAAGGCCTTGACTCTGGGTCTTTCTTTCCAAAAAGCCCATCTCCACGTACACAATATATATGCACATACTCCACCACGCATGTCATACACATGGGCCATATTCATACATTATCAGACACAGATTTATACACACACACAGATGCCTACAGAACTCTAGGATATTTAGTATCTTTTTTTTTTAAAGATTTTTATTTTATTTTTATTTATTTGAGAGAGAGAATGAGAGACAGCACAAGAGGGAAGAGGGTCAGAGGGAGAAGCAGACCCCTGTATTTAGCATCTTTTAAAAAACAAATTATTTACATGAGAGAGAGAGAGAGCACGTGCACGCACAAGCAGGGGGAGGGGCAGAGGGAGAGGAAGAAGCAGGCTCCCCGCTGCGCAGGGAGCCCAACCAGGACCCCGGGGATCACGACCTGAGCCGAAGGCAGATGCTTAACCAACTGAGCCACCCAGGCAGCCCCATTTAGCATCTTTTGATTGAGAAAATAACAAAAGCTTCAGGGGTTCGGTGATGCTCAAAAATGATTTGGCATTTCATTCATCCCCAGAGTGTCTTTGGACAAGTGGAAACCAGCCATTCAAAGCTACACCAAACACATTGTTTATTCTGGTCCCAGACAGTGCCCAGATCGTATGGATCCAGGCACCCCAGTGGGGATGCTGCACATGCCAGAGCTCCGGGATGCCACGGTGGGGACCCCTGGTTCGAGCCACCCTTCAGTCTCTCCCTTCCAGGGAGACTTTGGGCTCCAAGTCTCTTGCTCCTCCACTGTCCTCATCCTGTGCATGGCTTCTCTCCACATCCCAGGCCCGAGGCTGTGTGCGTGCATGTGTGTATCTGTGTGTGTGTGTGTGTGTGTTGGGGGAGGGAGGCGGGCATCGTGCCGGGCAGCCTTCACCCTGCCACATCTATGAGCTCATGAACCACTATCCCCAGGATCCTCCTGCAGAGAAACTTCCTGGTCAGCTCCACCCAGAAGGGAGAGCAGATGGAAAATTGGAGCAAGCCCTCCTCTTGGGTCAGGGAAGAAAATATTCTTTTTCCCCCTTCTCTCTAAAAATATGCTCAGACCTTTTTTGAGCCTTGATGCAATAAAAACCAGCTGTGGCTTAGAACAGCCCCCGCAGCTTTTGCCCAGGGAGAAGGAAAACACAAACAGCCGTTGGAGGCGGGGTCCATGCCTGTGTCTGGGCGCCGGGCCCAGCCTCCAGCCACCTCTACCCTGGAGTTGTGTCCCAAGTGGGGACCCAAGAGTCCCTGCTCGTTTGTCCTGCTGTGGGCTCAGGGCACCAGGGGTCACTTAGCCCTTCTTTCAATTCTTGGTGCAAGGATGACAAGATGGCAAGAGGCAGGTGTCATCTGTGACTTGGATTCTGCCCCCAGGTACTCCTCTACTGAGGGACACAGATGGGTACTCGAGATGCCCAGAGCCAAACTAAAGGAGTCCTCTGGTGGCCTAGGGGAGGCAGAGGTCATGTCTGATATGGGGAACAGGAAGGCTTCCTGCAAAATGGGACCGTGAGATTTGTCCCTTTCTCTGGAAGATCCGTTCCGGGCCGGCTCATGAGGCCCTGATGACAGATGGGGAAGGGACAGCCCTCTGTCACCCAGCACACCAACAGCCAGTAGGGTGGGCACCCAGGCTCTGGAGGAGGGGCTGGTTTCCCAATACAACTCTGTCCCCAGAAAGCTGTCGCCCCCATCAGCCGTGCGCTGCAGGTGAGAAGCCCATGAGGCCTGTTCCTCCCTCCTGGGGACGGGACTTCCAAGTGATGCTTAATGGGGACACTCATGTCATCCTGTCTCATTCCCCCATGGAACCTGTGAGGATGGGTTTGTCACCCTTTCACAGAAGACAAAACTGAGGCCCGAGGGGTGAATCGTCTTTCCCCAAGACCTACAGCAGTTACAGAGGAGAGCTGGGATCCGAGCCTTGTGTGCCAGCCTGGGGCCGCTCTGCCTCGGGATCCTGTCCTTCCTGCCACCCCCTGCCCCCTCTAACCATCGTGGGATCCCAGGCCCTGCAGGCCACACAGTGGGGGTTCAGGGAATGTTTGCGGGATGGCTGGATGGCCTGGGGAGAAAATCCAGGCTGGGCCAGAGCCTCCTCAGCCAAAGTCCTTCCCTGGCCTGGAGAGACGCCTCCCCTTCGGGCAACCCCAATGCAATGGCCCTTCGCTCCTCTCCAGGTTCCATGAGCCACCGAGGGAGGCCTGGCTGCCTGAAGGCTGCTCCCCCATCCCCCACAGTGCCCAGCCCAGCAAGGTGAGTGGACACCAGCGCAGACACTGGGAGGTAAATGGAGGTGATGGTCAGTAGTGACCTTAAGGGTACTGGGGCTACCAGGAGTGGTTGGGGGCCCCTGAAAAAGTAGAAGGGGGTCCCCCAGGGGCAGATGAGCTAAAAGTCATTATGGGGTGAGTGTGTGTGCGTGTGCGTCCGTGCACGCTCGCGCCCACTGCAGCCCATGCTGCATCTTGGGCCAACTCTCCCATTGGCCCTAGATGTCCCTCAGTGTTTGCTGGAGCCTCTGAGTGGTGCCAGCAGCGACAGCCCCTAGAAGCAGGTGCCTCCTGGCATTGTGGCGAGTCTGCCATCTTCCTGACTCAGGGATCCTCACAGTCTTGCTCCCAAAACTCCCAGCCACCCTGCAATCCCCGCTTTTCTCTGCCTCAGCCTGGACCCCTCCCACCTGCCGAGAGCTTTCCTGTCTTACTTTAGATTTCATCCTGACACCCCTCTCACTTCCTCTGGAGCTTCCCGGAGATCCAGGGCAATTGGAGAAGTGATGATGATGTAAGAATAATATGATGATCGTAAAGCCAGTGATGTTCTTGGTGCATTTTATCAAGCAGTAAGTACTGGTAGCCGTGCTAAATGCTTTGCGTTCATTCTTGCTTTCGATCCGCACAATAAGCCTGAGAAGTGGTTAATGGTGCAGACTCCTAAAAGAAACACAAGGCCTGATGAAAGAGTGGATTCAGTGGGTGTCAAACTTGAGTCACTGGGGGCATCAGAACCCTGGTGCTCATGTCCTGCCCCCAGGGGTTGTGATTTCATCGGTCTGGGGTGTTCGCCTGGGGTTTTGAAATTTTTAAAGGATTCCAGAAGATTCTAGTGTATTGACAAGTTTGGGCACTGTGGGCTTTCGTGAAAAGTGTAATAAAGGGATTTAAAAAAAAGAGCTTTACTGAGGTATTGTTAACATACAGTCAACTGCATTTACTTAAACTATATAATTTGATGAGGTTTTTGTTCACCATCTTAATCATTTTTAAGTGTTATGGTTCAGTAGTGTTGAGTCTATTCACATTGTTGTGCAGTGGATCTCCAGAACTTCTTATCTTGCAAAACTGAAACTGTGTACCCATTAAGCAACGACTCCCCATCTCCCCCTCCTCCCTCCCCAGCAACCATCCCTCTACTTTCTGTCTCTGTGACTTTGCCTACTCTAGGTGCCTCATGTAAGTGGAATTCAGACAGTATTTATCTTCTTGTGATTGGCTTATTTCACTTAGCAGAGTGTCCTCAGGGTCCATCCATGTTGTAGCAGGTGTCCGAATATCCTTCCTTTTTAAGACTGGATCATATTCCATTGTAGGTGTGAACCACATCATGCTCATTTGTTCATCCATTTGGGGATGCTTGGGTTGCTTCCATGGCTTCCTGGCTCTTGTAAATAATGCTACTATGAACACGGGCGTACAAATATCTCTTTGATACCTTGCTTTCAAGACCTGGAGGTGGGATGGCTGGATCATAGGGTAGTTCTATTTTTAATTTTTTGAGGAACCTCCATACTGTTTTCCACAGTGGCTGCACCATCACACGTTCTCCCCCCCTGCCCCCCCCCCCCCCCAGGGCACAAGGCTTCCAGCTTCTCTCCATCCTCGCAGGCACTTGGTATTTCCTGTTTGTTTTGTTTTGTTGATAATGGCCTTTCATAGGAGATGCCACCTGACTGTGGTTTCGAGTTGCATTCTCTAATGTGTAGTGACATGAAACATCTTTTTGTGTGCTTGTTGGGCATTTCTCTATCATCTTGGGAGATCAATGAAAGGATTTTTCACTGAAGTGTGGTGAGGGGTTAAGGACCCAATAGGGGATGAGGACGCCCCAGAGACCAGTGCCAGCAGGAAGCTGTAAGCACTTGTTGGCAAGAGGTGGGCACAGCACTGTCAGAACCCACCAGAACAGGAGGTGTGGAATAGGGGCTGCCCGACAGGAGAGGTGACCCCCAGAACTATGGCCCAGCAGAGGGCGTATGGAAACTCCCTGACCTCTCTCTCCTCCTGGCACCCTCCAACCTCCAGCCTGGGTGAGGTCAGTCTCCTGGGGAGCAGGGCAGGGAGAGGTGAATCGGGGGCAAGGGGCAGGGCAAACAAAATAACCCCTGAAAGAGGTGTCTGTCACTAACTCCATTTTTTAGTTGAGGAAACGGAGTCAAATTCCGCACAGCTGGGAGGTCATCAGACCAAGATTTGAACACTGGTCTAGGTGATGCCAGCCTGAATATTCTAGCGATGGGCTGTGCTGTCTCCTGGTGGTGGGCGATGCTCATGCAGCGTGGGAGGGGGCTCCTTCAGCCACGGTGGCAGCCCCTCCCTTGAACTTGGCCAGGCTGATCTGCCTCCTTCTCCCTCCTTCCTCTTGCACTGAGAAAGTCATCAGGTTGAATGGCAAATTTTGTTCTTGATGGGGCTGGGGGCAGGGGAGGGACCTGTCACTCACTGAAGACATCCAGCTCTGTTGAGCTCTGCCCCTATGGGAGGTCCAACCTTGGCTGCTTCTTATCTGCTCCTGGGGCCACCAAATCCTAGAGCTGAGAGAGACTCCACAGGTTCTCTGGACCAAGCTTCTCATTGTTCAGAAGGAGAGATGGAGGCCTGTCTCCCAGCTGGGACTAGCCCCCCAGCCTCCTGCCTGTCATCCCAGGGGTCCTCCAGTGTAGCCGGGCCTGCTCTGCGCACCAGAGGCAGCCGTGACTGGGCCGTCACCTCCTGGGAGCCCACAGGCCCAAAGATGCTGGATCGTGGATTAGTCTCATGCATCCACTGAAGCAGGCCCCCAGCACTCTACTGGTTCAGGATGCTCTTCCAAACTCCAGACCAGGAAAAAAAAAAACAACTGGGTTGGTGAGTGAGACATGCAACCAGCCCTCTGGGAAGAGAGTCTGTTTTCAAGCTCTTTGGTGGCACCAGTGACCTCTGTGTGGCTCAGTTGGGCAGAGTGGCCGCTTTTCTCGCCTTCCATCCCCCAACCCTGCATGCCCTGTGCCTGGAGGGCCTCCCTGTGTCCACCTGCAGCCCAGAGGCCCTCCAAGACTTAACCTGGAAGAGTCACAGGGTCTTGGGCTCTCCCCAGGGGAAGATGTCCATCCCCCAGGTCTAGCGCCTCCCTGTGGAGATGGGGGCGCTGCAGTGCGGAGAAGTTGAGTGACTTGCCCTGGGCTGTCCTGAGATGCACACAGGTGCTGGATGTTGGCGCTGTCTGGGCTTGGTACGCTCAGCCCTCTCTTCCCACCCGTTCCCTGGAGTTCTGCTCAGCAACCACCCGCTTGCATTTTTGCAAAGTGATATCATCTGCAGATAATGGTTTTTCCGTTCCTGGTGGAGCAGGAGTTCCAGATATTGTGCTGTGGGGGAGGGGTTCGCGAGAGCTGGTTATCCACCCCCTTAGACATGGGGGGGGACTGGGTAGACACCCCCCACGAACACTCTGACAGACACATCTAAGGTGCAGAAGGCTGAGCTTCTGGAGCCATGAATGAGCAAAACCGCAAGGGTCCCCAGAGAGAAGCCTCTCCACCTCTTCTTTACGCAGTTGGGAGTCTGAGGCTCAGAGAGGGCAGGGCCTGGCCCAAGCTCACACAGGATTTAGAGGAAAAACACTGGACTCACACCCCAACTCCTGACACTCTGGGCCAATAGCCCATAGTTCAAGGTCTCCCAGTCTCAGCACTGTTGACATTTTGGGTGAGGGGGGCTTTGTTGTGGGGGCGGTCCTGTGCAATGTAGAATGTGTAGTGGGCCTCTCCCCGGCCTCTACCCACTAGATGACAGGAGCACCTCCCCTGAGTTGTGACAACCAACAAACAGATCCAGCTATTGCCAGATGTCCCCTCCCACCCCAGGAGAGAGCAAAACCGTCCGTCCTCCCTTGAGAACCAGTTCTGTAGTTGTGGAACCCGGCCGCAATCGCATATTCTACCACCCTCCATTTTTAGACTTTTTTGCAATAGGAGAGGCTGGGAAAAGTTCCTTTTGTCCCCAGGAAGAAAGTAGCCCTCCACCTCCTGAGCCCTTTAGCCACTGCTGTGGGCAGGAGAGGGTTCTGGAATCTGAAGCTCACGGGTGCTTTGTCTGAGGACGCGACTCCATGTCAGACACCCTCAGGATGTGAAGGCGGCCCTGGAGGGGGCCGTGAGGGGCTGGCCAGGGTCCAGGACCTCCTCCTGGCTAGGAACACTGCTTCCTCTGACCACTTTTCTTGGAGCAAAACTGCCTTTTTATTTTCTTGGGGAAATAAAAATAAATGCTGGTTCTTGTAATCCCATCCCCAATCCCATCTGGAAAAGCCAGGCTCACAGAGCTTGGCTGCCCAAGCTCCAAGGGGCTGTGTCTGGCAGAACCTGGAGTCACGATGGGAGCCTGAACATCAGAACAGGCTCGGCTGACATTTCCTTTCCTGTTACAAGGTTCCTTGGAATGTTAGCAGCCCCGGGAGGCAGTTCGTGGGCAGGCGGAATTTGGTGGAAAGGAGCCCTGGACAGGCCAGAGGCCAGCTCAGCTTCTGACTTGCTGTGTGACTTCAAGCCATTGCTCTAACCCTTTCCGGGCCTCAATTTCCCCATCTGTGAAGTGGGAGGAGCAGGGTTTCTCAACATGTGGTCCACGGATCACAGGATCAGAATCCCTTAAGGAATGTATTTAAAATGCATATTCCTGATTCCTCCCTCAGATGTCCTACAGCTTTGAATGAGCTTCCAAGTGATTTTAATGCGCTTAATTTGGGGGCCTGAAGAACCCCACATTTCCTCCTCCAGGTCTCAAGTTTGAACACACTAGAGTTCTGCAGGGTCTCCTTTCCCCCTCTAATCACCAAGTGTGAGGGTCTCAGCGGAGGGGAGGGGTACAGTTATGTGGTGGGTCGGGACTGGGCATTGCTCCTGAAAATTATCTGCTTTCAAGCTCTTGGCAGGGTCCCCAAGGTTCTCAATCCAACTGAAGTCACTGGTAAAGCACTTTATTCCTCCAATGATGAAACTCGAGCTGCTAGTTATAGAGTTTGGTTTCAAAATTGTGCCATTTATTATTTTTGTTGGAATGGCTTGTAAACCCTTGTATAGTCATACATCATTTATAACTGCATTATTCCACAAGAATGCATTTTCCAGATGAGGTCTATTCCTTCTGTGAAAAACTAAGAAAAAAAAAATCTTTCTTTTTATATTAAATGGAAGTCTTTCAGTATGTGTTACCTATTTATATCACCTGAAATGGAGGTCAGGGAACATAATTTTACTCCTGGATGCCCAAGGACTGTCATTGTGAGCTTCAGCTCTTGTATGCACAATGCTTTTAGGGACTCCTGAACTGTGTGGTCACTGTGCCTGAGCACTACATACAGCCCCCCCCCCAAGATGCTAAATCTTGTGTTTGCTTTTAAACGTTTTGTTTTGCTTTTATTATTTTATTTTGAAATATTTCTGCCTCACAGCACGTGGGCAATTACTTCTTACCACTATCATGACGACGCCCTCTAGTGGAAAACCGGTAACCCACACACGTTAGAATTCTTTGTAGCCTAAGAGTTAATAAGCAACAGATGAGAAGATTCTCTGATGAGCTGAGGGCATTGACTTTTTACTTTTATTTTGGCAGCTAGGAATAGAGGATAGCTTTTGTCTTTCTAATTTTTTTTTTAAAGATTTTATTTATTTATTTGAGAGAGAGAGAATGAGAGGGAGGAGGGTCAGAGGGAGAAGCAGACTCCCTGCCGAGCAGGGAGCCCGATGTGGGACTCGATCCCGGGACTCCAGGATCATGACCTGAGCCGAAGGCAGTCTTGTCTTTCTAATTTTAAGCCCAGTCCCAAAGGCCTCTGATCATCTTCTGGATAAATGAGAAATTAGTGCAGATACCATTTTCCACTAAGTAATTTACATTCCAGGTGGATTTGTTTTGCTTCTGAATTAGAGATGCTTTCATTTCCTCCTCATCCACACCCTGTTCTTGGAGAAACTGCTCCATCTCTAGCCCATGACACAAGACCCAGCTCATTGGCCTCCTGATCTCACACGGGCCAATCAGATTCTCTAGCCAGGAAATTTGCAACTGGGACTCAGAACTGGAAAAAGTCACCCATGGGGAGCTGAACTTGCAGGCCCTGTGACTCAGGGGCTGAGACCGCCATGGGGAGCTGCCCTCATGGGTCATGGGCAAGCCCAGAGCCTGAAGCTAGGCTGTGGAATCCCTTGAGCAGAGATGCAGGGCAGGGGGTGTGGTGGTGATGGTGATGGGGGGAGGGGCAACACAAGTGTCCCAAGTCCCAAGCTTGCCCTAATCAATTCACAGAAAATTGGGGCCATGAAAGCCCCAAAAGAGCCCTGGCTCTTTTCTCTATATTTGGGAGACTGAGACCCTGGGAGGGGCAGAGACAGACCCAAGGTCACCCAGAGGGTATGTGGGGATGTGGCTAAGCTGGACCTGAACTCTGCCATGCTTGTTCTGCTTCCTATTCGGGCAACTGGCTGAGAGGCTGGCAGGCCATGTTTCCTCTCTCTTCTGCCACAATCTCATCAGCTGGGAATCTGAGGACTAGGCAGGTGCCTGCATGGCATGATTTTCTCCAAATGTCTCCCCCAAAGCTGGTCACAGTGTCTACAATTCCACCATCTTCTATTTCCAGAAGTAGCCCTGGGCAGGTGAATACTGTTGTCTTGTTCACAAGAAAGATTGGTTAATGGTTTGAAAAGCCCAAGATAAGGAAATCCACCTCTATTGACTCCCCAGGCAATTTATACATGCCACACAGTCTTATGAAGATATCCCAATCCCTCCCATTTTACAGGAGGAAACTGAATGTCAGAGAGGGGAGGTGACTTGCCCAAGGTCACACAGCAAGTCAGGAGCTGGGCTCAGATCTGCTTCCAGAGCCTAGGCTCCTTACTCTGAAGAGCCTTAGTGCTGAGTTCTGGAGCCAGGGATAGGCCGAGGAGGTGGGCAGTTACAAGATGAACGGGTCCCATGGAATCATTCAGAGAGGAGAGTCCTGGCCTGAGCATCATAGCCAACTGGCTCCATAGCCTTGGACTCCTTTCTGGGCCTCCATGTCCTTACTTCCAAAGGAAAGTGGGACCGGATGTTCACTGCAATCCCAGAGAACTCTGTGGGCTGAGAGTGGGGCCAGGCTCTGGAGCCTGGAACAGGAGAACCTAGTGGCCGTAGCTGACTGTCCACCTGTGGTCCAGATTCTAAGTGACCAGACAAGCTGGAAGGTTCTGGAGCTGACTGTCCTGCTCCACCCGCTGCTACTTGTGGGCTCAAGTATGTTACATGAATGGCTCCAGCCTTAATTTCCTCATCTATAAAATGGGAATGATAATGATAATATCTATCTCATCGTAAGGATTAAGTAAGTTAATACATGTAAAGTCAGAACAGCGCCTGACACGAGCGACTACCCCATGTGCTAACGACAGCTCCCAGCCCCACGCCCCGTGGTACCCCGCTCGGGTGAGGAGGTTTCAGCTTCCAATGCTGCTGACCATCTACCTTTTCCCAGATGTGGTGGCAGCGCTGAGATCCCGCAGCTGGTCCCCGTGGGCCTGTTTGCTGGGCAGAGTGAGTCCATGATCGCTCAGACATGACACATGGCCTGGCCGCCCCCCCAGGGACAGCAGGCGGCCAGTTCTGAGCTAAAAATACCACTTTCATGAATGGAGCCAGGGAGGGCCATTCAGGGACCCACAATTAGTGTTTGTGTTAAAACCGAGCCCCTGGCTCTCCACCCCTGGGCCTCAGCACCGCCCCTTCTGTGTGTTGCTTGCTGGAGGGGAGACTTGCTCAGGGTTGGGGGGATTGTGTGCCTTGAAGGGGGACCCGAGGGGAGGGGTGGAGTGCACTGATGGTTCCTTTAACAAGCAAGGAGCCCAATTCCCCTACAGCTTTGTGAGGTAAGATTGAAAATCCCCTTTTACGTGGAGGAAATGGAAGTTTCCAGAGTTCACAGCCAAGGGGTATATAATCAAATTTGGGCTCTGGATCTGTGTCTTCTCCCCAAATCTCTTCCCTTTCCCTGCTGTTGCCATGCGACAGCCCCTTGGGGAGGTCCTGACGGACAGCTTTTCTTCTCTCCCTGAGACCTAGAGGTGTGGTCATGTCCTGAGGATCAGGGACAAAAATGAGGCTTCAGCTTAGGGAGCTGCCGAACCAGAGCTGAAGTTGAGTTGGAGATGCCCCGATAGGGCATGAGGTGGAGGACTGGGCTTGGGGTGGGCAGACAGAGCGACGGGTCCAAGCCAGCAGGAGGTCAAGGTGGGCAATAATCTTGGGGTGCCCAGCAGCCTACTGCTAACTAGACCCTCCAAGAATCTTCCTCCTGTGGCAGGAGCCAGGGACTGACATCCTTGGGATGGGACCTGGGTGCAGCCGCAGGGTGGCAGGCAGTAAGTGGTAGGCCAGGACCTCAGATCCGCCCCCCAAAAAAGGAGTCAAGCCAGGCCATGCCCCTGCACTGCTAAGATCCCTTTCTGGGTTCCTTACTGCATGAGCATCTGAGGGCAGAGCACTGGAATAAATGAGGAGGTGGGACTTGGGGTCCCAGGGCCCCAGACAACACTGTCCTTTCCTAGAGAAGGATTAGGGGCCCCAATGGGGCAGGAAGAGCAGCAAGGGCTCAGTGGGACATGGAGAAGAACCAAGGCCCCGCTCATGCTGCTCAGGAGTCATGGAGACCCCTCTGAACTCCGAAAACACCACCTCCTCCGCGGACCCTCAGGGATAGCCATGAACCAAAGGGATGGCCATCCCTGCTGGCTGGAGAAAGAGCAGGAGGTAAAGATGGTGGCCCTACCTTCAAGTTCGTCAGGCCAGATCCCGCATGAGCCCAAAGTGGGTTTTGGGGGGCTTTCAGAATTTGGGAAGTTGAGGCCTTTGGAACTTTGAGAATCTTGGAAATGTGAGAGCTTTGGGGATCTTCAGAAGTCTTGAAATCTCAGAAATTTTCTAACCTTAATGTTAAATGTTAAAATCCGGAGCACTTTTGGAATCTTGGACTCTTCTGAACATTCTGGGATGTTGAGGGATTTATTTATTTATTTATTTATTTTTAAAAGATTTTATTTATTTATTTATTAGAGAGCAAGCGAGAGAGAAACAGCATGAGAGAGGAGAGGATCAGAGGGAGAAGCAGGCTCCCTGCTGAGCTGGGAGCCCGATGTGGGACTCGATCCCAGGACCCTGGGATCATGACCTGAGCTGAAGGCAGTTGCTTAACCAGCTGAGCCACCCAGGCGCCCTGGGATGTTGAGGGATTTAAACTGAGGGCCCTTTCGATCTTAGCGTGGAAGATGCCCTTTCGGTGTAGAGATGGACATTCACCAGCAGACATGGCCTCTCTCCTCCCACCAGCACTTGGGGCCAGTATTTCAAATATCCTGACCTTATGCGATTTTTCATTCCAGATTTTAAAAACAAAACTGCAGTGATCATCTTAAATTTTGTAATGCGGTGCTTCTTAAAAACTGATGATGATATTTGTTGGCTTATTGGATTTTTAAGATTCCAGGGCTTTTTTTTTTTTTTTTTTTTTTAAAACGACGATTTTTGCCTCTCATGTCCTGGACTCGCCACATATTCTCGCTGGGATGGGACGGAGAAGTCAGCTACTTTCACAGACGGGGAAACTGTAGGGAGAGGGCGCAGGATCCATTCAGGGTCCCACTGTGATGCAGAGTCAGATCTGGGCTTTCTGGCTCCTGGGACTGAGCGGGCGCCAACTGCTTTCCCTGTACACCCCCCCCCCCACCGCCAACACCCCTGTTCTCAGTAGCTGCTCCATCGCTCAGGCTGAGGGCTTCCAATGCCTTTCCACAGAGCTTTCTCCCGCTTCCAAGCTCCCCCTCTGCAAAATGGGGCCGCAGATTCTTGAGCCAGGCCCAGGCTCCTGTGCCTGGAACATGAGACGCGGGTAAGGAGCGGGGATACTGCGCGTCACTCCCAGCACGCGGGATGCACGGGGAAGCTAGGAAGACGGCAGCTCGGCTACAGCAGGGCCGGGGCCGCAGGGCTGGCGAGCTCGGTGGAGAACTGGAGAGCCGATCAGATCCGGGTACTCTGTCTTCTCCGGGATCCTTCTCTAACGTCAGCCCAGCGTCCTGCACCTGCCACCGTCGCCTCCTGCCTCCTGGCCTCTCCGAGCTGTCTCAGGGTTTCTGTTGCTTCGTGGCCTCTGCCTGCCCCTGGTTTCTGCTGCGCACAGCTCCTCTGAGCTCAAGCCCTCTGCAGCCCTGTGGCTTCCCTTTGCCTCCCTGCGTGTATCTCTCAGCCCCGGCTCTCACTCCCAATTTACACTCAGTGTCCCCCGAAGAGAGGACTTGGTTGGCTTGGAAGTCCCCGACCCGGACAAGCCATGGATTAAAGGAACTCCTATACACGGGCTCTGAATCTTTCACACCAACAGGATGTCCAACAGTTCGATCGCGACACTAACCCCCGGGGTTAGTGCAGACCCCACAGGTTTGGGGCTCGGTCCCGCAAGACTGTCTCCACTTCAGATGCCAGTCCCAAGTCCCAGGGACCATCAGTACTCCTGACCAACGGGCTATGAATTCAGGGGTTCCCACATCCCCCTCTTGAGGTTCCATAATTTGCCAGAACAACTCACAAAACTCAGGAACATGCTTTACTTAGTATTACAGGTTTATTAGAGCAGATGGAACTCACAAGCAGGCATTGGGAAGAGATCGATGCCTAGGATGAAATATAGCAGTTGGTGGGTGGGATGGCACAGTTTCCTGCCCTTTCCAGGCCTGCCACTCTCCCCCGGCAAGTTCATAGTCACCAACCCGGAAGCTCTCCGGACCCTGTTTCGGGGTTGTTAGAGAAGTTAAGTAGGCCTGGTAGATTTAATCGCTGGCCATTGGTGATTGAATTCCATCCCCAGCCTCTTTCCCCTCCCAGGAGGTTGGAGGGGCCGTGGGGACAGCCAGCCCCCATCCTGAACCGATCCAGGGGCCCCCTGCAAGGTGTCTCATTAGCATAGAAAAGACAGTCAACTCCAAGGGATTTAGGACCTCTGTATGAGGAACCAGGAACAAAGACCACTTCTCAGGCCACCAGCCAACTTCAAGATCAGCTGCTCTTAGGTCAAACACCCACTTTGGTCCAGGCAGCTCTGGCCCCGGGGGAGGATCATGCAGTATGCTGTTGGTGGCCGCATGCAAGCCGCTCAGATGGGGCGAGGACACAGCCGGTGATGGAAGTGGCTGGGCACCTGGGAGTCACTGATTGGTACAGGGACATCTAGGAGAAGAATCCCTGCGTTTAAGTGTGCTGTCTTCAGAAATCCTCTCTCCCCCACTCCTTCCTTCTTGTCACCTCTCTTTTGCCTTTTTTTTTTTTTTTGAGAGAGAGAGCAAGTGCATGAAGGGGGTCGGAGGGGCAGAGGCAGAGGGACAGAGAGAATTTTAAGCAGGTTCCATGCCCAGAGCGGAGCCTGACACGGGGCTCGATCTCATGACCCTGAGATCACAACCTGAGCCAAAATCAAGACTCAGATGCTTAACTGATAGAGCCACCCAGGCACCCCCAGTATTTTATTATTTTTTTTAAAAGATTTTAGTTTTAAGTAATCTCAGGGTTGTGAGTTCGAGCCCCATGAGTCGCATGCTCTACTGACCAAGCCAGCTAGGCGTCCCTCTCCTTTGCTATTTTAAATGACACATTGAAAAGAAAACAACTGTCTGCAGATTTTGCCATCCTGCAGCTGCCTGTAGATCAAAGGCCCATTCTCTCTCCACTTCCATGCTCCACCTCACCCCCAGCCCCTTCTCTCCTCACGCCCACCCAGTCACTCAGGTCTTCTGTTCCAGAAATAAGCAAAGCCTTTTTAAAAAATTTTTAAATTTTTAAAAAATTTAAATTCAATTAGCCAACATATAGTACATCATTAGTTTCAGATAATTCAGATATTCAATGATTCATCAATTGCGTATAACACCCTGTGCTCATCACATCACATGTCCTCACTAATGCCCATCACCCAGTTACCCCATTCCTCCCACCACCTCCCCTTCCGCAACCCTCAGTTTGTTTCCCAGAGTCAAATCTCTATCAAAATACCATTGACATTGTTCACAGAGCTGGAACAAACAATGCTAAAATTTGTATGGAACCAGAAAAGACCCCGAATAGCCAGGGGAATTTTGACAAAAAAACCAAAGCTGGGGGCATCACAATGCCTGACTTCAAGCTGTATTACAAAGCTGTCATCATCAAGACAGTATGGTACTGGCACAAAAACAGACATACAGATCGATGGAACAGAATAGAGAGCCCAGAAATGGACCCTCAACTCTACGGTTAACTAATATCCAATGGAATAAAGACAGTCTCTTCAACAAATGGTGCTGGTAAAATTGGACAGTCACATGCAGAAGAATGAAACTGGACCATTCTCTTAACACCATACACAAAGATAAACTCAAAATAGATGAAAGACCTAAATGTGAGACAGGAATCCAGCAAAGCCTTTTCTATCTAGAATGCTCTTTTCGGGCACCTGGCTGGCTCAGCTGGTCTAACGTCTGACTCTTGATCTCAGGATTGTGAGTTTGAGCCCCACATTGGGTGTGGAGATTACTTTAGAAAAATAGATAGATTCTATCACCTATCTTATCTATCTATCTATCTATCTATCTATCTATCTATCTATCTATCTAT